>NC_143392.1:25777216-26132716 GCF_980474605.1 Leiobunum rupestre | reverse complement strand
ATTAAATTTGAACGCCAAGGTGAATGTTTATTCAAAATTGAAAGGAATTAGTAAAATTAGAACGTCAATTTGAAAGCTTTTTTAAAATTGAATGGTAGCGGTTAAATTTGAATGCCTATTTGAAGCGGCATTCAAAATTGAATAGTGTTATTCCATTTTGAAAGGAAATTGAATGCTTTTTTTTTAGAGTGAACGTCCAAATTGCAGGGCTTCCACCAAATGTTTACGGTATACGTCTTATTATCTATTTGCGATAGTATAGGGCGGGATTCGAACCCCAGCCCTCCTGCATGACAGGTGAGCGTTCCACCACAGAACCATCGGTATATGTTACCGAAGATAATATAACTACGTACCCTAGCTTGGAAATCAAGCTCCTTGCACGTAATGCAGGCTCTTACTGAGTTCCCGGCGGAAGTCGGAAAAACCTGCCTCCATAGAGCCGCTGCTGGCAGGGCTACCGACATCTAGTTAAAAAGCTTTGGTGAAAATTGCGCCGTGGTTTTTGACTTGCGGTTTTCAAGATGCCAGATATTTTTGCGTTATATTGTTTTAAAACAATAATGGATCATGCCTGTAGCTCTAAAAAAAAATTCTAAACGAAAGAAAACTAAAGGTGAGTAATATAATTTTGGGTTATCTATTGAAATTCCTTATTTCTCACCCTGCTATGGAGCCCGATTTTTCCGACTTCCGGCGCGAACTCAGTAAAAGCCTCACGAGAAAACGGGCTATCGAGAAACGCCGAGTAACAATAGTGGTAGAAGACTATAGCCCCGCCTCCTAAAAAATATAGATTAGTACGTCTATGGGTTCTTGGTAATACTATAGTAAACTAGCTTTAGTACCCGGCTTCGCCCGGGGTCTTAGTTTTACGAATTAGATCTGATTTGTACGTAAGAAAGGTAAACGCTGTAGCAAAAACGCTACACGTCCTGAACTACCTAAAAATCTCAACCAAACCTCCCTTTCTTCGAAGTCCCTTTCTTTCACACTAACTCCCCTTCTACGAATTGCACACTAACCCGTTCCATAAGTTTAAAGGTCGGGACGGGCGCAAAATAAAATTGAATTTGATTAATAACCATGTCAGGTATTTGGAATTAGGCGCGTTTAGTTGGAAATCAGGCCCTGAATATTGAGTTAAAATTTCAAAGCTCTAGAGCTAACTGTTCTCGAGTTTTTAGGAACATGACATACAAATAAATAAAAGGACAAACTTTAAGACTTATCGTTATAGATGATTAATAAACTATCATTGATTACGTAAATAGTTCAGTTTTTCATTTGATACATTTTGAAATATACTCGCTTCACGTAGTCTACCTTAGCTATATAAAAACAATCAACTTTCTGAGTGACGGCTTAGATAATACCAACCAAGCAGGGCTGAACATAAACGGAAGATCAGTATCGAACTTAATAAAGGTGGATAAAGGAACCTATAGAAGCTCGGTATTGGTATTTTTGAAGGTGGTTGATCGCACAGAAAGAGGTTTAGAGGTGTTCATACTTTGGGTGGTTACGTGAACTTTAAATGGTTGAGGTTAACGGTAATAGTGAGTGTAGGGAGCTGTTGGCTCCCGTGGCATGCATGGCTTGCCACCACCCTCCTACGCATTGTAACCCGGCCACCTGAATTAAAGGCTTCAAAGGTCGCTTGATGACTTAGGCCAAAGGTGGTGCCTTGTGTATTATTGTATTTAATTGTATTCGTTTTTAGTGGCATATTTGAACCCCAATTTAAAAGGTTCAACTTCGAACTAAATAGGTTGCTCCCTGGGTTTTTTTCTACTTTGCCCCTTAAATTGTTCAGTTCTCAACTTATCTTAATATCAGTGTAGTTAAAATTTAATGATTTAATAGTAAATGAACTATTACCAGTGCCGGCACCATTAATTATTCCTGGGTGGGACCGAATGTTGAGGCCCCTTTACGAGATTAGGCGAAATAGTTGGAGTTTAAACAACAAATTTTGTATTTATTACGATAACTTTATTTTAAATTTCGAAGGCGCCAATAATAGTTTTGGAAGTCCCTATGCATCTTGGTTTTTCGAGGTCCCTAAACATAGTTTTCGGAGGCCCCTATTCATAGCGTTTTGGAGGCCCTTTCAAATTCACAGGTAGGGTAGGGCTGGTAGTCACGTGCCTACCTGTGCCTATTGCTGGCGCCGCCACTTATTATGACGAAATATGCAAAAAGGTACGTTCACGTTCAACAGAAAATTGTATAAATAGTTTTTTTTCACGAACTTGTATACTTATTTGTTTTAATAAATTATATTTCTAATCGTAATTAATTAGGCAAAAGTCTTAGATAACACGTTTTCGGTAACGTAATAACGAATCGTTAAAGGTGTGACACATAAAAATCGGATGATATCTTCATTAATTATGACGTTTTTATCCATTTTTGGCGGATTTTCCTGAAGTGGATAATTGGGGGGGATTGCACCACGTGAAATAGCGCTCCGAATTCTATAAAATACCCGAGTTTCAAAACTATGGCATTTTGTTCCGGGTCAAACCCTAGATTGCCTGTACTAAAAAGCGTAGGTATAATAACTTAATACGGGAACCATAAGCCGCAGTGCCAGATACAACCTCGCGGGAATCCGTTCTGGACCTAATTGAGATAGTGACAAATTTCCAATTGAGATCAAAACGTCCGTAAATTAGACATAGTGACGCGTTGAATTGTACGAGTTATTTATCGCTGTACAGTAGCATCAGTCGATCGCTTTCGAAAGGTACACGTAGACGTTTTCGATCTCGTCCCGAAAGCATTCCCTATCGGAATTTCGAAGCCCTAATTTAGGCACGTGCCAGTGTCGGCGCGTTGACAAATGAGCCTTTTATATGGCGTTCTCGTTCGACGGTATCGAGTTTTCGGCGCATTACCTAACAAATTCCCAACGTTAGAAGTCGCTTCGGTGGTAGCTAGAGGTTTTACCGCGAAAAAGATTATCGATTGACCGTGTTTCGAGGCTAAACCTCGAGACGTGCCGCGGCCTGCGGACCAGATCCCCGGGGACACCATCCCCTCTCTGGCGGACGCGAATTTATCAGGCCACGGAACGGAGAGAGAATTTCCCATTGCCTGATAAGTCCAATCGCTCCGGTCGTAGTTAATAGCGGTAAGTTCTCTATAATAGGCGCTATCTCATTTTCTCTGGCTCGGCGCCACAGATTTGTTCACTGGTTGAGCGCCAATTCATCTACGCCCATTACCAAACACGCCTTATCGCTTTTCATTCAACGGATTGAAAAAGCCACCTCATTTACTTGATTGGCCAAAACAGAGGCTTACATTGTTTAGTTATATTACGGTTATTATTAAACCTTCTCCCTATACTGCTCACCTCACTCGAAACATGAACTATCACAGGCTCAGTTGCGTAGCTAGGGGTGGGGGCGCACTTGGGGCCGTTTTGGGGGTGAAACCCGAACGTAAAAAAAAATAGAGAAATTCGTAAAACCTTTTTTACACGTTTAGACTAGTAAGTAGCACACCGTGATATCCGTCACTGCACAGGCTCACATTGATCGGTTTAAAGGGAATATATAACCTCTGGTACTTCTGTTGACCTTTTTAAAGATAAGCTTACAAACTATAGCGATTTATCCACACAGAAATAAAAATAAAAATATCACATAACAAAGAGAAATTAAAACCTTGGATTACATTGGGGTAAAAAAAAGAGATAAAATGGCCAACAAAAATAAAAATTGAACCTTATAACCTTCTCTTAAAAAAAAATTATAGAAATCATCGAAATAAAATTAATTCTTTGATTAAAACAGTCAAATTTAATTATTTTAAAAATAAAATCCAATATAAAGATAAAGACCCAAAACTAATTTGGAGAACTATAAACCAAGCTACCCAGAACCTGAAAAAAAGAAAAAGACAATCAATTGGTAATATTAAAAATGGCCGTCACTTAGTAGATAATCCTAAAACTGTAGCTAACCTCTTTAATGAATATTGTTCTTCAGTAGGCCCAACACTTGCACATGATAAACCAAGGTAATAATCGTAATTATAGTGAGAATGGGTACGCAATTAATTCTAATAAAAACTCCGGTAGTCTATTCATTTCACCAAGTACTCCCAAAGACATTGAAATAATAATCTCAAACTTAAAAAATACTAATTCCAATGGCCTGGACAACATCAGTATAAAATCTATAAAACTACTCAAAAACCATACATCAATTCCTTTATCCCACATTTTGAATATATCTATTGTTAACGGTATTTTCCCGGATATATTGAAACACTCTATTATAATTCTTGTTTTTAAAGCAGGGAAAAAAGATATTGTAGGAAACTACAGACCAATTTCACTAATAAGTAATATCTCGAAGATATTTGAAAAATTTATAAAAACTCGGTTAACTACATTCCTTGAAGATAATAACTTATTATCGAAAAATCAATATGGCTTTCATCAAAAATTAAATACCAACGACTCGTTACTTGAAGTTACAAATTACCTATATAATTACCTAGATAAAAATAAAAAAGCAATTAGTATTTTTATAGATTTAAAAAAAACTTTCGACACGTTTCTCACCCTATATTATTAAAAAAACTTGAAAAATATGGTATTCGAGGCTTGGCATTAGATTGGTTTAAAAGTTATCTGCGTGATCGTTTATGGTAGTTAAAGTAAATAATACTTACCCTCGCCTTTTAAGTTATGGTATTCCACTTAAGGACTAGATTTTTCCACCTATTGTTTTCCTGTTAAAAACCGTGGGGAAAATCGTATTTCCATGGTTTTTCCACCTCTAGTGCCAAAATTCAATAAAAAATAAATAATAAAAGCAATATATTCTTCTATTCTATTTACTCTTCTTCTGGCCTTTTTTTCATCTATCCTATTTGCAATGACCAAATTAGTCACTTAATAGATATATCAATGATTAATTTAGCACGAAAAGAGTTGTTTCGACTTTTTTCCGGTTTTTTTCATTTTTTCCGGTTATTACCAGTTTTTCCCACATGTCCCGGCAAAAACAGGTTTTTGCCGGTCTTTTGCCAACCCTGCTTAGGTCCCATTCTATTTTTAGTCTACGTGAATGGAATATGAAACATTCAAATAGATGGTCGTTTAATATCATTTGCGGTTGATACTCTTATCCTATGTAATGCTGATACTTGGGCTGAAGCCTATGAAAGTGCTCAAAACTCGCTAAATAGAGTATTTATGGCTGTAAACATTTGTCTGCTTACTTTGAATGGAGATAAAACGAAGTATATTTGTTTAGCTGTAGAAAGACTAGTGTTCGGCATTCGATTAATTTTTATCCATGAATAAAATAAGCTCGGCGATATTTAAATAATATTTATTTAAATAACCAATAGTTGAATAAAAATTGTAAAATGTTTAAATAATCGAAAGTGAATAAGCCTATTATTTAAATAAAACAAACAATTATTTAAATAAATACCACTTTTATTCAAATAAATGCTTGGTTGCGTAAAAAACATAATTAAATAAGTTAAAATGATATTCTTTTTACCAACGTTTTTTAAATAAATCGGAATAACCTCAATTTAAAAATACATAACCACCCTGATACTCATATCTGTACCGATAAATACCTCGAATTAGAAGAAGTCACAAAAATTGAATACTTAGGGTTAACTATTGACCAAAACTTAAAGTGGGATTACCACATTAATAACATTATAAAAAAATTACGATCGTGTATCTTCAAATTTTATGAAATTCGAGGCTTCCTTTCTTTAACATGGACAAAAACTGTATATTACGCTGTGGCACAATCTATATTAAGCTGTGGCATAATTGCTAGGGGTGGTACTTTTAAGTCAATTATAGAGCCTTTGGAAATTGCCCAACGAAAAATCATAAGAATATGTTTACGTAGGAGTGCCTTCGAACACAGAATAAAACAATTGTATACAAAAACCATCTTAATGTCCACTTTTGTAAAACGCGATAACCTTTTGAACCATAATGTTTACAACACCCGTTCGGCTTCAGATGGTCATTTCATACTAGATAAAAAAACAAAACCATTTGGCTAAAAAAATCCACTTTATCTTGGATCCAAACTTTATAATATATTAAATAAAAATATTAAATCTTGTAACAATATTCATTTGTATAAAAAAAAGAATGTCTATATGGCTAGCTGATTATGGATACAAAAACTTGTACGATTTTCTAGGTTTTAATTAACTGTTCTCTTAATTTGTTTCTTTTTAATTCTTCCTAATTATACTTAACTTATTGCTTACTTAATGGCTTTGAAATCAAATTGTAGCACACAAAGGTCACAATGATTATTGTTCTAATGTTTTTCCCCCACCACGCACGAGCTTTTGCCTATGTGGAAATTGGGGTGATGTATGTACATAGGTATCTAACATTAATGTATTATACATGTCATCAGGGTAATTCCACGAAAGATTTTCCCACCTGGAGCACCATATTTAATCCGATTTCGATGAAAACTTGTATTTAGGGTTAATTTTGTCGTGGAACCACGATCTGAAATTTTCGCGACGAGTAGTTACGGAGATACGGGATAGGCGATTTTATGAAAATGACCTTGACCTCTAATACGTTCGTATAATTTTCTCAGTTTCTACTTATCGTAAAAATGTGTATGATATCTTTTTTTAAAGACAACGGAGAGACAATTACGATGAAAAATACAGATTAAAACAGTAAATATTGTTACCAAGAGAAAAAACGAGTTTAATTATTTGACCCTTGACCCTGAAAATAGCTATTTTTATTATTTTTTTTATTTTTTTTATTTTTTTTCAAATTCTCCATACAAAATATAGAAGGAAACGAAAAATTGCGAGGGTAAAATGTTTTATTTTTGAGAAAATAATATATTTATATTTCAGGTAGAAGCGTCACGATTAAATAATTTGCCCCGCGGTCCGAAATGTCTCTGCACGGAAATGCCTACGTCCCGAGACATTTTGGGCGTTGCTTGGTGGTTTGTTGCTGAGGTTATCCCTAAAATTGATGGCATCTTGCGCAAAGAAAAATAGTGCGAGTGACATACAACATAAAGTGATTTTTCTTTAACTATTACATCAGGGAAATGTAAATATGTAAAAATCCCTGAGCACCTTAAATTCTTCAGTTTACATAACTAGTAGGAGTAATAATGACGGTAAATATTAAGCCGTAATGTGGTGTACACATCCGCGGTTTGGTGGTGCACTAACAGAAGTCTAACCGAGGTGGTTATCACCGATTTTCGGTTGCCATGGGAAAACTAAAGCCCATTGCATCTTTTCCCTTTGGCAATTTTCATAGTACCATAAGGTCTACCTAACCCCCGAGTTTCAACAAAATCGGTGATAGCCACCTCGGGTAGTCTCCTTTGTAAGTAAGTCGCTTTTGTGTCGTGGTTCAAATGCTGACTATAAAAATCTTGAAAGTTTTGGAGATAGTTACTTTTTTGATCCCTTTTAAAGTCGGTATGGTTAGATATGGATATTATCCATGGATAAACAACGATTTAACATGCAAAAAATAATTTATATTTTCGGATAATTGTAGGTTATGGATAAAAATAAAATAAGTGGTTAATTTTTATCCAAACGCCGAGCTCTAGATATGGTGACCTAACATTTTGGACCACTTGCTGACTTGAAAAAGACCTTACAATGTTTATTATTAATTTAAAAAGATTAACGAAATTCAAATAGTGAATAAGCCTAGGGGCTAACCACTCTTAGAAAGTCTGTACGCCGGATTACGCTTAGATTAGCACTGCCAAAGGCAGGGACTTCAAAGATTACGCGTAATCCCATTAGTACAGATACGGCTCTGTTTACCGATTACGCAGAGTGATCAGCCCCTCGGAATAAGCACCAAACGAAAAGGTATCAAGTTTTAATTTATCTAAAATATTTAAAGATATTATTGTTTCTATCAATTTATTTTTTCATGTAATCGTAGGAAATATATATTTGTATGTATATGATACGTGTACTAGAAATAAAACAGCCCTCTGTTGAAAACTCATTGATCTTTTTTATTTGTAATTCGTGTATTATATGATATTTAATTATAATTATAGTCAGTTTCGAGTCGAAAATACGTAATTTTTTGCAGTTGGCCCAACGAAGTTTCGGAGTCAGTTAACCATCACTTTTATAGTCGGTATAGAGTCACAATTTGAAATCGGGCCGACTGTGGTCCAACGTCGTTTTAGGGTACATTTTTAGTCGGAAGAGAGTCAACCTTTAAAGGTCGGCAGACCCTATTTCCCCTCAAACATTTCGACCCTAAAATCGTAGCCATTTGAGGGGTAGAAACTGCCTCTAGACTGCGAATTTGCATAGCTTATTGAACGAATTTTTATTCAATTTCTAAAAATGAAAACGATTAATACAAACCTGTTGCAAATCGAATTAGTATTGGTCAAAATATAATTTTGAATTATCTACTTTAAAAACCAACTTCGGGTAATTTTCATTATAGATTAGTAGTTAAACGTTGCCCAAAATAATAATATCTTAACTTAAAAACCTTTCTAAAGGCGTAGAGCTATTAATTTTAATTAAGTAACCATATTTAATTACTTCTTTCGTTATCAATTGGTACTAAAGCAAACTACCAAAAGTGAATAGTGCTTCCAAGTAATATTAGTAACGTTCGTTAATGTCTTGGTTATTTTTAATATATTTTAATGATGATGGCTATTTTTGAAATTTTGGGAATTTGTGAGATCAGGTTTAATGGTACCAGTCATTTTCCAAGGAATAGCCTGATTTTGCTATTATCTTTCCTTCTAACAAAATAGAAATAAGTATGACATTTTAATAGAAAATCATGAATTTTTCTAACCCTAATTACGAATAAAAACTTTTTCCCAAATATTGAATAATATATCGTGGTAAATGTATAATTTTGTTTGTTCATTTAGGCGTCGTACTAATTACCAGAAAAAGTTATTTGATTTGATTATGATAGTTAACGTTTCCTTACATGTTTAGGCATGTCAATCTGTTTTGGTACATTGCAGTTAACAAAGAATGGACTTTCCGCTTGGACAGATATCTGAGTGAACCTTCCGGTTTTTAACACAAGCACCGTTCGAAGACATCTTCAGAATTTATTTGAAGAAATTCGCCTCGCTTAAGTGAAAGTCCGAAATTGCCTCAAAAGAGTCAAGGTCAAATAGGAAGACTTTAAATTAACATCTTCGACATTGACGACCGAACTGATTTTCAGGCAAGGCTTAGTTCCACCCAGAGCCTCCTAGTGACTGAATATGCCCAAGTACAAATGTTCGGTCAGAAAATTTGTCAAACTTATTATAAGTATGTTACTTATGGTTCAAATCACCAAATAGAAATTTCGTTTAGGGAAAACACCAGCATCCAAATTAAATGCGCTTGGGAAAAATTTCTTTAGCAAGCGTGCAGAGGTTAATTTCCATCCCTTTATCGGTAAAATAGGCATAAAAGCGCCTGCGAGTGTACGAAGTTATAACAAGGAGCGGCCATGTTTAAAAGTAACGTAAGCTACGCCATCTTAGTTTTTAACGATATTACAATTTTCTATTTCAAAAAACAGACTAGACGCAAAGAAGTAGGCTGTTGCTTATTACTGCCAACAGGAGGGCCGAGGGGCTTGCTAACAGAATCGCACCACGTGTTACCTACGCACATGCGCACAATGATATAAGAATTTTTAGCTTAGAGGGATGTTGTCAGATATTTGTATACCGGTGTTCCAAGCGCAATCATGGCAGCCTGCTGCACCGGTGATCTCATCATTCTGCTCTACACCAGCATCAACAAGCCGGACATTTGGCAAAACCGCAGTGGATAGCAGAACCCTACTACTGACGGTCGCACCCTCGACGCAAGCCACTCACCTCGCCAAAAGGCTTAGCAATGGGGCGACCAGCTTTCACTTCGCCCACAGCTGTGGGATAGAAAGTGGAGGCTTATAACACCTCTAGCCGCCACCCTACCTAGGTAGGTAGAGAGCCAAACCCTTCAGAAAAGGCTCCTTAAGGGGAACGACGTGCATTAATTAATTATTGTGGTAAGGCATAATGCGTTCCGAAAATAAGTTTGAATTTAAATGAGAGAACCGAAAGTTCAAGCTTCCCAATTGTAGCAAAAGATGGCGCTCCGGTATCACGACACGATTTTTTTAATGTTCCCTTTGGGATGACGAATACCTTCTACAGAGGAGCCATCTACTATCGGATAAAATAAATAGTTCACAAGGCTTTAGCTAACATCTTTAAGGGAACTATAATGATACTTTTAGTATTTATTAACAGAAATTGCACATTAAAATAAACAAATTTATTAGAGAAAAATGTTTACCATAGCTTAAAAAGATAGTAACGTTCATTATTTTTTTATTTCAAGGCCTGTTAGTACTTCATAAGTAACATAATAACACCAAGTATGACATCTAGCAAATATATTCAGCGAATTGATATTCATAGCTATTGCAAAATCATGGTTAATTTCAACACAGGGTCCAAGTTGGTTAGAAAATTATCATAAGAACACTAGAATATGTCATAATTATTTCTATTAGGTTATTTATGGTACTTGTACGCCAATAATACAAGTTTAGGCAGTATATACTAAATTTTAACCGACTTTAAACATCAACAAAAGTAATCTACATACAATCATACCCCAAGTCGATAATATTTTCGTTCAGTCTATAATATTTTCCCATAATAAATACACTTATTCTTCACACGCTTAAATTTTACTGAGAGCTACTCGCAACACAAACTCTACGGTGGAATTCATCGAGTTTTGCGTTCGCTCGCTTTCGCATCTTACTGAGAGTTTGACTGCTCCTCGCTAGGGGGAGATTGCCTTCCCAGTAAAATATTTAGCCAAGAGACTTATTTACGGAACAACAGGTTAAGAATGTTTCTTTCGTTCAATTTTCAAGGTCGTAGATCTTTTGTCAAAAACATAACTATGGACAAAGAAATTAACGAAGAACACGAAGAACGTGCCGTACCCGAACAAAATGGCCACGACACTTTCCGGGTTCATTTGACACTGCCCGCCATTTATCAGAACGACGGCCGCGTAAGCACTAGCAACGAGTCCAAGCACCATTTGCGATATTTGGGCCGTCGTGATGACAAAGGCGATGCTGCGCGGAATTTGGATGCCCAGGGCGCGGAGGGCGTAATAGGCGTACATCACCGCGTGTATGGAATAGTTGACGCTCATCATCCATCTGGCCATGGAGGGATAGTCGGGTGAAACATGCCAGCAGATGCACAGCGTGACGACGTGGTGGAACCAATGAAGAACCACGAGTTTCTGCTTGCGGACGACAATGAAGGCAGTGTCCGCCAATTCGGGAATTTTGGACGTGACAAAGGCTACTGCCCAGAAACCACTGATCTTGTTGGCGTAGTCAAATCTCGTACAAACCGAATGATGAAGACCGTATTCCTTCAGGACGTGGACCAGTTCCGGGACCACTCTGTAGGCGCCGATCAAACTGAACACGGACAGGACGACGTTCCAAATGATTAGGAATTTGCGAACTCTCAGTGGTGGACGGTTCCTCATGTACGCCTTGCCGGCAAAAACGGCGCTCAGGTAAAAGGCGCCGATGTACCAGCAGAGGTTCCTATTTTGGCTCAACCATTCTTTGTTTTTCAAGGCGTCGAAATTCTCCTCAAACGGAAATATGAAATCGTACGTCGGAGAGTTTGGGAAGCGGATTATTCTGCTGGCGTTCGTCTTCATGGTCGCTTTTGAAGTGAATTTACGCCGTTCGTTTCATGGTCACTACCGAAATTATGATGTATTCTTTATCCGGTGAGAATCATTTCGATAACTTTCCTTACCAAACTACCAAATTGTGTAAAATATGAATTCCCTTCGAAAACCGTCAAAGAGGAAATATTCTTAATCAAACGCGTGCAACAAACTGGAATTATTAGGACAGGAACTTCAATGTTGAATATAAAAGTGACGCGAAGCAGTATACACGTTAAATAAAACACCTGTCGAATACATTTCGCGCCTAGCTGACGAAATTTTAGTGTAGCTGTCGATATTTCGTACAAATATATTACGATATATTAATTTATTACATATTTTTTAGCTTTGAGGAAATTAACTAACCTTGCAGGTATAGCATAGCGAAATTAAGGTTTTCTAAAATTTTGTAATACATTTCGTAAGCTCTTTAACTATCGTAGAATTATGTTGTTCTTAGGGCCAGACTTAGAAGGAACCCGATTTTTGATAATTCTTGTGTTTGAAAATCCCAAATGTGGATGAAATAGGCAAAAAGCAATATTAGTTAAATTTACGAACATCTCATAGGTCAAAGGACTCAATTTGAGACCAAGCTCAGGTATTTTTAAATAAATATTGTGAGCTTGAGACGAGACCGATAAGTTTTCACGTTAAAAACGAGCCCGAACTGAGGTATTGTGGAACTAGTGAGCCCGAGCTTGAGCCCCTGTTAAAATAAAGTTACTCGAGCCCGTATTAAAACTTAACATTCTTAGAGCTCAACCTTGAGCCCAACATAATACTTGAGCCCGAGCTCAACTCACGATTACGATAGAGCTCGAGCTTGAGCCTTTAGTAGTTTTAAAACTTAGTGAGACCGAGCTCGAGGCATTCATTTTATTTTATTTTTTATTCGGGATTGTATCGTGTGGGACAAATTCAGTCCGCTCGTCCACCTGATTAATCAGGGTGAGATATGTGTAACGGCCACGCCAACGTGGGGATACGTGGGGACAGGGGTGGGGACACCCGTGGCCGAAGTATTCCGATCAACCGTTGATCATTTTATTTGTAAGTAACTATTGTGAGCCTGAGCCTGAGATCACATGTCGAAATGTAATTGTTGCGAGCCCTAGCCCGAGACCACCCATCGATTTGTAAATATAGTGAGCGCGAGCCCGAGAGGGTTTGTAGGTTTTTAATCTACTGAGCTCGAGACCTCACATCAGCGGGGAAATTTAGATTTCGAGCTCGAGCCCGAGACCCGGTCAATAATTGGTGAGACCAAGGTGAGCCCGAGACCATCCGTAAGCTCATATACGAATTCAGTGAGGTGAGATCGAGTCCAGCTCTTATCGTTGACCTATGGTGAGAATAACGTTTCATAAAATAATTTATATTTATTGTAAATAGTACACTATTATTATTGACTGTAAAAATGACAATTTAGAGGAAACTAACTTAAATTTAGTTGTAATTAGAAATTAAAATTAATTTAAAATATAGCTTACGTTATCCATGCACCCACATTATCAATCAATTTGTTAAGACTAAGATTTATTACACGTTAAAAAATCTAAAATATCAAATAGAATGCACAAAAATCCGATTTAAATGAAATGAAGTTTGTTTTGTTAAATGAAAAAATCAACAGCCTTGGCCTCAAGTCGAACCGACTTTAAATCACCCTAACAAGGCAATATAGCGCAAAGCTCCAGGAGCCTTTAGGCAGATACCAGTACTAAAAACTAGTTGGGTTTTACCTTAATTAAAGATAATGCCGTGGTATTAAAAGCTATTCTCGTAAATGAAAGCGGATCGAGACTCGTTAATGATCTTCAATATAGAGGTAAAGCAGAGCACTCTACAAGTTTGAACTACAACGTCGGGAGTCACGTGAGCCTTTTACACATTTTTACCTCTCCGAGAGGTTTATAACCTCGGAGGGAAATTACAATCACCGTGTCTGTTTGTCTGGAGGCACGCGTTCGCAGTTTTTGGGATTTGGTAAAACGATTTTTAAAACTTTGTTATTTCCAAAACCACGTATCTCTTTTTTTGCGGTTTGTGTACATAGCTCAGGGGTTACGTGTTTTTGGAAATACGGACGTACTTTTTTCATGGTCCTGTAGTTGAATGATATGCGAGTTTGTGTTTTGTATGCACTGACAAGGAGACGACCCGAGGTGTAAACCTCCGATTTTGTTTAAACTCGGCGAAGTAGTAGACCTTAACGTAACTTCAAAATTCCCAAAGGGAAAAGTTACGCTGGACTTTCGTTGTGCCATGGCAACCGAAAAAGTTTTTGACAACACCAAATACAAACTTCTCTATGTGATTTAACATTGGAAAATCACATATTTCCAGGGTCCCCCCCCCCCCCTATGAAAAGACAAAAAAAAATTCAAAAAATTAAATTTTCAAAAAATATGTAAATTGGGAAAGAAAAATTATTTTTGGGTAAGATAGACTATTTTTGGGTGATTTGGTCGTCGTTGGGTAAAAGCGAGCGAGGTAGGGTAAATTGAGGTAAGTTAAAATATTTCTGAATAATTGCTAATTAAACTAACAAAATAGAAATTTATTTAGATAAATTCGACTAAATGGGACCAATTTAAAAAAATTGGGTAAACCCGAAAAATAAATTTTGGTATGTTTATGTTAAACACGATAAATATTCGACAATATAAGTAATAACGTGTAAATTTTTATTATTTTTAGTTAATTCGTCTGCATTGGACAAAATCGATTAAATTGGGTAAATTCTGATAATTTAAGGTAATGTTAATATATTACGGAAAATCCGAGTTAAATTCGGTAAGATAAAGTAAAGTTCGGTAAGTTACGACTAATTTGAGTAAATTCATCTAAATTGGACAAAGTTGATTAAATTGGGTAAAGTCGATTAAATTGGGTAAGTACTAATAATTTAAAAGAAATAATGTAAGTAAATGCAAGTTAAATACGATAAGATGAAAACCTAAAAATATATAAATTGGGAACATTTTACTATTTTTGGGTAAATTATTCTGTCGTTGGGTAAATGAGAGCGAGCTATGGTAAATGTTCATAAATTGAGGTAAGTTAAAGTATTTGTGAATATATAACAAAATATAAGTTAATTAAGATATATTTGACTAAATTGGATCAATTTCCATAAATTGGGTGAAACCGAAAAATTCAGTAAAATTTGGTAAATTTGAGTGAAATACGATAAAAATTCGACAATATAAGTAATAAAGGATAAATTTTAATTTATTTGGTTTAAATCGTCTAAATTGGACAAAGTCGATTAATTGGGGTAAATACTGATAATTTAAGGTAAATGTTAATATATTACGGAAAATACGAGTGAAATTCAGTAAGATAAAGTAAAGTTCGGTAAGTTACGACTAATTTGAGTAAAGTCGATTAAATTGGGTAAAGTTGCTTAAATTGGGTATAGTCGATTAAATTGGGTAAAGTTGATTAAATTGGGTATAGTCGATTAAATTGGGTAAATTCGATGAAATTGGGTAAGTACTAATAAATTAAAAGAAATAATGTAAGTAAATGCAAGTTAGATACGATAAGATGAAAACCTAAAAATATATAAATTGGGAACATTTTAATATTTTTGGTTGAATTCTTCTGTCATTGGTTAAATGCGAGGAATTTGAGCAAATACGAATACAGTAGGGAAAATATGTAAAAGTAAGATAAATGCAGGCAACATAGGCAAGACCAAGTCAAGTTGGGTGAACTCTACCTAGTTTGGGTACTTTACTTTACTTTAAAAACTTGTCGAGGTTAACGGTAATAGTTAGTGTAGGGAGCTGTTGGCTCGATCGCGTGGCATGCAGGGCTTGCCACCACCCTCCTACGCATTGTAACCCGGCCACCTGAATTAAAGGCTTCAAAAGTCACTTGATGACTTAGGCCTAAGGTGGTGCCTTGGGTATTAGCCTAGCTGATTATTATTATTTTTTATTATTATCTGGAAATTGCAAATTAATTTTTGGAAAATTCATTTCATTTGAGAGCTGTCAATTTATTAAGATTAAATCTAATAATTTGGTTAAAGTTTAATAATATGGGTAAATTTAAGTAATTTTAATAAATTATTATTAAATATGGTAAGTAAGTGCTAATAAATTTAATATTTTCGGGTAATTTAAGATAAAACATGTAAACAGTTTAAGTTCACGGCCTGATTGGTAAATCGAAATAATTTTCGAAAAAGTAGGTTAAAAAGTATTAAAAATTAATTTTGTTCTTAAAACACAAAATCAAATTCTAAAAATGCATGTGGTAAACTGGTATCGTAGTAGAAGCATAAAATTCCTCTGCAATGAGAACATTTTATAAATCTAATTTTGGGGCAGTCAGGTCGTGTATATAAATGTGAGTCACTGGTGTTAAAAGTAAAACAAGCCTCTTTAACAGGGTAGTATAGTGGCTTGTTGTTACTAAGTCCGGACGAAAAACATTAATATTTTATAATTGCTTGAAATATTTTAGCGGAAAATGTATTATGGAGTAATGAATGTAATCTAATTTTCCTAAATTATTTTTTAATTTACTAGTTTTCACCCAATTTAATCGACTTTGTCCAATTTAGGTGAATTTACTCAAATTAGTCGTAACTTACCGAACTTTACTTTATCTTACCGAATTTAACTCGGATTTTCCGTAATATATTAACATTACGGTCATAACCTTAAATTATCAGTATTTACCCAATTTAATCGACTTTGTCCAATGCAGACGAATTAACTCAAATTTACACGTTATTACTTATATTGCCGAATATTTCTCGTGTTTAAAATAAATATACCAAAATTTATTGTGTTTTTCGGGTTTACCCAATTTTTTTAAATTGGTCCAATTTAGTCGAATTTATCTAAATAAATTTCTATTTTGTTAGTTTAATTAGCAATTATTCACAAATATTTGAACTTACCTCAATTTACCCTAAATCGCTCGCTTTTACCTAACGACGTACCAATCACCCAAAAATAGTCTCTCTTACCCAAAAATCCAAAAAAAAATTCCAATTTACATATTTTTTTGAAATTTTAATTTTTTGAAATTTCTTTGATTTTTCATAGGGGGGGACCCTTGAAATATGTGATTTTCCCATGTTAAATCACATAGAGAAGTTTGGATTTGGTTTTGTCAAAAACCTTTTCAGTTGCCATGGCAAAACGAATGCCCTGCGTAACTTTTCCCTTTGGGAATTTTGAAGTTACGTTAAGGTCTACTAATTCACCGAGTTTAAGCAAAATCGGAGGGTTACACCTCGGGTCGTCTCCTTGTGAGTCTTTTTTTCGATTTTGAGAGACATTCGCGAATGCCTTGTCGAAGGCTTTAGTGCCACATCCAGTAACATATTTTTAATCCAAGCTGCTGCCGTCTGGATTCAGGCAACTAGGTGCCGTACCGTCAGGTCAGAGTCTCACGCCACGGTCAACTTTGACACTCGTGCAATAGCGCTACCACTAATTTAATAAGACATTTGAGAAACAATCACAACTTGGAAATAACTATTTCTAACGAACAGGCAAAAACAAAGAATTACATAATAAAAGTCATCGAAATCTGAAATCGTTAAAAATACTAGTCAATCTAACCAAGGCCGAAAATTTGAATTGGTAAAACAAATGCGATTGAAGACTTCTTTCGACATCATGGTATAATCCAAGAAAATGAAAATTTTGCCCAGTGATTGAACCTTGGCACAAACCGGTCGACATGATGTTTATGATTTTACCATGAAAATTATGAAGCAAATAATTCAAGAAACTCCAAAAGTATTGGGAGGGAGGTTTTCCTACATCCCCTACACTCTTCAGTGCAGTGTTCCTAAGTGACTTCAACGATACCAAGTCAATTCTTAAACCGTGGTGGGTTTTAATATATAAATTCAATTTTTCTAAAATTGTTCTTTAGTTTTAATGTATATTTTCCAAATATTCAGTGGTGTAGTCCTAAGAAAAAAAAGAACCGGGGCCAGTGTGAGAAATAAGGCACTATCACAGGCCAATCGCCAGTTTAAAAATGAAATGCTTGGGGTGTTAGTGGCCCTGGTGACCACTTAATTATTTCAAAGTTTTTTCCCTTCAAGATTTTAGTTCATTCAAGAACGTATATATGTATAAGAACGTTGAACAAAAGGCATAGCTTGGGTCATGATGCAATCGGTTTCAGTATAACTCCACCCTAAAATCCGCGTGCAGCGCGCGCTGGCACTAGAAACGGTTTTAACCTTTAGCGAGCGCCACATGCGGTTTTTTTGAGCGGAGTTATTCTGCAACCGATTGAATCATGGCACCAGGCGCCAATTTGATCGTTCAACTCTCTTATACATATATACGTTCTTGGTTCATTAAAAAAATACTATATTAATCCTAAAATTGTTTGGTATTTGCTTGCTATGCTGTGTGCTTGGTCTTGTGTCAATTGTGTGTATGGGTGGGGGACTGGGTGTCGTGAGTCTGTCTATTCTACACTCTACACATAGTTTAGAAGAAGCCTTTGACTGTATTAGCGTCTATGGGAAGATAACATGGAGTGCCAACTCCCTATGGGTCGTGCAGCCCGAATTGACCTCGCGAGTCGCCGAGGTTCGGGGCTTCGGGCGCCTGGTGCATTGTAATAAATACCCATAATAACTAACCTAACTAAGCCTATGCCCTAGCACATATTGTCAAGAATAGATAATTTGACCATAAATTATGAAAGAATTGAAATTGAAATAATTGCATCGAAGAAATTCTAATTTAGCGTTTCTCTATTGATTAAAAACATATGCGCCACCCAGGTTTCGAACCCAGACCATTCGGCTTGACAGGCGGACGTTCTACCACAGAACCACCGACACTTGTTACGCCTTATTGAAAATTAGACCTTCAGCTTTGTCGGAAGCGTATATAATAGAGTACGATATTTTGGTTTAATTGAAATAGAATTGAAATTGAAATTATTGCATCGAAGAAATTCTAATTTAGCGTTTCTCTATTGATTAAAAACTAATGCGCCACCCAGGTTTCGAACCCAGACCATTCGGCTTGGCAGTCGAGCGCTCTACCACAGAACCACCGATAGCTCCTTAGGTTCACTGAAATTAAGACACGCATCGTAAGCATAATAGGTAATAAAGTCATTTTTTATTAATGAATTTATGAAGGCCTAATCTGGTTTTTTTAAAGGTTAAATCTTGTTTTAGCGCAGTCAGCCGAGATAAGAGGGTTAAAGGGTAGACCCTGTGCGTGGTCCACTTTGTTAGTTTTTTTGTTATTTATTTACGGGTATTTTTAATGACCTATATATAGTTGTGTTAATTCGAAGGAGATAATTTAACGTTAATTGCTTTAAGAGCTGGCGGTTAGTCAAGTGGCTCTCTGTGCTTTGTTGATGGTATGGTTTTTGCTTCTTGTAAATTTATTTGGTGTGGATATTTGGATATCTACGATTTCTAACGCAGTCAATGATTTCCTGGGTGTGCGAGTCATTATATGATATTGGAAATTGGACGGCATTGGTCTTTTTCATGCGGTATGTGTCACAACGTCAACTGGAAGTCTACGAGCGTTGAAATAAAATGAGCGTTAAAGATGCGGCAAGTACTTCGTAAGCGAGAAAAATACAAATACTATCTGTAGATATTTCTTTCATTAAAATTTGCTTAGTATTATATTCAACTGATAAACATGTACTGTAAAAAGGGTTAAATTCAATTGTGCATTGTTTTAGTAAGTCTACCTCGCTGTTGTAACTACTAAATTTATAATATTCTGAATAAATTAAACTCGATTGCTTCGTCTCAATTATTTAAATTAAAATTAAAATTTTATACCGGGCAGGGTTTGAACCGAGAATACGTTTTTCGTAAATAACTCTGAATTGCGGAGATATCTTTGGGGTTCGTGTCGAGAAATTAATACCACTAGGGACCATTCTTCCGAGGAGAGGTATATTTTGGCTTGCCAACTTGTTATAAAACATACTTCTGTAAATATGGCACACATTTCTGTATAACAAACTGAACAACCTGTGTTTTTAATAAACGTACTTCTGTAAATATGGCATACCGACACCGTTCTGTAGGACAAACTGAACAACTTGTGTTTTTATAAAACGTTCTTCTGTAAATATGGCATACAGTTCTGTTGCAAAAAAACGGAATTCTATAAACATTTCAGATAATTTCGGTAAAAAACACTTAACCCAGATTTTCTGAAATACTTTGAATTCGGTTTTTTAAGGAAACGTCTTTTGAAAAACGAACATTCCGTTGTGATAAAAAACGTATATTCTGCAAATATTACAAAATATTGGATACAATTTCGAAAAAATCATTTATTCATGAGCCAATTTCCCAAAATTACTACAAAATTTTATTTTTAATTAATATCCAATCATATTGGGATATTTTGTTTATAAAAAAAAGGATCTTCACGTTTATAACCTCTTTCGGATTCTCTGGATTTATCTTGGCGATGCATCTATAATATTGAAAAGAAAATTAGTTAAACCTTGACCTCAATAATTTATGTTTAGTAGTAGAGTCAGCCCGCATTCAAAGAAAGGACTTATTATACAAGGAAAGATTATTCCCTCTTAATGTTAATACGGGTTGCCAAAACGTTTTCATTTAAAAATTCCCCAACTTTTCCAGGTTTTCCCTGGCCGTCTAAAACAATTTTCATGGACCAATCAGTAGAGTAGCTAGGGGGGCGGCACTTTTCACTTCATGGCAACTGAAGCGACGGTCAATACTCCATTTTAAACTAGTTTTGAAAACTATTTCTCTGCAAAAGGTCTAGCTACGCCACTGGGACCCATAACTTCTTTTGAAGTGGTAATTAAATATGAACAAGAGCACATAATATGCTGACATTAGAAAGCTATAAAGAAGTTAAAGACAGTAAATCTAATGTGGTCACCGGCCAGTGATGGTCGTTGTTCTACCCCTGTGAGAACAGTGTCAGAATCTGACAGGCGAGATGCGCGAAACTTCAAAGGGAGAGGAGCGTGAGAGGAGTTTCACAAAGTACGCGTTTCAGATTTGTCAAAAACGTCCAAAATATTAGAAAATAATTCAATATTATTGTAGTACAGTCCAAAAGAAATAATTCAAACAATGTCATCTTCACGAGTTCTACTACAGTCGAACTATGGTCCCCAGAAAGCTTAGTATGGTTTGCACAATCTTTGCGTCAATGTCCGTCATGTGTTCTACGGCACCCACTCCCATATAGTAAAATTTAGCCAACGGGTTTACTTAATACAATAGGTGTTTCAATAAAATAATAAATAAAAATTAATTAAGCTTACTTTTAAATTAGTGCCTCACCACCTAAGCTCCAGTCTACGTCACTATTTACATTCCTTAACATCAAAACTGGAACACTAGCTTCAGTCCGGAGTCATGAGCAGTGTTGCCACTCTATGATTTACAAAATTCCAAGATCGAGCTCGAAAAAATGCCAAGAAATTAAAAGCGCGAAATTTGAAAGCAGAAACGAAAATTAAGCGTGAAAATTTTGTTTTATACAGGTCACCATGTTTTATAAAAACAAAGTAGTGGGCTCAAAATGACTAAATTTAATTACATAAATTAACTATTTATGTTTTACGTTATTTTAATTTTGGTAATTTTTGCGCAAGTTGTTAAACTGTAATTTAAAAAATAAGACATTCGGTTACCATAGAACTTTCCAGCGGCCAACGCGAGAAGTTCGCTAAACTACTGGATTTCCGTCTGCTAATTCGTCTACTCACAGTCTAGAGTAGAGAAAAAACAACGCAATTTTATTTGATGTTGTGATAACTGACCGCTCTTTTTCTGATACATCAAAATAATCACGTGCTTGGTTGATACTTTGCCGTGGCGTTGTTGATTTCTTTTTTTTTTTGCACTAAAGGTTTGAATAGTTCTTTCTATAAAGTAACATGGCCTTCTTGTTTTAATGTAGCTCTTACGTCACTGCATTTACCTTCTCCAACACTACGAGCGCGCGCTTGCATCACGAGGAGCTTCCTATTTTCTAACGCTCGTGCAAATCGCGCGTGCTCACCAAAGTAGTACAAATAACAGTTCTGTAAGTAAAATATACATAAGGATATTGTACAAAAATAAAATGACTGAACTGTTTTACTTGCTTACAGAAACGTACTGCAAAAATTTCGCACACATTAATACTGTACAAAAACTCTGTAGAAAGTACAGAAATTTCTCTCAGTGTAGTACCCAGGTCGCACTGCCCATGATTTACGAAATAGAAGCCAGGCACGCCCTAGAAAGTTGGAAAAAAAAGAGAGGCAGGGCGCGCCCTGGCAAAACGTAAAAACCAAGGCGGGGCGGGGCCCTGCCTTTGAAAAAAACCACCGGGGTGGTGCCCTGGCCCGCCCTGGCCCCACTACACCACTGAAAATATTACTATTTGTAAATATTTAAAATTAATCCTGTGAGCTTAGCTCATCCCTGATGTAAAAGGGACCCCAAGTTGGGGTGTCAAATAATATGGCTAAAAGTGGTAAATAACGACATGGCGAATAATACTTTTAATGGCTAATATGACAAATAATATATTTTAATAAAAATAAAAAAATACAAATGAAAAATATATTTAAGTTAGTTTAAAAGTTAGTTCAATATTCCAATTAAATTCATTGTGATTTTAAAAGGAAAAGCTTTAGTTACTCTATTTAGTCAAGTTACTTTCCTTAGTTGTGACAGATATTTTTACCTTCAGTGTTTACTAGTGATATCATCTGAGGCTCGCCAAGAAAGTCTAGATAAATTTATTTCACCATCATACTTATGATGATAATAAACGTTTGTGAAATAAACTTGTAATTACTTATTTTGGCTTATTTACATCATTTAAACGCATTTACTGATAATTAGTAACTTTTTGCCGTATTTGCCACTTTTTGCCATATTTATCTCTTTTTGCCATTGACATGGACTTTATTCTATAAAAGTGACATTTGGGTAACGCTGCTTCACTGGCTTGATAAGAAGATATGGGAAAACCAAGAAATATCTTTGGGCACCTCTTACTTTTCACATCCCCACACTGGAGAAGAATTTAAAAGGGATTTCGAAGAAGCAGTGAGGTATTACGGCTTGGAAAAAAAGACAAGTTGCTGTAACAGACTGTGGAAGCAATGTAAATAAAGCGTGCACTCTGTTAAAGATCACAATACTTCCATGTGTCGCTCATGGCCTACATAATCTAATAACTGGGGATTTGCTAAAGTTTTGACAACCCAATAAAGATCCTTATCCCGAATTCGCTAACAATAGGAACAAAATTATAAAACTACTACAGAAAATGAGAGATACCTACAGAAAGCTAATCTACAAACAAGACAAGAAGAACATCAAGCCGCTGACAATGATAAAAAAAATTTCTTCTGTCGAAACTCGAAAGTTTGTCGAAACTCTTGTTAAATAACATTTTTAAAGCAACACGACCCCAGTCTAAGTATTCGGCTTAGTAGTTAGTTCCTTTTGGTTGTCATGTAGCCATGTACCCCGTTTCTTTTTGTCGTCCTGTAGTCATGTACCCCGTTTCTTTTCGTAGTCATGTAGTCATGTACCCAGTTTCTTTTTGTCGTCATGTAGTCATGTACCCCGTTTCTTTTTGTAGTCATGTAGCCATGTACCCCGTTTCTTTTGATCGTCATGTAGCCATGTACTCCGTTTCTTTTTGTCGTCATGTAGTCATGTACCCAGTTTCTTTTTGTCGTAATGTAGTCATGTATACCCCGTTTCTTTTGATCGTCATGTAGTCATGTATACCCCGTTTCTTTTGATCGTCATGTAGCCATGTACTCCGTTTCTTTTTGTCGTCATGTAGTCATGTACCCAGTTTCTTTTTGTCGTCATGTAGTCATGTATACCCCGTTTCTTTTTGTCGTCATGTAGTCATGTACCCAGTTTCTTTTTGTCGTCATGTAGTCA
Source organism: Leiobunum rupestre (assembly GCF_980474605.1). Lineage (NCBI taxonomy): Eukaryota > Metazoa > Arthropoda > Arachnida > Opiliones > Sclerosomatidae > Leiobunum > Leiobunum rupestre. Next base: position 26,108,997 of record NC_143392.1, on the reverse strand, counting down.
TGTATACCCCGTTTCTTTTTGTAGTCATGTAGCCATGTACCCAGTTTATTTTTGTCGTCATGTAGTCATGTATACCCCGTTTCTTTTTGTAGTCATGTAGCCATGTACTCCGTTTCTTTTTGTCGTCATGTAGTCATGTACCCAGTTTCTTTTTGTCGTCATGTAGTCATGTATACCCCGTTTCTTTTTGTAGTCATGTAGCCATGTACCCCGTTTCTTTTGGTCGTCATGTAGCCATGTACCCCGTTTCTTTTGGTCGTCATGTAGCCATGTACCCCGTTTCTTTTTGTAGTCATGTAGCCATTTTACCCCAATAATTAACTTTATCTCACAATATTGGGATAAATTGAGTACGTGACGACCAAAAGAAACGTTTTAAAATATACTAAAATCTGAATTCTTAGTTTTGGCCCGCGCTTTGCTTAAAATTATTATTCTTGTTAATGTGGAAATCAATACGATGATGGACACTGACGATGAGAGTTCCATGACTAAAGATATAATATCAGTTGCTACAAATTCGTCGAATTTTCATTCTTTCAAGCGAGAAGTAGCTAGTCGATAGAATTCAATTCTAACAATGGTTTTTCGGAAAAGTATGGTTAGTCTTTCTTTTAATTTCTTTAATGCGTAGTTGGACAGTAGAATTTCAGAGTATTTCTGGATTATATCCAGATTTATTGAAGACATTTCTGGAAAAAGAACAGTTTTATGACCTTATAATGAATTCTTAAAACAGAAAACTAATGGTTTTGCCTTTTCGAACTGAAATAGAGCGCACCTAAGGCCTTAAAAGGTATAACAAGGAGCGGCCATGTTTGAAAGTAACGTAAACTACCCATCTTACAGTTATTAACGATATTACTTTTTCTCAGGCGTGGTTCTAGATAATTATAAACTAATCATTGTAGGCTTATTTTATGAACGAGAGAATTCAAGGAAAAACTACTCTTTTTATCTTATAACAAAACTTTAGTTTATTATTGTGGCAAAGCATAATGCGCGTTCCGAAAATAAGTATCAATATAAAATGAGAAATTATAGCAAAAGTTGGCCCTCCGGTATCTAAACGTGATTATCTATGCTGTTCCCCTTTGGATGACGAAAGCCCTTAGAATAAGGCACCATCTACTATCGTATAAAATAAATAGTTCACAAGTCTTTAGCTAACATCTCTTAAAGGAACTATAGTGATATTTTAATATAGGCCGATATTAACAGAAATTGCGCATTTGAAATAAACAAATGTATAAGAGAAAAATGATTACCATAACTTAAAAAGATAGTAACATTCAATGCGTCCACTCGCTCTCGCATCTCACGGAGACTTTAATTGCTACTCGCTAGGGGAAGATTGCCTTCGCGTGATGACGTCACTGCGTAAAATATTTAGCAAAAAGACTTACATACGGAACAACAGATCGTCGCTCTGGCAGCTTAAGAATGTTTCTTTCGTTCAAATGCCAAGGTCGTCGATCTTTTGTCAAAAACATAACTATGGACAAAGAAATTAACGAAGAACACGAAGAAAGTGCCATACCCGAACAAAATGGCCGCGAGAGTTTCCGGGCTCATTTGACACTCCCCACCATTTATCAGAACGAAAGCCGCGTACACACCGCAGGCGAGAATAATTACCATTTGGGATATTTGGGCTGTTGTGATTACAAAGGCGATGGCACGGGGAATTTGGATGGTCATTGCTCGCAGGGCGTAGTAGCCGTACATCACCGCGTGTATGGAAAGGTTCAAGCTCATCATCCATCTGGATATGGACGGGTAATCGGACGAAATATAAAAGGAGAGGCACAGCGTGACGACATGGTGGAACCAATGAAGAGCCTCGAGTTTCTGCTTGCGGGCGACGATGAAAGCCGTGTCCGCCAATTCGGGAATTTTGGACAGGATGAAGGCCATTCCCCAGAAGCCACTAATTTTGTTGGCGTCGGGAGTTCTTGTACAAACGGAATAAAGAGGACCGTATTCCTTCAGGACGTGGATCAGTTCCGGGACCACTCTGTAGGCGCCTATCAAACTGAACACGGACAGGACGACGTTCCAAACGATCAGGAATTTGCGAACTCTCAGTGGTGGACGGTTCCTCATGTACGCTTTGCCGGCAAAAACGGCGCTCAGGTAAAAGGCGCCGATGTACCAGCAGAGGTTCCTATTTTGGCTCAACCATTCTTTGTTTTTCAAGACGTCGAAACTCTCCTCAAACGGAAATATGAAATCGTACGTCGGAGAGTTTGAGAAGCGGATTATTCGGCTGGCGTTCGTCTTCATGGTCGCTTTTGAAGTGAGTTTACGCCGTTCGTTTCAGGGTCGCTACGGAATTTATTATGTATTCTTTATCAGGTGATAATCATTTCAAAAATTTTCCTTGTCAAACTACAAAGTTGTCTAAAATTTTATATCCCTTCCCAGACCGTCAAAGAGTAAATATTCTTCCTCAAACGCGTGCAACAACTTGGAATTAGGACCGGGACATCGATGCCGAATATGAAAGTGACGCGAAGCAGTATACACGTTAAATAAAACCCCTGTGGAATACATTTCTCGCCTAGCTGCCGAAATTTAAGTGTATCTATCAATATTTCATACAAATATATAACGATATATCATAAGTATATAAATAAACAAGAAGTGTACTTCTTGGAATTTTGTTGCGCCATGTAATTTCGTTTGCTCTCCCCCCTTTCGCGCGGATGGAAATAGTTCGGTAATGCTGCTACAACGATCACTTGACTTTTTCGGCCACTTTACTAGGTACATAAGAAAAGTAGTGGCAATGAGCTAAAAAAACAATTCCTCTGATTGGTTGGTAGATCGGTTTTTTTAGTAGACGCTCCCAGAATTTAGAAAAGTCGTTGGAGATATTTTAGAACTTGGAAAAAGGTATGTAAGGTAATTTTTTCTTATTTATAGTTATTGTGTCAATAGTAATATTTTTATAATAATAATAATAATAATAATAATAATAATAATAATAATAATAATAATAATAATAATAATAATAATAATAATAATAATAATAATAATAATAATAATATGTATATTATTAGCTAAATATGGTTGACAAACCCAAATTAGGCCCAAAATTTTCTGTAGACTTAGTAAATTGTGATGATGAATATTTTAAAACTGATGTCAATGGTCTTCGTCGTGGTTTAATAGATAAGTTAAATTCTGTAAATAAGTTAGAAGAATTAATCAATCTGCTAGGTGAAAGATATTTGTCGCTGAAAGATAGTCACAAGGCAGACTTAATTACGACGTAATTGTCATGATAACTAACAACAACTTGTTTCAACCGGTTATAAACTACTAGGGCACAACCAACGATATAGAGATTAGTTCGAAATAACACTAAAAACCGGGATAAATTCAATTAAAAATAAAACATCATAACAATAAACACCTTTAATATATAAATCGCGAATAAAATTAAGAAACACTACTTTTAAAATTCATACAATGTTTACAACACGGGAACCGTGAAAATTCGTATCGGGTGACGCGAGGGGCTGATCACTCCGTGTAATCAGTGTACAGAGCCGTACCTTTGACTGTACTAATGGGATTACGCGTAATCTTTGAAGTCCCTGCCTTTGGTAGTGCTAATCTAAGCGTAGTCCGGTGTACAGACTTTCTAAGAGTGGTTAGCCCCTCGGGGTGACGCCATTATTTGTTTACTGACCAGTGTTGCCAATGTTTGAAAGTCGAATTCCCACACCCCTATTTAGCCCCGCTCCCAACGAAAACTCAACGGAAAACATGCCCTTATTTTAAAAAAGTGTGGAAAAGGAACTTTTTAAAATTAAATTTTATTGATTTAACCATTTTTAAACATTTTGGTTGTTAGGACTTTGCATTGATTGATTGTAGTATTACGAGGCGCCTCCTTTATATTGTTTTTAAAATCCCAAGATTCACGAAAATACACTGCTCTAAATAATTTTGAGCTTTCTATTGATAAAAAAAAACATAAGATAAATACCCACTGACGTGAAATTCCCACAAAATCTACGTCACAAATTCCTTTTTCCCACAGAGCCAAAATGTACCCCAAAAATTCCCACAATATGGGAAATTTCCCACAGTCGGGCAACACTGTTACTGGCTTCGGAACCAGACTTGGAAATAGTGATATTTTTAACAGGGGTCCTACGGGCTCCCGACCCCCCATAACTTTATTTTTATTGAGAGCCACTGGCCCAAGGGGGTTCAGAAGCGGCGTAAAAAAAAATTTCCAGAAATGTCCATGATATTTGTAATAAATATTTTTTATTTAATTTGGGAGCCACGGTGGCCCGCAACCCCCGTTCGAATGATTTATTTTAAGGGCCACCTGATTTTTTTTAAGAGCCATTGGCCCCAAGACTCCCGCTATTTCCAAGTCTGTTCGGAACACTACTTTTTCTAACCTCTATTCTTAGTGGTGACCTCAATTTTACCATCGTCTGCTTCAAAAATTTCATGGAAGGCTGGATATATTAATTTTTATAGAAATATTTTTTTTGAGCTTTAAGGAAATTTTTCTAACACTTCAGGTAAACCATTGCGAAAATGAGGGTTTCCAAAATTTTGTAATACATTTCGTAGGCGCTCTAATTATGATAGAATTATTTGGTTCTTAGGACGTGAACTACAATATGCACTCAATATTCCAAAGGAACCCGATTTTATGATAATTCTTTTGTTTGAAAATTCGAAATGTGGATGAAATAAGGTCAAAAAGCAATAATAGTTAATTTTACGAACATCTTTGTGAGACTAGAGTCAAGATGAATGTAAGCTTTTAATGATGTTTCATAAAATTATTTATACAGGGTGTCCACTAAGAAATAAAAAATGATAACTAACTGAAAAACTTTTTTTTAAATTCAAATTTCTATGGAGCCTTCCTCGTGCAAGGGGATATTTACTAGTATAAAATTGAATGACCTTGAAGACTTGGTTCAAGGTAATTCAAAAACTATCCCGAGAACCGTTGGGTTAATTATTGGGTTCCAATCAGAAAGTTGTTGCTCGCCATTAGTTCAAATAACTTTGATTTGACGAAATTTGACCAATCGGAAGCCAAGAAATTGAAGGTTAATGAATTGAATTGATTGTTTGGTTGTCATGACAACAAGAAAGAATAATTAATTATTTTAAAATATATTTCTTTTAATTATTTTAAAATATATTTATTTTAATTATTTTAAATATATTTATTTTAATTATTTTAAAATATATTTATTTTAATTATTTTAAAATATATTTATTTTAATTATTTTAAAATATATTTATTTTAATTATTTTAAAATATATTTATTTTAATTATTTTATAAAATATTTAATTAAGTAAAGTGAAAGTCCGAAATTGTCTCAAAAGAGTCAAGGTCAAATAGGAAGACTTTAAATTAAACATCTTCGACATTGACGACCGAATTGATTTTCAGGCAAGGCTTAGTTCGGTTAAAATTACTATTAAAAAATTGGACTTTGTCAAACCAAGAATGTATTTATTTATAATTAGGAAGAATGATTATGTTGCGACAATCGACGGGCACGTTGAACGCCTTTCCCCCGTCTCGCGCGGGGGGAAAGACAAAACGTCACCGGCGTTTGATTTCCATCGCGTTAGGTGACGTAAATTTTAAGCAGCCAATGAAATACCGGGACTATTCGTTTTATTTTAAGCGGAGGAGCGTACTGGGGGGACCAACGGGTGGATTGAGAGAAAGGCTAAAAACCGTCTCGACATAGATATTCTCCCTAGGTATAAATAAATACATTCTTGGTCAAACTTAATATAAATATGTTACTTATGGTTTAAATCACGAAATAGAAATGCGTCTTGGAAAAATTTCTTTGGCAAGCGTGCGAAGGTTAATTTCCAATTTTCCATCCTTTTATCGGGAAAATAGACATAACGGCGTCTGTGAGTATACGAAGGTATAACAAAGAGCGGACATGTTTAAAAGTACGCCATCTTACAGTTTTTAACGATTTTACGTTTTTTATTTAAAAAACTGACTAGACGCAAAGAAGTAGGCTGTTACTTATTACTGCCAACAGGGGAGACTTGCTAACAGAATCGCACCACGTGATACCTACGCACATGCGCACAATGATATAAGAATTTTTAGCTTAGAGGGATGTTGTCAGATATTTGTATACCGGTGCTCCAAGCGCAATCATGGCAGCCTGCTGCACCTGTGGTCTCATCATTATGCCCTACGCCAGCGTCCACAAGCTCGGACAGGTATCAAAAACTGTCATGGGTAGCAGAACCCTACTACTGACGCAAGCACTCATCCCGAGAAAAGGCGCAGCAATGGGTAAACCAGCTTTCTCTTCGCGCACAGCTGTGGGATAGAGAGTGGAGACTATTGTACCTCTAGCCAACACAGTACCTAGGTAGGTAGAGAGCCAAGTCCTTCAGAAAAGGCTCCTAAAGGGGAACGAGGTGCACTGTAATTCGGCACAGCTCGCACCGGAGATAAAAGTGTGGCTCCAAAAGGCCGGAAAACAGGATCACTGCGCCTCATAAGGAGACCCGCCGCCCCACAGCAGGCTACCTAATCCTCCGAAGTGACCTGGAAGCCAGTATCCTATCCGTTCAACCCAGTTTCTAGCCCCAGCCTGACCGAAGTCGGAGGTGGAGATAGGACCATTTGACCACGGCTAACATCTTCCAGTGCGCCACCAACCTTATGGGTTACAAGAGCCGGACCCCGTCATCCCGGTAAAGCCACCAGTCATAGCACACCGTGACCCATTAAGGGCCTGCACAGAGGGATGGGAATAAGAGTTTCTATAGAGCCAAAACCCTAACTGTATTAATTAGTTAGATCATATTTGGCAAAGAATATCCAAGTCGCATTGTCATGGTAACAAATACACGGTAACGAGCGTTTTCTGTTATGCGTAAACGACAGAATAAAAGGAAAAGAAACTCAATTTATTTTATAGTGAAAAGTTGGTAAATTATTGTTGCAAGGCATAATGCGTTCCGAAAATAAGTGTAAATATAAAATTCCTCAGATGAGAAGTTCAAGTTTCCTTTCGTAGCAATAGATGGCGCTCTGGTATCTCGACACGATTTTCTTTACTGTTCCCCTTTGGATGACGTAGACCTCGACGGCACGAAATTTTGATCGGCGGCGGCGAGCCGGTCAATTTTAGTCGGCGGCGGCGGCGACAAAAACACCACGGCGGCGGCGGCGTGAGCCGGCGTTTCTTTACAAAGAAAAATAATTTTCAACCAGAGAGTAGAAATCAACCTACCTGTGGTCCTGCTCCTGATTTAATTTATTTATTCCGAGTATAAGCTTATTTTATTTACGCTAGTTTAGAGTAATAATTAACAACTTATAATAATTCAAACAAATCTATTTTTTTTAAAAGTATCAGCTACATTATGTAAATACTACCAAGAATGGATTCAGGTTCCTACTTGGTAGTTGGAAAATATATACTTTGCCATATCCAATTTCCGTCTTCATAACGTTGCAATTGTCCAAAGTAATTCGAAGCTTTGCTACTGCCAGTAGCGGCGCCAGCAACAGACCGGGTACCGTAGGCCTCCCAGCAAACACAAATATGTCTCATGGATATCCAAGGGATATTGTTTTTGGATATCCCGATGTCTATTAGATATCCATATATACAGGTTTGACATTCAGTAGATATCCATTAGATATTCAGATGTCATAGCAATGGAGATCCAGGGGATATTGTAGGGACTTACTAGGGATTATAAAAATAACCAACTACAGATATGTAAATATATATATCCTAGGGATATCTGAAGTACATTCTTTAGACATCTAATGGATATTAGGATATCCTTCGGAAATCGATGGGATTTCAATAGGAGGTTTGTATATCCTTAAAGGGGGTTTCCCCCGAGATCTTCGGTTTCCCCTTCCCATAAAAACTTGCTGAGGTTAACGGTAATAGTAAGTGTAGGGAGCTGACGGTTGGCTCGCGTGGCATGAAGGGCTTGCCACAACCCTCCTACGCATTGTAACCCGGCCATTTGTTACTTGATCACGCACAAGCAAAATTGCTTATGTGGTCGAAGGTGAGCTGAGCCTACTTGAAATTTTGGTAGGGGCCTCCAAAAGTCGTCTTAAGGGGCCTCCAAAATTTAATATATGGGCCTCCAAATTATTTAATATCAGAAAATTCTGCAATTTGTTTGAGAAATAATTTATCTATTTATTAATTTTTCAATATTCAATGCGAGTGATTCGCTTAACGACACTGCTGTTTATATTCCTTCCAAATAAACAGTAGTTTATTTTTTAGTTCTAATTTTTTCGTCGCGTACCAATTGTACCCAAAAGTTGCACCACTTAAAATTAAATAATCCACGTGGCCCGTGGACGGATTTGAAAAAGTTGTGGTTGGGGGCCTCAACAATTTGGGGGGGGGGGCTCCAAATGGTTGGCCTACGTCCCCAAAAATCCTGGCGCCGCCACTTTCTACTGCTGATTTTATGCAAATTACTTTAAACTTCCCACGCTCAAAATCATTATTACTCATTGCTCGTTTAATAGAGTTAAGAAATACAACGTCTAATAAAATAATACACAACTGAAATGACGAAACGCTAACAAGGAGACTACCCGAGGTGTAACAACAATTTTGTTCAAACTCGGGGGGTAGGCCTTAATAAATCATAAAAATTCCTAAAAGGAAAAGTTTCAACGGGCATTAGTTTTGCCATGGCAACCGCAAATGTTTTTGACAACACAAAATGGAAAATTCCTTACCGAAAAAAACATGGGATTTTGAAAATTCTAAGGGTGGCCACTTGGAAAATTTTCCAAAAAATTTAAATTTTTTAAAATGCAAAAACTAGAACACATTTATCAAAATTGAAGAAAAAAAATAAAATTTATCAAAATTTTATAAATTTTTTCAATTTATTGAAAATGGGTAAAAAAAAAGATAATTAGGCTTAAGTTTCAACTTTATCCAATCGTGTTGGCGCCATCTGTTTCTATACGCAGACACTTTGGCCAAATATGTTAAGGTTTAGTTTTCCAATAACACGATAGATGGCGCCAACACGATTTGATTAAATTCATTTACTAGGCCTAACCTCTAACTCAACAAATAATGTCCCGCGAAACGGTAGGTCCAGGAAGGTGGATTTGGATCTCCATTTATTCTACCTCATTGGTGCAACCGAGAGACCCTCCTTTAACTTTTGCAGACGACGGGGAGGCAAGCGAGCCTGGGGCAAGGTTCGTCGAGGCAGCGACTGCGATCATGGGGCTATATAGCGTCCAAGCTCCGAGGCGAGCGCACGAAACATACAGACGGGTTAGAGAAAGGACAAGATTTTCGTTGAAAACCGCAAAAAGCGCGTGGCCGCATTTTAGACAGATTTAATCGGCGTCGCGCTGGAAAATAATCGGCGGCGGCGCGCCGGCGCGTACTTCGGCGGCGTCGGGGTCTAGGATGACGGAACCCTCTAAAACTGATGCGCCATCTACTATCAACATTACAACATTACAACACCATTAATTCAACATTAATTTCAATTCAATTTATTTCTAAGTTTTAAATAATACAATCAAAGATAAATATTATAATGAAGGGTTACAAAATCTTTAAAAAAATATAACTAGAGTACAAACAATTAAAAAGAAAAATAATAATTTATTCTATTAGCCGAAAAATTATTTTTTTAATTTCGGATTAAAGAGTTTGACACCGTAATAAAAAAAGAAGTAAGTTTTTTGGAGGTTTTACATTTCGGCGTTATTAAATGATAGTAATTACGAGTGACAGAAGTCTTTAATTTTTTATAAAGTTAAATTTGTACCCGGGAATACGTTTTATTTCCTTAAATATGACGATGAGGCAATTAAAATCAAAAATATTGTAGACTGACATAATGTTAATTTTGAAGAAAATTTCTTTAGTATCAGCAATTAATGGCAGATTAAAAATTGACCTGATAGCTTTTTTTTTGGAGCCTATGAATTCTGACTAAATTATGCCTGGAGGTATTTCCCCAGAGTGCGATTCCATATGACAGGGTTGAATTAAATGGAGCGTAATATAATTCTAGCAATAAGTGTCTAGGGATAGCTAAGCGGTTATAGTAGAGAGCGCCACACCTACGCGCCAGAGTTTACACACGTGGTACACCTGCGTATTAAAGGTAAGCTGGCTATCCAGCCAAACTCCCAGGTTCTTCTAAGAAAAGACTCTCTTAATTACCACATTGTTTATACTTACATTAAGGTTAGCTAGATTGATTACTTTGCCTCGATTGTGAAAAATCGGATAAAATAAATAACATCTCTTAAAGCAACTATAGTGATATTTTTTGGTATTTATTTGTTACATTGCACATTTTAAATAAACAATTGTATTAGAGGAAAATGATTACCATAACTTAAAAGGATAGTAAAATTCAATATTTTTTTATTTTAAGGCCTGTTAGTACTTCATAAGAAACATAATAATACTAAGTATGACATTTAGCAAATATATTCAGCAATTGATATTCATAGTTATTGCGAAATCATGGTTAATTTCAGCACAGGGTCAAAGTTGGTAAGAAAATTAGCATAAGAACACTAGAATATGTCATAATTATTTCATTAGGTTATTTATGGTAACAGTTTTGGCATTATATAGTAAATTTGAACCGACTTAAAATATCAACAAAAATAATAATAATAATAATACAGTCATACCCCAAGTCGATAATATTTTCAACACAAACTTTACGGTGGAATTCATCGCGTTTTGATTTCTCCTCGCTAGGGGGAGATTGCCTTCCCAGTAAAATATTAAGCCAAGAGACTTACTTACGGAACAGCAGGTTAAGAATGTTTCTTTCGTTCAAATTTCAAGGTCGTCGATCTTTTGTCAAAAACATAACTATGGACAAAGAAGTTAACGAAAAACACGAAGAACGTGCCATACCCGAACAAAATAGCCACGACACTTTCCGGGTTCATTTGACACTGCCCGCCATTTATCAGAACGACGGCCGCGTAAGCACTAGCAACGAGTCCAAGCACCATTTGCGATATTTGGGCCGTCGTGATGACAAAGGCGATGCTGCGCGGAATTTGGATGCCCAGGGCGCGAAGGGCGTAATAGGCGTACATCACCGCGTGTATGGAATAGTTGACGCTCATCATCCATCTGGTCATGGAGGGATAGTCTGGTGAAATATGCCAGCAGATGCACAGCGTGACGACGTGGTGGAACCAATGAAGAACCACGAGTTTCTGCTTGCGGACGACAATGAAGGCAGTGTCCGCCAATTCGGGAATTTTGGACGTGACAAAGGCTACTGCCCAAAAGCCACTGATCTTGTTGGCGTAGTCAAATCTCGTGCAAACCGAATGATGAAGACCGTATTCTTTCAAGACGTGGACCAGTTCCGGGACCACTCTGTAGGCGCCGATCAAACTGAACACGGACAGGACGACGTTCCAAACGATCAGGAATTTGCGAACTCTCAGCGGTGGACGGTTCCTCATGTATACTTTGCCGGCAAAAACGGCGCTCAGGTAAAAGGCGCCGATGTACCAGCAGAGGTTCCTATTTTGGCTCAACCATTCTTTGTTTTTCAAGGCGTCGAAACTCTCCTCAAACGGAAATATGAAATCGTACGTCGGGGAGTTTGGGAAGCGGATTATTCTGCTGGCGTTCGTCTTCATGGTCGCTATTGAAGTGAATTTACGCCGGTCGTTTCATGGCCGCTACCGAAATTATAATGTATTCTTTATCCGGTGAGAATCATTTCGAAAATTTTCCTTATCAAACTACCAAATTGTCTAAAATTTTATATCCCTTCGAAAACCGTCAAAGAGGAAATATTCTTCCTCAAACGAGTGCAACAACTTGGAATTATTAGGACCGTCCCCGACCGGGACATCGATGCAGAATAAGAAAGTGACGCGAAGCACTATAAACGTTACATAAAACCCCTGTGGAATACATTTCCCGCCTAGCTGGCGAAATTTAAGTGTAGCTGTCGATATTTCATACAAATATATTATGATATATTTTTTTATATACCTTTTTTCTTACCATTCAGGTAGCCCTATATCATAGTGAAAATGGGGTTTTGCAAAATTTTGTAATACATTTCGTAGGCGCTTTTATTATGATAGAATTATATGTTCTTAGGACGTGGACTACAATATTCACTCAAGATTTCAGAGAAACCTGATTTTTTTGATAATTCTTTGTTTGAAAATCCCAAATGTGGAGGAAATAGTCGAAAAGCAATATCAGTAGATGAATTTAAGCCTTTAATAACGTTTCATAAAATGATTTATATATATTGTAAATAGTACACTATTGACTGTAAAAATGTCAATTTAGAGGAAACTTACTTAAATTTAGTTGTAATTAGAAATTAAAACTAATTTAAAATGTAGGTTACGTTATCCATGCACCCACATTATTAATCAATTTGTTAAGACTAAGAAAATGTTAAAAAATCTAAAAAATCAAATAGAATGCACAAACATTCGATTTAAATGAAATAAATATGGTTTTGTTTAATTTAAAAAATCAACAGCCTTGACCTCAGGTCGAACCGACTTTAAATCACCCTAACAAGGCAATACAGTGCAAAGCTCTAGGAGCCTTTAGGCAGATACCAGTACTAAAAACTAGTTGGGTTTTACCTTAATTAAAGATAATGCCATGGTATTAAATGCAGTTCTCGTAAATGAAAGCGGAGACTCGTTAATGATCTTCAATAGAGAGGTTAAGCAGAGCACTCTGCAAGTTTGAACTACAACGTCGGGAGTCACGTGAACATTTATTACGTCTACTTTTCCCGTTTGTACATTGGAGTCGATTTTAGCAACTTCAAGAGGGAGCCGTATTTTCTGTCGATCTTTCGCGACACGTCGTATTTCGTATTATATTTATAGTGTTTAAAGAGAAATACAGATAAATTATAATTTTCCGACTCAACAAATCGAGACCGAGTCATGACAACTTATTAAATACTTGTTTGGATTTAAATACTCTTAGCCCTTGGGCAAGTAAGACTAACTTGGCTAAATAAGTACGAGTATATAAAGAGAGACGTTTGCTGTACACCCGGGCACACGAAGAAACAATACTTATACCCATACATAACGCCTGTTTCAGTATTGTTCAATCGACATTTTAAATACTTCGTGTACCCTGGATTAGCGAGAAGTGTGCAATTTGTTAAAATTCGATTTAAAATATACTTGATTGCGTTAGCCGGAGAACCGAAAGGTAGAATAATCCACAATGAAAGAGGTAAAAAAGCTAAACTGTTAACAAATTTGAAGAAATGTCCTTCAAAATTTTTATAGAATTAATACAAAACTTTCCTTCTGGCTAACATTAACTGCTGTGTTTCAATTAATGGACTTTTATTTTTGCTTTTCCCCCGGTACAAGGGGGCGGGGTACGTCACCAGCCTCCATTTCAATCGCGACAGGAAACTAATGAGACACTGGCTTGATTTGTTTTTGTTAGAGGGAAGGAGCAGGGACTTAATTTTATTTTTAAATTCACGGATTTGAAATTTTGTAATTTGGTTATGGATTCGAAGATCTTTGATTTTGTGGATTTTCCAACTGCAATTTTCAAAAATACTACTGTATTTCAAAAATTCCAACTGTATTTTAAAAATTCGAACTATTTTTCAAAAATTCACGTATATTTTTAGGTCGGCTTATGAATTTTTATCGTGGATTTTATGGATTTATTAGGTGGATTTCGTAGATTAAAAAAATATAAAGGTTCGATTCCTGCCCCAGGTCACTTTGGTATGGAAACTTGCGCAGAAGTATTCGGTATTCCTTGGTAAAAATAAACTTCTATAATATAAAATTATTACCTAATTTTTCGGTGAATGTTGTAACGAAATACGAAACTAATTCTAATATAAAGTCCCAAAAAACTCCTTGACGATAAATATTGTTTTTACACATATATTCATCGTCCCACATATCGTTTATTGGAAAATTTTCCACGTTTTATAACAAGGTTTCCCAAAACAGCACACTTTTTAAAAATAATGGCCTAAAATCGAAAACGACACACTCTTGAGGTCAGGCCCGGACTGGCCATAGGGCAGATGGGGCAAATTCCCGATGGGCCGGTCTGGGCAAATTCTTGGTGGGCCGATCTGGGCCGTCTAGCCAGCGTCTAGTCTACAATGCCCGAGCCGATTTTAGGTGCCAGTCCGAGCCTGCTTGAGGTGAATTATATATTTATTTAAAACTTAGTTGGTACATATGTTTCTTATCCTTCTAGAACAACTGTGATAAAGAGATAAAGCTTAAATTTATTTGTTTATTAATTCATTTAAAATAAATATTAAATTAATGTCAAATTAAAACGATGAAAAAATGCCCAGATGACTTTAAACATAGGATTCCATATCTTACTGATTATAATTGTGTTTATGTTATTATGTAATTACATTAGTCTGTTTTCTTGTAAATTGTATTTTAATTAAACCCAAAATTTATTTTTTAAATAAAATTGTATTGCAAGTAAAATAAACTTAAATCATATACACTTCAAAATAATTTCCTATTTATTTTTAATTGGCCTGTACTTCAGCATGACCATAATAATATCTATTTCTGTTCTTCAAAAGTTACATCTCTTTTGACTAAAATTTCCATAGCCTTCATAAACAGCTTTGTCGTGATTATATCTTAATATAATATTTTAATGAAAAACATTATTTAAAGCTTTCACAATTTTATACAATTAGCTTACCATTTATGTTGTTCAACATTTTTCCAACAAAATAACACTCCAACTAATATTTGATTCAGATGGTAATTTTTCGAAACAGTCTTCAACAATAACATCTATTTCCTAGGCAATAAATTAGTAATATAATACATGAAGGCTGCCCTTTTAGTAAGCCAAAGCTAAAAAATGACATACTTTATCCTCAAGACTGCAGACTCAAGTTTATTTTCTGACAAAGATCCCTGACATCGTTTCATATTTATTATTTAACTAATTACTACGTAAAAATTACATTACATTACCTTGTAAATTTAATTTATAAGGAAAAACAGTAAATCAATTTATAATTGTGGCCTCCAACTCGGTTCTACAATTTTTGTTTTTCAAAATGTCACAATACTAACAAGGAGACTACCCGAGGTGATTATCACCGATTTTGTTGAAACTAGGTGGGTAGGTAGACCTTATAGTAACATGAAATTTCACCAAGTGAAAAGTTGCAATGGGCATTAGTTTTTCCATGGCAACCGAAAATGTTTTTGACAATACAGTTCGTCTATTTTCCCATTGAAAATAACATAGGAATCTAAGCACTTCTAAGGGTACCCCTGTGAAAAATTTCAATAAAATTGAATATCTATTTTTTGGTTTTGAAATATTCAATTTTTTTGAAATTTTTAGAAGTGCTCAGATTCCCTCCGGTAGTCTCCTTGTAAGTGCTTATTTATTCCGGCCGCAGTTTTTGAACATGATGGGTTCAATCATTGAGTTGGGAATTAATATTCCCAACTCAAAGTGTTCAATTATGATAAATGTAATACTTAACCCGAAGGGGTTTATTATGAACTTCTGCTACTATAGATATTGATGACGGTCTTAGGACATATACATTTAAAGGTTTCAAACTAGAATAATTTTTATCTATAAAATAAAATATTTTTTGATAAAACAAATTGTGCCGTTGTTGACTTTAAAGTTTTTGAAACTCCGAGTCTCGATTCGTAGAGTTACCTCATACCCTACCTATTACAAGATTTGTAGCCGGAAGTACGTCTTCGAGGCTACTACGAGGTGACCAACACTTTTATGGCATTTTCTCCGCCGAAACTCGTGCCTAAAGGCTACCCAGCGTAGCAACAACACGTAGTTACTACGTGTTCTATCAATAATCCTAAGACGCGTGAAAACACGTTCGCTAAACGTTGATCATTTAACTACTTACCACGTGTTTTTAAGGGTTAATTTACGTTTCCTTTTCGATTGTTAAGTTACAGACGCTTTGATTTGAGAAACAACTACGTTGTTTATGTATTTGAAATATACTGTATTAAGCGCTTATTGTTCGTGTACAAAGCGGCTATTGTTCGTGTAAAAAGCGGCTATTGTTCATGTATTAAGTGGTTATTGTGTGTTAGGCGGTAATATTTCTTGTATTAGGCTATTATGGTTCGTGAATTAAGCTGTTATTGTTCGTGTATAAAGAAGCTATATTTAATGTATTATGCGGTTATATTTCATTCATTTTATGGTTGTTGTACTTTTACTTTGCTCTTATACTCTTATTATTCGTGTTATAAGCAGATATTGCTCGTGTATTAAGCTGTTATATTTCTTGTATTAAGCGCTTAAGGCTCGTATATTAAGCGGCTATATTTCTTTTATGAAGCGGATATAGTTCGTGTATTTAGCGGTTAATTTTCGTGTATTAAAATATTATTTAGCGTACATTATTTTGTATGCATTAAGAGGTATTTATCGTGCATTCATCGTTTTTTTTTGCATGTATTATTTGATTATTTGGCGCGTATGAATCGGCTATGATGCGTACATTAAATAGTCATTTTTAGTGTTAATCGATATTTTTCGCGCATTAAAAGTTTATTTTGCATGCATTAATTAGTTGTTGTTCGTGTGCTGTGCGACGGGTCGGACATTCATCAAAACTGTGTACGGGATTTAGAAATCCGAGACTTAAGTTAAGAAATCTTGAAATCTATACGTTTGTCCCGGATTTCGGGATTTTTCGTCGAATTTTGAGATATATCGTTGGATTTCGAGATTTCTCGTTGGATTTCAGGATTTCTCGTCGGATTTCGGGATTTATCGTTGGATTTCGCGATTTTTCGCGAATTTCAAGACTTCTAGACGGATTTCTGGATTTCTTGCCGGATTTCAAGATTTTAAAAAATCTCCGGATTTTGAAGAATTTCAGGCTAGATTTTGGATTTCTTGGAAACTGTACGGGATTTCTATGCGACGAAAAGGTACAAACAACTCGATGTTTTTTCGTCTAATAGTAGATAGAGTACGCCCTTACCGGTACACCGGGCTATAAATCTGACGCATGTCAGATAGAGTACGCCACGAAATTGTAATTAAAATAATTTAATTTAATTTATAATTGGTATTATTAATAGACCTCAAACAAGATGTTTTTCAAAACATATTTGAAAATCGTTTATGGATTCTTGAAATAGATACCTTTTTTGCCGTTGAAAATCGAACCATCTGTCAGCCATAATTAAAAAAACTGCTTAATACATGAGAACCTCCGCTTAACAAATGCCAAATAATCACTTAATGCACGCAAAAAAATCACTTAACACACGCAAAATAAGCGCTAGTCACAAGAAAAATAATCATATGATGTATGCAAAATAACATCTTATTACACGAAAACTAACTGCTTAATACAAAAAATAACACCTTATTACAGGCAAAATAGCCGCCTTAATACAAAAAACATTGTATTGGTTTTCAAAATCAACCCGAATTGAACTTAATATGCGCTTTTTATAATCATTTTTGGTTAAAATCCGCCTATTTTTCACTGAAATATGAGGTCATGAAAAAAAAAAATTGGTCATAGGAGACAATAGCTTTTTATTCCATTTATTTGAATCGTAAATTGGCAAAAAAAAATATATGTTGGAATTACCCACCTGAAGAAATACAAATACTGGTGGCGCATAATATCCAGACATAATTCAAAATGAACAACTTAAGCGAAAACAGTTGTACATATTATTACATAAGTGTCGTACGTAGGGGCTTGCTATGAAAACTATGCCAATATATCGGTAGAAATAGTAGTAATAATGTGAGTAGATAATAATTAATTGTTAGTAAATCGTACATTTAGCATTATCACTCTGACTGCGTCCAGAAAGGGATGTTTGGAAGATTAGTGAAACTTCTGTAGTAAGGAAAAATTGTTCAGTAAAAAGAAATTGCTATAAAATGAATATTACCTTTAAGTATAATGGCAATGAATTAACTGAGTTTGGTGCTCTTGCTTTACAAATAATCAATCATAATTATTTTTTTTCTAACAAGACGGGGGATGTTTTTCTAAGGTCTTATATTCTGCAAGATACAGCAGGATAAAATTATATTTCAATTCTCCATCGACACGTCGGCCCTTAAATATTAATGTTGTTAGTGCCAGTAAATAAAACAAAATCTGGTTTTACCTCGAATGGACGTATTTTTAAGCCCCAGCCCTTGTGGGTTAGGACACCAGGCCAACGTGCAAAGATATCACCCAAAATATACATGGGAATGTGTAATATTGATGTGCGCCAAGCTCATTCAATAGTACGCGTCTGCAAATAAAGATTGGGTTTTTACAAAGAGTGTTGTCCCTTTGGCTCTACAACTTCATCATTTTGAACCGGAAAACCGCACGTGTTAATGAGCGTTACTGAACGTAGCCCAGTTTTGTGGTTACTAGACAAAACACTTTGAAAAGATCCTTAGCTATGAAAATAATGCCTTTTAAAACCTTATGTTCAACGACTGTCACGTACATATTGCATACCTGCTTCTTCAAAGACGATCTTATGGTCAATTCTATGTCACCTTCGATAAAAATTATTATATCTTCCGCTAAGCCTATCGCTTCAATTTTCACGATAGCAGCAGCAATAACAACTCCCATTGGAGCTTCACCAAAATTCACTTTACAAATGACTATATAAATGTCGGTAAAATTTCACCAGAAATTGAGAATACGAAACAAGTAATACGTCACACTAGGGCAGCCCTTCAATTGGCCAGGTCCTTGGGGAATGAAAAGGGAAATCAGTGATCTCTCGTCGAATGGTAGCGCCGAAGCAAGAAGGCGTTTCCTTTCTTACTTGCGGGGTCATGCAGAATACGGACAAATAACTGTTACAAATATATATTTTAATCGCGGCTCTATTACCCACTAATTTTGATATACTTTTCGATGTCTCTCCCATTTACCCATAGCAAAACACCAATTTGTTTTTGAATTAGTAGCCGAAATTTCAGTCAATTTGCGCAAACATTTGTTTTCTCCAAATGGTTTTAGAAGTAGCCCAAATTGGGCGACTTTTCACCCAATTGGCAACTCTGCGTGATAGAAATTCGAGTTCGATAACGAAGAAGGTGGTCGTTCCTAGGATCCTATTGGTCGTTCCGAGAGGTAATCTTACAGCACTCTGAGCCAAATTTAAGCCGGGAGTATGCCTTTGCTACTACTATGAGGTAATTGATTCCAAAGTTCTCTATAACGATTTAAACCATTTTTGATTCAAATTTATTAAAATTCAATACTTTTTCCTTTTAAATTAGTAATCACAGCTAATATGGTATAAGTTCTAACCAATTATTTCTTTAAAATCCGCGGATTAAACGTTAAAAAACCCAATCCTAGCGCCATCTACAGTTCAAAACCGGTAATCAGTTCAAGGCCAAAGAAAGATCAACTACAACTCTTATCAAACTACGTTATGTCAACAATAAACGTGCATATAAACTGTGGAACAACTGTGAGAAAAAAAATTAATAACCGAAGACTCAAGAGAACTAACTCCGCATAAAGGAGAACTTAGCCCTACAACACATGTAACCTTCAAAGATATATCTAATAAAATAATTGAATTGAATTAGTTTGAGAGTCGGTTGTGGTATTATATGTGAAGTGTTAAAAGGTAATTGTGACGTGTCAAGACCAGTGTGTGTGTATAGTGCGCGGTCAGAAGTTACCTAAGAGGACTGATCTTAAAGAACAAAACGTAAGACTGTTTCCATTAACTTTGTAATTATAAATAATTTGGTCCCGAAGATCAAAAGTGTCGTTGTACAAAAAAAAAGCTTAAGTTATGTATAATGAGCCAGGCTTAGCTCGGGGGTTAAGTATAAAAAGATATATCCGATAGTCAGGAACAACAAGTTGGCAAGCCAAAATATACCTCTCCTCGGAAGAATTGTCCCTAGTGGTATTAATTTTTCGAGATAACCCTTAAAGATATATCTCCGCAATTCAGAGTTATTTGCTAAAAATGTTATCCCAGTTCTATCCCGCCCGGTATAAAATTATAATTATAATTAAAATAATTGAGACGAAACGACCAATATTAATTTATTCAGAATATTATAAATTAAGTAGTTACAACAGTGAGTTAGACGCACTATAACAATGCACAATTTAATTAAACCCTTTTTACAGTACACGTTTATCAGATGTATCGGTGGTTCTGTAGTAGAACATTCGCCTGTCATATAGAAGGGCTCGGGTTCGAAACCTGGGCGCTGCATTCTTTTTAATCAACAGAGAAGACGTTACATTAGAATATCTTCGATGCAATAATTTAAATGGAACACGAAATTTCGTTCTATTTAAATGAAACCGGATAAGCTTAAATCCACGACGTAAACACAATGAAGGTTGCTCTAAAAATGGGCGTTTCGTGGGAAAATAAAATAATCGTAAAAAACAAAAGACAAAAATTTAAAACAAAAAAAAACCGTACCAAAGAATAAACAAAAAAACCTAATCTCGATCGGCAAAAATAACAACCTTATCTCGATCGGTAAAAATAACTTACGAGCCTTCCTTTGTGTAAAACCCAAATACTTATTTAAAAAAAAAAACAAATTGCGTATCCAAAAAAAGTCGAACCTACAACCAATTAAAAAGTTAAGAAACGTGTATTTATTATACAGAGTAAAAGGCATCAATGACTCAGCTAACAAAGCGACCCGGGTTCAATTCCCGCCCACGATTTAAAATAATTTATTTTACATAATTTATATGAATAGGATAAATTGACGTTAATATCTTTATAACAGCGGCAAGGACTTTTGTCAAGGCAGTTTTCTAAAAACAATGCTTGTTGAAATTTGGATTTTTGATACCTAGCGATTTTGGGCTTATTTTTATTAATAAATTTGATTTCTGTATATTTGAATATTAAGTGTATCTGTTATTGTTTGAATATCGAAATTGTAATTGTATTTGTGATTTTTTATGTTTATATATTTTGTATTTGGAATTTGTTGTATTTTTACTATATTGCCTGTATATGTACGTGTAATTTGGACGATCGACCTTTTTCGCTATAGTAAGCCTTTCCAAGAAATAGAAACTGGGGTTTTTCCACGGTTTAGAGGCGAATGATGGAAATCTTAGGCACTGGTACTCTCTCCCCAGTGGGAGGCGGCTAGCTGCTTCGGACCGGCTCGTCTCTCAAATCTCGCGTATGGAAAGTTTGCCAAAGGGGGGTTTCTCAAGGTTGAGAAACGTCCCAACAATCGGAAGAACCATCAGTTGCGACAAATCGCCATCGGAGTAAGATCTAAAATCAAGAACTCTCCTCCGCGAATGCGTGTACTCAAAATAACCCTTATTTTCTCGGAATAATTCATTTTGTATTTTTACCTTTTATAAATTGTTTTTCATTAAATTCTCAGTTTTTCATTTAGCCTAATTTTCGTGTCTTTAGTCGCTCATTTTTTCCCATTATAAACAATCATTTGCGCGTAATTAGAACCGCTAGTTTAGAATGTTTTCAGTCCGTTCTAAGCCAAAATAGTTAGCTCTCCCAAGCCGGACATTCCACCACACAATTTGGTGCCGAAACCCGGGACTACGCGTATAATCAAGTGGTTTATCGGACGTACTGTGACCAAGATCAGCGAAAATGGCCGAAGGAACAACACCTCAGGATCCAACGCATCAAGCCGTTCAGATAATAGATCCCGCCCTAACAAATGCGAATCCGACTCTGAGGAATTTAGTCAAGAAACGTGGAACTTTGAAATCTCACATCACTCGGTCGCTGAACTCCCTTAAAAGCGAGTTGGAAAACGCTTCACCAAGACTGGCAGAGATACGCAACGCCCTAGCTCAATTAAGGCCTCGTGAAACTCAACTTCTCGCTTTCGATGAAGCCATCGGAGACATTCTAGAAGGCCCGGAGTACGAAAAGGACGCGGATGCAGCCTACGATTATCACTCCAACTACTTAGTAATTGTGGATCAAGCGGAGCGATCACTAGCAAGGACAGCACCACTAGTAAACACAATCAACCGGAACGGAGGAAGCAATTCGTCCCCCGTTTTCCAGCAAGGTGACGGTTCAGGAGGTGACGAATTGAGAGTCATCAGTCACCAAACGCAACACGTGAGACTACCAAAACTCGAAATAAAGAAGTTCAGCGGAAGTATCAGCGATTGGCAACAGTTTTGGAGTCACTTCGAGGGATCAATTCATCGCAGCTCACTCAGCGACTCAAGCCAATTACGATTTAGCAATTAGCATTCTAAAAGAACGATATGGACGTAAGGACATTGTAGTTAGTGCGCATTTAAACAATTTCTTTAAATTGACCGCGATAAAAAACGCCAATGATGTAACTAATTTACGAAACCTTTACGATACATGCGAAATTGAAATAAGAAGCCTAAAATCGCTAGGGGTAGATTGTAAGTCATACGACAGCTTGCTCGGTCATTTAGTTTTCGGCCTCCTCCCCACCGAAATAGCGCTCGCGTTTAGTAGAGAAAATAAAGCAAGTTCAGAAATTAGTGTAGAAAAATTACTTCCATTTCTAAGAGACGAATTAGCTTGTCGCGAACGCGCCTATAGTGTGCGCCGCCAAGACAAACAAGATCTCGATCGCAAACCCAATGCGCGTGAAAAACAACCATTTTTTCACGCCAAGAGAACCGCGGCCAAAAGACCAATTCAAATATACCGTCAGCGGCGGCCCTCAACGTCGGCATTAAGGAAAGGGTATGCATTTTTTGTGATAACCCCGCACACGGACCGATGGAATGCGACAAATTCTCAACCACTGAAAGAAGGGATATCGCCCTAAAAAGGAGATGTTGCTTCATCTGCCTCAAAACGAATCATTCGGCCAAGCGTTGCAATCTACGGTCACGACGATTCTGCAAATTCTGCGGCCAAAGTCACCACTCAGCGGTCTGCGATTCGGAAGAAGCCAAAGACCATATAAATTCGAAACTGCGAGACGTCAGTAAACCCGGAGCGGAGCCTGAGAAGAATAAGCTAAGCGTTGGGGTTCAAATGACATCTGTAGCCAAAAAGGGGGCGGTCCTACTCCAGACCGCATTAGCCTTAGCCAGTAGCCGAGACAACGGAGATGCTGTCCGAATACGCTGCCTCTTGGACGCCGGAGCGCACCGTACCTTCATTAAGGAGAAAATATCGAGACAGCTTCGACTTCCAGTTATCGGCGAAGAGGAGTTGGAAGTTTTCGTATTCGCAGAAGCGCGCCCAATCAAGGTCAAACGCAGAAGGGTACAGTTAGAGATTCGAAGTCTACACGACCCCAGAAAACGGATCGTCATTCAGGCTTTAGAAACGCCCGACATAACCGGAGCCATTTTTTCGGTACCCGACCAAGACATCGTCAAGGAAATGGGAAACCGTGAACTGCCTATGGCGGACGGTCCCATAATCGATGGAATCGAAAACACCAGTTCTCAGCTAGACCTACTAATTGGCACAGAATTCTACTGGAAGATATCCACCGGAAAAATGGAAAGACTCTCGGACACGCTCGTTCTACTAGAGACCGTCCTCGGGTGGGTCGCTCACGGAGCAACATCCGCCGAATACTCTCAAGCCAGTATCAACACCGTCACGGTAATGCAAGCTGTTTGCGAGGAACAATCACTATCGGATCAACTGAGAGCATTCTGGGAGCTAGACTCAATCGGAATTTTAGATACTCAGAATGAATCAGAAACCAAGACACAGTCTTTAGAGGAGTTCGAGAAAAACATAAAATTTCAAGATGGAAGATACGAGGTTTCACTTCCGTGGAAGCCGAATCAAGATCGTCTAGGCAACAACTACGCTATCGCAACGAAAAGAGCCGAATCACTCCTTCGAAAGTTAAGAGCTAATCCCGACCTTCTGAAACAATACGACGGCATCATTCAAGAACAACTCCAACTAGGAATCGCCGAAGAAGCTCCAGATATCGACGGGAGCCCACTTTATTACCTCCCACACCACGGCGTCACGCGGGAAAGTGAAACTACCAAATTACGGATAGTACAAGATGGTTCCTCGCACGCAGAAGGCTTGCCATCCCTCAACGACTGCTTGGAAACTGGAATAAAACTGAACCCAGAACTAACAGAAGTTCTCCTAAGATTCCGAGAAAGCGAAGTAGCCTTCATCGGAGATATCGAGAAGGCATTCTTGCAAATCTCGATTGCGGCCAAGGACAGAGACGCACTACGATTTCTCTGGGTAGACATCAGCCAGCCAAAAGACAACTTCAAGACTTACAGAATGACCCGAGTACCATTCGGGATCACATCCAGTCCCTATCTATTAGCAGCAACGATCCGCCACCACCTGAAAAATTATGAAGCCACAGAACCATCCATCACCACACTAATCGACAAGAGTCTCTACGTCGATGATCTAGCCTCAGGAGCAAAATCACCACCTGAGGCATTCGAAATAACGAATAGATCGGTGAAGATCATGAACGACGCGGGAATGAACCTGAGGAAATGGCACAGTAACTCGCCCGAACTAAGACGTCTTTGGGGTAATCCAGAAACAACCCCCGATTCCAGCCAAGTCAAGGTCCTCGGAGTTCCGTGGAACAAGGAAAGCGACTCATTTCGCTTCGAGGCTGAAGCGCTCATAAAATACTTGATTGGCAAGAAAAGCACAAAACGATGGATAATCAAGGTCGTAGCCAGGATATGTGATCCTTTGGGATTGATATCTCCCTTCGTCGTAAAGGCCAAGTTTCTCTTTCAGGCATCATGGGAACGAGGACTGAAATGGTATTCTCCGCTACCGCCTGACATGGCCGAACAATTTGATTCGTGGTGCGAAGAACTACAAGACCTGCACAAAATAGAAATACCTAGATACTATTACAACGGAGTAGATCACAATGAAATCAACAAAACGGAACTTCACACCTTCGTAGACGCTAGCGAAAGAGGTTACTCCGCAGTGTCATACGTCAGATATCAATCCGCCGACAAAACCATTCGAACGACATTAGTGGCGTCCAAGGCCAGGCTGGCTCCTCTCAAAAAGCTCACGCTGCCACGCCTCGAACTGACGGGTGCTCTTCTCGGAACGAGATTGTCTGCAACAATAATCAAGACATTAACAGATCCACCGAAGAAGATTTTTTTTTGGACCGACTCGCAAATCGCTCTACACTGGATTCAAAGTTCCGCCCTACAATGGAAGCCATTCGTATCCAACCGTGTGCGAGAGATTCAATCGAAAAGTGATCCGCAAACTTGGTTTCACTGCAAGGGTAAGCACAACCCTGCCGACCTGCCAACGCGAGGCCGAAGCCTCAGGGACCTGGAATCGAATTCGCTCTGGTGGAACGGTCCATCATGGCTAACACATGATCAAATAAGTCCGCCCCGTACGGAATCGAGAGAGTTAACCGACGAAGAATCACAAGAACTGAGAGCCATCTTCAACAACCCACTTATGCAAGCGGTGACGTGCACGCAGCCCGCGAGCGAGGCGCCATTAGACATCACCAAGTTCAGCTCGTTGACTAGGTTGTATCGGAGGACAGCTTGGATCAAACGGTTTATCAACAATACCAGAAACAAGGGAAACCGAAACGTCGGTCATTTAACAGCGGAAGAAATATGGCAAGCAGAATCATTTTGGATTAGTCACGCGCAACAAGAAAGCTTCCCAAACGAAATCAGTAAATTACGTCAAGGCGAGCAAATTTCTGCAAATTCGAAACTCGCTACTCTACACCCAAGACTAGACGAAAACAGCTTACTCTGCGTTGGAGGGAGACTCGATAACGCGCAATTATCGTACAAGGAGAAACACCCGTGGATATTATCCTCGACACATCCTTTATCAAAACTTATAGCGCACTACAACCATACGCGCGTAATGCACGGTGGAGTCAATGAAACCCTCGTTCAAATCAGGGAAGGGTTTTGGATAATTAAAGGCCGCCAATTAGTCAAAAGGGTTGTCAATCAATGTTGCGTTTGTCGTAAATTTCTCGCCAAACCATCCTACACCCACATGGCGCCACTTCCGCAAGATCGCTCTAATCCGGCTCCTCCTTTCTCGGTCACCGGTCTCGATTTCGCCGGCCCCTTATACAACAAAAATGGGCAGAAATGCTACATAGCGCTCTTTACTTGCGCCACGACTCGTTCCATTCACCTCGAATTAGTCAGTGATATGACTGCTGGGAATTTTCTTCTCGCTTTTCGCCGGTTCGTGGCACGTCGTGGCATTGTGAAGAAAATCTTCTCTGACAATGCTAAAACCTTCAAGAAGGCCGAAGCGGAGTTGAAACAGCTACTAAAATGTCTTTCGAATCCTGACGTGACCAACTACTTTGGAGAGCTTCAAATCTCTTGGCAATACATTGCCGATCGCGCTGCCTGGTGGGGCGGCTTTTGGGAGCGCCTTGTACGCTCCGTGAAGAACGCAATTCGAAAAACCCTAGGCCAAGCGAGGCTTTCACACGAGGAACTCGAAACAGCACTCACGGAAGCAGAAGCCGCCATTAACTCCCGGCCAATATCATTTGTCTATCAAGATGCCGGTGAACCTATACCTTTAAGTCCGTCACACTTCCTCGTTGGCGTAAGGTTAACAGCCTTACCATCCAGAAGCTACAAGCGAGACGAAGGCATGCAATCGACTCAGGCCGAATTAACTAAGCGATGGAAATACAGACAGCAACTCAATGAGAGATTCTGGCAAAGATGGAAAACGGATTATTTACTGGAATTGAGGTCCGCCCATCATCGAACGAAATGCATACCTACTAAAGCCATCGAACCAAGCGACGTCGTACTCATTGAAGAACCACGAATGCCCAGACTCTGTTGGAAAACCGCCGTAGTCGAAGAAACTTTCAAAGGTCGCGACAACTTAACTCGGTCGTGTATGTTACGTCTTTCAGACGGAACTCGTCTTCGTAGACCAATTCAGCTAGTCTATTTGTTAGAATCAGCCTTAACTTCTTGAACATGTAATGTTCCAGAGGGGGGAGGATGTTGAAATTTGGATTTTTGATACCTAGCGATTTTGGGCTTATTTTTATTAATAAATTTGATTTCTGTATATTTGAATATTAAGTGTATCTGTTATTGTTTGAATATCGAAATTGTAATTGTATTTGTGATTTTTTATGTTTATATATTTTGTATTTGGAATTTGTTGTATTTTTACTATATTGCCTGTATATGTACGTGTAATTTGGACGATCGACCTTTTTCGCTATAGTAAGCCTTTCCAAGAAATAGAAACTGGGGTTTTTCCACGGTTTAGAGGCGAATGATGGAAATCTTAGGCACTGGTACTCTCTCCCCAGTGGGAGGCGGCTAGCTGCTTCGGACCGGCTCGTCTCTCAAATCTCGCGTATGGAAAGTTTGCCAAAGGGGGGTTTCTCAAGGTTGAGAAACGTCCCAACAATCGGAAGAACCATCAGTTGCGACAAATCGCCATCGGAGTAAGATCTAAAATCAAGAACTCTCCTCCGCGAATGCGTGTACTCAAAATAACCCTTATTTTCTCGGAATAATTCATTTTGTATTTTTACCTTTTATAAATTGTTTTTCATTAAATTCTCAGTTTTTCATTTAGCCTAATTTTCGTGTCTTTAGTCGCTCATTTTTTCCCATTATAAACAATCATTTGCGCGTAATTAGAACCGCTAGTTTAGAATGTTTTCAGTCCGTTCTAAGCCAAAATAGTTAGCTCTCCCAAGCCGGACATTCCACCACAATGCTTATTAATAAGCATCGGTGGCTCGTTGGTAGAGCACTCATCTGCTATACAGAAGGGTCCAGGTTCAAAACCCGTCCGATGCGGTCGCAAATTGATAATAGGACGTAAACAATGAACATTTGTTGGACACCCCACCTTATGGACGTTGAGACGTTTATCGTAACCCTCAGCATACGGTCCGTCCGAAAAGTCAATTCATAGACGTTGGAGAGTAGAATACACACATATACGAAACACGAACATTACAATAACACAACACTTCACAAATGCACAATGTACAGCAACACAACGAAAATGATTACTAAGTCACAACTGTCGCGACAGTGAGCGTTGACGAACAAAATACCAAAACAGCCCAAACGCAAATATTATCCGTTAACGCTCACCGTTCGCAGGACAGACACACCCACACACACACACAGACACGGTGATTGTATAACCCCTCCTAGGTTACATAGTACCCTCGGAGTGGTAACAAGTTGGCAAGCCAAAATATACCTCTCCTTGGAAGAATTTTTAATTTTCAGTGAAGCGTAGCTGTATCCGTGGTTCTGCGGTAGAACGCTCACCTGTCGTGCAAGAGGGCTCGGGTTCGAATTCCGGCCGATTAAAATATTATACTACACCCAATGACAAAAAGAGGGCGCTTTTGGAAAAACCTTTTCCCTGATTCTAAGAAACTGGGTACGCAGTGATTACCCTTTGCCCCGAAAATGCGAACGTGTTCGCAGGCCTGACAGACAGACTGACAGACAGACAGACACGGTGGTTGTATAACCACTCCTAGGGTACAAAGTCCCCTCGGAGAGGTAAAAAGTGAATTGTACCCATAGATTAAGTAATAATTGGTTAACTATCCACCCAAGTCATATATGATAGTTTATTTTGTACTTTTTATACCAAGACTAATTACTAAATAAAGTTTATTTGCATTTGACCTTTCACTCAACTCTCATAATTCCACAGTACGGTTATCCCGAATCTTATCAATTTCGATCATAGCGGCGGACGAGTTACAGTCGCGTCAATTTATTTGCGCGTGTGTGGCGAATTTAAGTTATCTGTAGATCCTTCCTACAGTTACGGCACGACTTTGCTTACGTTTTCGCCCACAAAAAGGAAAATATAATTTCGTTTCCCCCCCTCCCCTGGGGCAACGAAATAAAATAGAAAGAGGACCGGAGAAGAGAAAAAGAGGTTAAATTGGTCGTTCGCCTGTAAGTTGAATGGAGCAGTTTTCAAACCGGCTGAAGTCTCCTTGATCAATGTTTCGGACACCATCAAAATAATTATTGCTACGCTACGAACTGAAGAACGCTACGATGCTGTATGCTGTTTTTGGGAAGGCGCCCAACAATTAGAACCTTCGTCGGTATCGTAAGTGATAAACTTATTTCAAAAGGGATTAACCAGCCTTCGCGGCATTAAACTAATGTTAGAGTGTTTATTGAACCACTTATCAATTGAACGTCGTTAGACAAGGCCCATAATAGATTTACAAAATTCGTTCACCGTCTAGATCGCAAAACCCCATATGAATGAGATTCCGTTCTGAGACTATCCAGTCCTTCAATTCGACATCGGGTTAATGACCTAGCATTCTTACACGACATTTATATTGGTCGTATCGATAATTATCTGACTAAATATTTGGAGCCCTCTCGGTCCCAACGTACCCGTGGCCACTCTGCTAAACTACAAAAGTCATCAGTATCCAGTTCATTTGGACAATCCCATTTCACTAATCGTGTTAGTAATGACTGGAACAATTTACTCCTGATCTTGTACAAATTCCTACCTCAATATTTTTCAGGCAAAATGTTAAGGAGTGGTTAAATAAACGTGCGTAGATTACCATTCACTCTGCACTCAACTATCTCCAAATTCTATATTTCTGTATTATGGCTTAACTGCTCCCCTATCTACTTATCTGTGAGGCCTACCAGGGAAAAACCTCTTTTAACTTAAAGTATGGAAATTATTAGTCCATAATTAATAGTCTTGCTCTGTATTCCATTAGGGACATAATTGTTACAGTGCCATTGAAGACTTGCCTGCTTAGGTGTCATTTATTTTCGATTATAATATGGAGGAATAAAGAGAGATTAAAGAACATATAAATTTAAACGAGGAGGGGGCGAAGAAAGAGGAAAGAGTCCTGGACTCGTCGAAAAAATAGATCGGCGGGGGGGTCCGGGTCCAGTGGACTCTTTTAAAAAAAATCTACGTTGAATATTCCGGTAACGAGAAGAGTCAGGTGCAGTAGGACTCACGAAGAGCTTTGCAGGTCATTTCTGTCTGGTATATAGTAAATGAACTTTTATTTCAAATCGTTGACATACGCCGTTTCCTCTCATGGCGAATGCTGCAGTAAATAATGTACCACTGATTGGATCAACGATTCCACCACCATTTAAATCCTGTCTCGCTCGTAGGAAATGTCTATGAGAACTGGAGATTGTTTAGAGCGCAATATGAAAATTATACGATTGCTACGGGAATCAACAATCTCGCAGATAATGTTCAACTTGCAACATTTTTGTCAGTTTGTGGTCAAGATTGCTTTCCAGTGTATCAGTCGTTAGTCATTCCTCCAGCTCAAGCAAATGATGTTCATCATATTATTGCAGCATTGGATGCACATTTTCAACCGCAACGCAATGTAATTTATGAGCGTTTCGTATTTTACTCTGCTAAACAAGAGTCATCGGAGAACATCGCTCAGTATTGTCACAGGCTTCGACAACTTGGTCAGTCCTGTAATTTTGGAAATTTACTGGATGATTTCATACGAGATCGAATTGTTTTAGGCACCTCCGACTCCAAATCTAGGTCTCGTATGCTGAGAGACCCGAACTTGACTTTAGCTACGGCATTGGACATTTGTCGCACGAATGAATTAGCAGAAAAACAGCTGAAACATCTGGATGACAGTGAATCGGTTCATTACGTAAAAAAAGTCAACAATACTAGCTCCCAGAAACTTAAGGGTAAAGTATCAAGTCAGGCTAATGCCCCCATGCTCAAAAATAATTGCTATTACTGCGGAACTCGTCATGCACGTAACAGACAAAGCTGTCCTGCTTTCGTAAGAAGTGCAGCTCGTGCAAAGGGTTAAATCATTTTCACAAGTGTTGCAAAGCACAGGAAAAGAAAGATTCGACAGAAAACTCGCAGAAATCGGCACGTTGTCACCGCAGAAAAGATCTCCATTATGTCGAGAAATCACAGACTCAGATGACTCGATCTACAGAGACAAGTATTACATTAGTTCGGTTGGGACCAAAGGCAAGAAATATTTTGCTACACTTCAAGTAGAGGACGGAATAGACATCCATAATATACAGTTTCAAGTGGATACAGGAGCCACGTGCAACGTTATTATAAAAACAAGTTTTCGCACGAGTTGTTCAACACTACGCTATTATGATGGTAATTTAATCGAATCGCTGGGAGAAGCTGCAATTCAGTGTGTCTATGGAAATACGTCTTACAACATCATCTGTCAAGTGCTGCAAGAAACCACAATTCCTTTATTGTCGGGCGAAACATCGGAGAAACTGGGTATACTTACCATAAATGTTCCTCAAGACGAAGACCTAGTTCATGCATTACATATTCCAACGGAGCCCGATAGTCTTCCAAGCCCATTTACCAGGGAGAAAATTTTGGAAGAATATTCAGATGTGTTAGAAGGTCTCGATTGTTTACCAGGAGAATGTCACCTGGTCGTAGACCACAATGTCTAACCAGTACAAGATCTCAATTGGATGAACTTGTTGACAAAGGGGTTCTGGCGAAAGTAACCGAACCTACAGATTGGATCTCTATAGTCGTGTCTTAAGACCCATTTGGCACAAAAACCAAGTTCTTGGGCGTACTCTTTCGGGTAATCCAACTCCAGAGAATAATAAATTGCTAATAAGCCTTGTAATATTACAGATAATGTCAGAGTTTTCCCCGAAAAATAAATTTTCTCCTTAAAACCCACAATGGCACATTCTGAGCAGTGGTTTTCTTTCATGACAACTACTGCCATTGGTGCACCGGAACTTCTGCATTGCAGTTCCTCTTCAAAATTTTCAGTCTAAAATTATAATGTTAAAATAAAATTAGAAGCGAATTGATAAAACCACATACTGGTATATAAATATCGACACTTACTTCAATTAGGGTTATTACTTGGAGTGATTTCACTCCACGGGATTGAAAGATTCCTTTTTTTTTTTGGAAAACGTCAAAAACTTCAAAATTTCTGTTTTTACCCTATTTTTTAAATATTAGATAATAGTATAAAAAACCAAATATTAAAACTTCAGATAAAAATACCTGAGCTTTTAGCTCTTCATGGGAAAGAGTAACAATGATTTTGATAAACTTCTCCATGTTTCTAGAGCATTCTTCGAATAACTGCGTGCCAATTGTTAAATGAAATTCATATTGAAACTATGAGAAGAATGCAAAACGAAAAGTTATAAACAAATTTGAACTAAAGACAAGGCCTGGTTGACACCGGATTGCAATTTTCATCTTATATTGGTGCATTGATTAGAGGGCACACAAAAAATTGCAGTCTAATAAAGACTGTTCATTTTATGATTAAATCGTACAAGAAAAAAAAAGACTTACAACTTTCCAGTTATCGAAACAGTGATATTTTTCAAAAAGTAAACTGCATGTGAAGTCTTCACTTTCATGAAGAAATTTGGTTCGATTAGGATATGTTTCCCTTAGCAGTGCCTTAATAGATCCCCAATCTTTAGTTTTTTGGTTCCACTCCTTTTTAATTTTTGCAAGCAGGTCATTTTCTCTTTCTTCCGAGAGCAGCGAGCGTTTGAAGTTTAATCTGGTGTAGCTATGGTTTAATATTAAAAACACATTAACCATTTATCATATAGGATAACTTCTACATCAATTGTTTTTAAACAGAGTCAACTTATACTCAAATTCACTGAGATAAGATAAAACTGCCAAGCTGAGGGTCAACTAACGCAGTTATGATATTTTCGGAAGTTATCATTAAAATTAACTTTTTCTTTGATAATTTTCGAATTTTTAACTAAAAACTGTTAAACACTCTTATTCTTAAATTAAAACAGATACTCTTAATGATAACTCAGTTTTTCTTTAGCATCAACGTTTTTTTAAAACAAATTATTCACTTCTGTAAAAATACCCCTTAGGTGACACTAAAGATTCAATGTCGCTGCGCATCCTAGGCTCAAGTATTGCAATTTCAAGTACAATTTTGTATAAGTTAGGGCAAAAACTAATGTAAAATTAAAAATATATCAATTCAAAATAAAATATTAAGCTTCATAAACAATTTGTTAATTTTTATAGTTAATATCTTCTATTCATTAGTATTATGAAGATAATAACAGCTAATAATGATATAAATAATATTAACAAATAAACGTTTAAATATTACTTTTCTTACGTTTTAATTTAAATATGTTTTCGATTAAAAAACGTTTTTTAAATGTTTGTAAAACTAAAAGTTCAATAATATGGTTTTAATACTAAAAAATAAAAACTTTAACTAATTAAACATTGAGACATCATGGTATTTCTTATGCTATTTCTTATTCTGTTTAGTGTAATAAGCTATTTCGAAATTTAAAGGTAATGGAATATTTAAAAATAAGGACACTATTGGAATTAAACTGATAAAATCGGATAATAATTCTTAACTTTTGAGAGTGATTTTACAATATTTTAATGTTATCGCAAGGGAAGGTAGAATTACCTGTTCTAGAATTTTTTTTGAAGATGTTACTAAGTGTATTGCTTTATATGGTCAAAAGTAGCAATGTCTACATCTTATTAGGTAGTAATAATTGTAGAAAATTACGTATGACCTTTTATCAGGATTTCAACTGAAATTTTTATATTTTTATTTATTTCAAATGTATACCTAGCTAAGAGATTGAAAAAATTATTTTTTTAAAACTAGATCTGAACCATAAAAACACTTGGTTTTAGTCTGTTATCAGCTCTTGAGGAACATATAGGGAATTTCATTTACATTTGGTCAGACATCGGATAATAATTCTTAACTTTTGAGGGTGATTTTACAATATTTTAATGTTACCGCAAGGGAAGGTAGAATTACCTGTTCTAGAATTTTTTTGAAGATGTTACTAAGTGTATTGCTTTATATGGTCAAACGTAGCAATGTCTACATCTTATTAGGAAGTAATAATTCTAGAAAGAAGAAAGAAGAAATATAAAAGATGTTCTCTTTCTGCTTACCAAATTTTCTTTTTCTTAATTAGATCTTTCTTTTCGCTTGAATAGAGTTTTGTTATCTGTTTCTTGTTAGATGCATCAACATGAACTGAATTATGGTTGGTAGTAGGATTTTCATTTTGTTCATAAGAGTTTTCAATTTTTTCATTGTTGTCTGCGTTTGAATCAAAACTTAGTTTGGCAAGCTTTAAAAACCCCTTTGGGTCATTCGTCTTCGATTGTCTTTTGTTTCGTTCTTTCCTCATTCGAAGACTAAGGCACTTTGTGAATTATCTCTGGAAGATACATGTATGTTTGATTATCATAAATATTTAATTTTATTATATGTTTGATTATGATTTGAAATAGTAAAGATAAATTCATAATCTAAAAGTTAACATTTAGTATTTGGCTTAAAAGTACACAACTTACCCATGGTGTACTTCCACTCATTTCCAACAAAGGATATTTTTCAATCATTGACATGCCAATATTTTTGTACGCACTTCGGCTGCAAGCGTCCTTATACTTTATGTAATGTATGGCACATTCTGTGATAAATAAAGACCAATATCCCTTGGATATTAAAGATCCGGTTTCTAAAGCACTCGATATAAGGGGTGAAAATTTTGGCAGTTCATAACCCTAAAACAATTATGTGAGAAGGTTTAAAATTGTCATTGAAAAATTGAAACAACCGGCAATTTTTGAAAACTAATTTTACCTGGAAATGTTGACCATCTTTCTGACTCAATACTGAGGAACAGCTGAATTCTGATGAAGGCGTGGAACCAATTTGAAAAATATTTTCTGTCGGAATCATTGGTTCAATTTGAATGCCAGTTTCTTTTTTTTTGGTTAAATAATTGCCATAGTAACAGTATCAGCAACCTCCATTTTTTCAGAATCATTAACAGCTGTTACTTCTAAGTTCGAAACTGAAGATATATAAAAATCTTTACTTTTCTGTACTGTGGTTTTAGGGTTCTCGTTTTACCTTTTTCATGTTTAGAGGGTGGACACCCACAGTAACTGCAATTGTTGCATTCTTGTACAGATGGTTTTTCGTATTCTTCGCATTCGCCAACACATTCTTTACACGCCCCCCTATTACAACCCCTGCTATCAAGCATAGTCAATTGATAAATTTTTTCAAATAAGATTCTGGCTCTGATTGAAATAAAATTAAAATTTTAAAATTATTCTTAAAATATTATTGAAAAATTTCTTAAAACATTGGAAAATAAATTAAATGTAAAGATTATATTTCAAAGAAAAGGTCTAGGTTGAAAAAACGATTTTGCAGTTTGAAAAATCCTTAACAATAAATAAAAACAACGCAGAGTGATATTCTAACGTGAAATACCATTTATTTTATTACATATATATCATGATCTTCCAATTTGGCAAAAAAACATTTTTTCAACCTGGACGGCCTTTCCTTTAAATTGGTTTTTCAAAATAATATTAATAACATCTTAGATATAAAAAACTAATATTTTGTGAATAACCAAAATTAAAATTAATCAATTAGACTCTCTAGTTGTTCTATGAAACAACTATACTTGTTCATCATGTATTGATCTTGACCAAAAAGTCGGATTGCTAAAGGCCATGGGTTTACTAAGGATTCCCTTTTAATTGTGGTTCGAGTGTTAGAAAAAACTACTCTAAAGGAATTCAAATGTGGTACATAAGTAGATGTTTCAGCATTCCTCACGATGAAAAGATGACAAAGCTTAGTGGCTATGATTTCGTCAATAATTGCGAATGCAGGAGATTTATTGGCCAATGGTGAGATAACTAAGCCTGCACCATGTCGGTAAACATGGCCATGTACTGACAGTTCTTTCAAAATCATAATATTATCTGGTGCTTCATCCCCTGCAAATTCTAGGCAAGGAGCAACTAAATTTAGCATATCTCTATTGAGTTCACGAACTTCAATTTTATTTGATATTTTAAATTCATCGCAACCATACAAAAAGTTTTCATTGGGGGATCCTATTGAATTACTTTGGTAGTAACAGCTGCGCAGAAGGTGGTAACGACTCATGCTGAGTGCAATATTTTTAAAAGAGCCCCACTTTCTTCCCTTAAAAATGTTAACGCATGCACCATTGATGCCTAAGTGGACCAAAACGCTGTATTTGTCTTGGAAAATGAATCAGGTAATGAAATTTAGGTGTTAGTCTAATCTGTGGATATTCTGTTACAAACAGTTTATGGTGGGCATTAATGGCTATAGCTAGTTCTGTGCAACTCTCTTTCATAGCATAAGGACTAGTGCTTAAAAACGTTATTTTAGTTAATAAAATAAAACAAAGTAATTTTTTGTCATCTGCAGGAACCTTTTGTGCTAAAATAAATGGCAGTACTTCTAACAGAGTTAGACATGCTGATGCTGTTAGGCTGATATGACCCTTTTCCGAAAGAGCTTGGGGATCTATCGAAGTTGGTTTTGAGTTGGATTCTAAGTAAAAATATTCAAATCTCTCTAACTGGGTACTTAGCCATGATACAGAAAACAACTTATCAACATTAACAAAATGAACCAGCATTGCCTTAATTTCTAGCAAAACAATACCCTCCAGAAGAACATGCATTGGATCATGCACAGCAGTCTCTAAGTTTGCGTCTTCGAAAAAAAATAAAACAGATCTGTTATATATACCATATTGTTTACTCCATTCTATTCGATTGGCCTTAGTCTTAATTTCATCTAATATATCACACATATCAAGGTGTTCCTCATTACTTCTCAAAATGAAATCTGATTAAAAAAACTTCTCAAAAATATCAGGCCTTTCACCATAACAGGATCGACAGGGTTTCTGTGCGAAAGCCACACCCTCTTTAAAACCCCATAGTTGGTTTGAAGCTGGAGTATCAGCTGGAGTTCCAACTATTACTCCTTTAAAAATAGTTCCATTTTCTAAGAGATCTACGCCCTGTTGAAAGTTATTCATGGTTTGAATAAAATCTGACAATATGTTTTTCATACCGTACTGCCGGATATCACTAGATCTAGCAATTGCTAAAAGTTGTTTTACATGAAGTTTAGAACGAAACTGGGGTGGAATATTAGTGATATCGTAGGAAAAAATAGTAAGCTTATGAGTTTTTCTGTGTGTGCCAATTGGATTTACGGCCTCAATGTCATCAACATGAAGTATAATTTGAAGACATAAAGAGTTTGATAGCCTATGCTCTTTAAAAAATCACCGTCACACCAGTCTTGCATAATATCATTATCACTTGCGTGAGAGTTAAGTAACCAAAATTTTACATCAGGTACCCTAGCAAGAGCCTTTAGGCTCTCTAAAAATGGTATGCAATAGCCATAAAGGCTGTTTGGTTGTAGCCTTCCCCTGACTCTTTTCACTTTCCTTCCAAGGTACACTGGTTCAACATCCAATAAGTTAAACTTCTGTGTATAAAATTTCTTTCGTGAGTCATTAATCAGTAATGACTTTACGATACTAGTGAATTCAAAATTGTGTCATATCTTGCATCTCTAAAATTTATATTTCTATTTTGACCTTCTGGTACTAATTCAGCCATATTAACTATTTCACTCCTAATGAATCTACCAACTTCATTCAGCAAATAGAGAGTCTCTTCTGCGATATTGTTTATGCATTTTTGACTTAAGCCATGTTTTGCTTCCAATCTAAGGAAAAATTGACCTAAAATATCACGAACAGAGTCAATATTTCTATCTCTGTTAAGCGGTCTGGGATCTGGTTCAGCATTGTTACCAATATCAGTATCTGAAGATTCCTCACTATCCAGTACCTCATTTAAAAATATTTCTCTCTCTCTTGTTGAAAGTTTGGCCTAGGTTCCTGGTATGCATTTGTATGAAAGCGATGACAGTGTACTTTAAAAGCTGAAAGACTATTTGTTTTATAAGGACAGAGTTTACATGAAACGCATATGGAACTCTCGTTTCTATGTATATTTATAAGATGGGTGTTCACCGATTCAATTGAATCCCCAATGAAACCACACATACCACAATCATATTCTCTACCCTCCATTTCAAAATTTAAATATCAAGACAATAACAGGTTATTGAATAACCTGTTTTACAAAGGCTTAGGCCTAAGTAGTTTAAACTTTAAGCAAGATATAACTTGGCTCTAAACTCGCTCAAAACATTTCTTATCATGAAGCATTAAATTAAAACTTACTTAATTCGCTCACGCAATGATTTTAGTTACTAATAATAGAAGTTAACCTGAAAGTCATATTTTAAAAAGGAATTTAACAACAGAATTAACACAAGAGGAATAATTTAATAGGCGGGAAAAGAGGTATGTTGATGGGTCATGCTTTGTAGTTCCTAGAGTATGATGGAGAGAAAATACGGTTGGCGATCGGATCATTTCGGATGTGTACACAGAAAGTTAACCATAAGCTCTTTGAAAGATGGTAGGGGCGTGTAACTGGCGCCAGCTTTCGGAAATATTTTCAAAATTAAGGTACGTACGTTTTCCCATACATAGGGGTCGGATAAATCGTAGGTCCCGACAGCCGACATACACTCGTCTATAGTAATATATAACAAATGCGAAAAAATTAAAAATGACCAACTAAATGGGGGAAAAAACTGATTCAATGGGATAAAAACGCGGTACTTCGGCGGATAAAAATAATTTTGAAATACAAAATTATAATATCTTTTAGACAGTAGAAATTTTCTAGTAAAAAGGGAACAAAAGTGGCATGGGCGGAATGTGGCAGATTTGGCCCAAATTGCGCAGTACCAGTGGCGAAACGAGGGTCGAGGGAGTAAGGCGCCCGGTGCAAAATTCTTGAATGGCGCCCTAAATTTTTTAAGTAAAAATCACATAAAACATAAATTTGCCGCATATATTCCGTCGACAAAATAATTCTTAGAATCTTAGACAGTTTTTGACGCGCCCTAAAGAGGAGCGCAGGGTTCAAGTTCAGTGGCGTAGCCAGATATTCGTCAAGACGGGGTCGAAATATGTGAATGTTAAGAGGGGGGTCGTAAGGGGGTGGAAATTTAGCACAGTCGAAGGTAGTCCCAAGGGGGGGGTCTGCGCCACTGTTCAAGTTGTCGACTTGCGATTCTTTCCCCGGGCGGTACGCTACTGCACAGGACCTCTGAAACTCTTATACATTGTATGCCGCCGCTAAAGGTGAACTAATTCGAATTAGGTGATGCCACAGTTGTTTTTCATACTTTTTTGCCCTTAAAGGGACTGGCAACCACGCTCGTGCTATAAAAAATATAGTCTT
This sequence comes from Leiobunum rupestre, assembly GCF_980474605.1. NCBI lineage: Eukaryota > Metazoa > Arthropoda > Arachnida > Opiliones > Sclerosomatidae > Leiobunum > Leiobunum rupestre. The sequence goes on along the minus strand of NC_143392.1, from coordinate 26,069,698 downwards.
AATATTTATTGGAAAAGTAATTTAAATTTTAACTTTAATCTTTAATTTTTTTAAACCCTTGATATTGGGTGAACATTTTTAATTTCTCTTAATTGAATTTTAGTTTCGAAATCTGTTTATGACTAGAATTATTCTAGCCTATCGTATATATTTTCAATCTTAAGCATTGTATATTGTCATTAATTAAAAGTTCTGCTACTGACGAGGGGCAGGTCACTTGAACTACTTTCATTTTGGGTGTGTCTTAATCATAGTAAAATGATTAAATCAGGGTAATCGTTATTAAATCAGGGTAACCAAGATTTAAAAATCTAATCACGATTTTAAAGATATTTAATCATTCTAATCATGATCTAATCTTTTTAATCAGGATTTTATAATTTTAATCAGATTTAATCAGATTCAAATATTATTATCATAATTAAACTTGATTTAATCAACATAATCGTAGTTAAATTGAATTTAATCAATCAAATCACTATTTAAACGAGATCTAATCTTTTTAATCACGATTTAATCATTACTTTATCATGCCATGGCAGAACTTTTTAAAAACTTTTAATTGTTCTATAGTTAAACCTCTCATCAAACTCAATTTCAATATTTTTTCAGTTGGGTCTTACATTTTTAAAAATTTCTTACACTCTGAAGTAATAAATATTTTACAAATCTTAAAATAAACTTGAAAATCCGGAAATCTTAACGAAATTCAGTTGTAATTGTTTTTTAAATCAACCGGAAAATTAAATGTCAACACGAAAACCATTAAAATATCTCGAAATTAATTCCGAAAACCATCTTGAGTTTCAAAATCCGCTATACAAAATTTGAAAGTGTCGGACCTTTCGAATTTTTCACGTGATATCACGTATATAAGTTTAATAATAAATATAAATTGTACATGTAACCCAAGTGTACAGAATAATGATCTCTAAACGTCCCAAGTTCAGTACAAAGTGTTCTACATGTGTACCATTTAAAAAATATAAAATGGTTTACTATAAGATCACGTGTAAAACCATTAGATCACTTACGGTTCAGATTAAGATCATATTGTATCACACTGGATCACAGTCAGCTTGCATACAGATTACATTCGGCACACATAATGTGTTCTATATGTGTTCTCAAATGATCTTAATGCGCCCTTTCAATTTGCAGTGTACACTAAGCTGGGCTCCAAAGCCGTAAAATATAATCAAGCTTTTTCGAAGCTCTGGTAATAAAAAATAAATAATTTGTTTGACAAAATACTTGAATTATTTTACAACTAAGCAAACGTTGCAATCGCTAATAAGAATACACTTCAGAATTTGTAGTTTTAAAAATTTCTCTATTCAAAATTATTAAGCACTGAAAGAACACATTGAAAACGTATGTGTTCTTATAGTGCATTGGGAAGTGATCCACATGTGTATGTGATCTTATCCAGTTAGGATAATGATCTAGTTGTATACATGTGGAACACTTCATTAGGATCACAAATGGTACATTACTAGAACACATGGGCTCATTATAAGAACGGATTCCACCCATTTGGAGAACGTGTACTAAATGTGTTCTTGAAGCGAATGTGATCTTATTCGGTTACAGTTTTTGATGATCTTATAGTGATTTTATAGTGATCTACATAAGTACTTTCAATTTGCAGTGTAGTATAGTGGTTGTGAAAAGACCTAATAAAATAAGAATATGTTTAGATCCCCAAGAACTTAATAAAGCTCTGCAGCGACCAAAGTTTCCTACGCGTACTATCGAAGAAATTCTTCCTCAAATGGCGGAAGCACGCGTTTTTACCGTTCTGGACGCGAAGGACGGATTTTGGCAAGTCAAACTGGATGAAGAAAGTAGTAAACTTACTACGTGTTGGACACCGTTTGATCGTTATCGCTGGTTGCGTATGCCTTTCGGATTAGCCACATCTCCTGACGAATATCAGAGACGGCAACAGGAAGTATTACTTGGTCTCAGAGGAGTGGATAATATTACAGATGACATTATCGGGATAGGCTGTGGAGCGGACATAAAAGATCATAATAGCAATCTTAGAGCTTTGTTTGAACGCGCTCGTTCAACGAATTTCAAGCTGAACAAATCAAAAATGAAGCTACGAATGACGCCAGTTCCATACATCGGTCACTTATTGACGTCAGACGGTATAAAACCAGATCCAGCGAAGGTGAAGGCGGTGAGAGATATGCCTATGCCAAACAATGTGCAATCCTTACAGAGTTTTATTGGATTTGTAACCTACTTGGTGAAATTTCTACCTACACTTTATCATTTCACGGAGCCGTTAAGACAGCTTACTCGGAAAGGGGTTTAATGGATTTGGACCGAAGAGCATACTAACGCGACAACGGCCCGCCTTTTAGTTCACGCGCTTTTAAAGAATTTTCGGATTTATGGGGTTTTTAACACGAGACATCTTCTCCTTTTCACGCTCAAGGCAACGGCAAAGCCGAGTCTGCTGTAAAGATTGCCAAAACGATGTTAAAAAAGCTCCAGCAAACGAAAGACGATTTTTACCTTGCGCTGCTCGAGTGGAGAAATAGCACAACGACTACAGTCCAGGCGTCTGCGGAGTCAAATTTCGTACTCATGCGATCAACTTAAACCTTCAGTACCTAAAGACGTCGTCAAGAAATTATAATGCAAAATTAAATATTTATAAATTATATTAATCTTATATTTAATTAAATATTTATAAATTATATTAATCTTATATTTAATTAAATATTTATAAATTATATTAATCTTATATTTAATTAAATATTTATAAATTATATTAATCTTATATTTAATTAAATATTTATAAATTATATTAATCTTATATTTAATGAAATATTTATAAATTATATTAATCTTATATTTAATGAAATATTTATAAATTATATTAATCTTATATTTAATTAAATATTTATAAATTATATTAATCTTATATTTAATTAAATATTTATAAATTATATTAATCTTATATTTAATTAAATATTTATAAATTATATTAATCTTATATTTAATTAAATATTTATAAATTATATTAATCTTATATTTAATTAAATATTTATAAATTATATTAATCTTATATTTAATTAAATATTTATAAATTATATTAATCTTATATTTAATTAAATATTTATAAATTATATTTATCTTATATTTAATTAAATATTTATAAATTATATTTATCTTATATTTAATTAAATATTTATAAATTATATTAATCTTATATTTAATTAAATATTTATAAATTATATTAATCTTATATTTAATGAAATATTTAAAAATTATATTAATCTTATATTTAATTAAATATTTATTAATTATATTAATCTTATATTTAATTAAATATTTATTAGTTATATTAATCTTATATTTAATTAAATATTTATTAGTTATATTAATCTTATATTTAATTAAATATTTATAAATTATATTAATCTTATATTTAATGAAATATTTATAAATTATATTAATCTTATATTTAATGAAATATTTATAAATTATATTAATCTTATATTTAATGAAATATTTATAAATTATATTAATCTTATATTTAATTAAATATTTATAAATTATATTAATCTTATATTTAATGAAATATTTATAAATTATATTAATCTTATATTTAATGAAATATTTATAAATTATATTAATCTTATATTTAATTAAATATTTATAAATTATATTAATCTTATATTTAATTAAATATTTATAAACTATATTAATCTTATATTTAATTAAATATTTATAAATTATATTAATCTTATATTTAATTAAATATTTATAAATTATATTAATCTTATATTTAATTAAATATTTATAAATTATATTAATCTTATATTTAATTAAATATTTATTAATTATATTAATCTTATATTTAATTAAATATTTATTAATTATATTAATCTTATATTTAATTAAATATTTATTAATTATATTAATCTTATATTTAATTAAATATTTATAAATTATATTAATCTTATATTTAATTAAATATTTAAATTATATTAATCTTATATTTAATTAAATATTTAAATTATATTAATCTTATATTTAATTAAATATTTATAAATTATATTAATCTTATATTTAATTAAATATTTATAAATTATATTAATCTTATATTTAATTAAATATTTATAAATTATATTAATCTTATATTTAATTAAATATTTATAAATTATATTAATCTTATATTTAATTAAATATTTATAAATTATATTAATCTTATATTTAATTAAATATTTATAAATTATATTAATCTTATATTTAATTAAATATTTATAAATTATATTAATCTTATATTTAATTAAATATTTATAAATTATATTAATCTTATATTTAATTAAATATTTATAAATTATATTAATCTTATATTTAATTAAATATTTATAAATTATATTAATCTTATATTTAATTAAATATTTATAAATTATATTAATCTTATATTTAATTAAATATTTATAAATTATATTAATCTTATATTTAATTAAATATTTATAAATTATATTAATCTTATATTTAATTAAATATTTATAAATTATATTAATCTTATATTTAATTAAATATTTATAAATTATATTAATCTTATATTTAATTAAACATTTATAAATTATATTAATCTTATATTTAATGAAATATTTATAAATTATATTAATCTTATATTTAATTAAATATTTAAAAATTATATTTATCTTATATTTAATTAAATATTTATAAATTATATTAATCTTATATTTAATGAAATATTTATAAATTATATTAATCTTATATTTAATGAAATATTTATAAATTATATTAATCTTATATTTAATGAAATATTTATAAATTATATTAATCTTATATTTAATGAAATATTTATAAATTATATTAATCTTATATTTAATGAAATATTTATAAATTATATTAATCTTATATTTAATTAAATATTTATAAATTATATTAATCTTATATTTAATTAAATATTTATAAATTATATTAATCTTATATTTAATTAAACATTTATAAATTATATTAATCTTATATTTAATGAAATATTTATAAATTATATTAATCTTATATTTAATTAAATATTTAAAAATTATATTTATCTTATATTTAATTAAATATTTATAAATTATATTAATCTTATATTTAATGAAATATTTATAAATTATATTAATCTTATATTTAATGAAATATTTATAAATTATATTAATCTTATATTTAATGAAATATTTATAAATTATATTAATCTTATATTTAATGAAATATTTATAAATTATATTAATCTTATATTTAATGAAATATTTATAAATTATATTAATCTTATATTTAATGAAATATTTAAAAATTATATTAATCTTATATTTAATTAAATATTTATTAATTATATTAATCTTATATTTAATTAAATATTTATTAGTTATATTAATCTTATATTTAATTAAATATTTATAAATTATATTAATCTTATATTTAATTAAATATTTATAAATTATATTAATCTTATATTTAATGAAATATTTATAAATTATATTAATCTTATATTTAATGAAATATTTATAAATTATATTAATCTTATATTTAATGAAATATTTATAAATTATATTAATCTTATATTTAATGAAATATTTATAAATTATATTAATCTTATATTTAATTAAATATTTATAAATTATATTAATCTTATATTTAATTAAATATTTATAAATTATATTAATCTTATATTTAATTAAATATTTATAAATTATATTAATCTTATATTTAATTAAATATTTATTAATTATATTAATCTTATATTTAATTAAATATTTATTAATTATATTAATCTTATATTTAATTAAATATTTATTAATTATATTAATCTTATATTTAATTAAATATTTATAAATTATATTAATCTTATATTTAATTAAATATTTATAAATTATATTAATCTTATATTTAATTAAATATTTAAATTATATTAATCTTATATTTAATTAAATATTTAAATTATATTAATCTTATATTTAATTAAATATTTATAAATTATATTAATCTTATATTTAATTAAATATTTATAAATTATATTAATCTTATATTTAATTAAATATTTATAAATTATATTAATCTTATATTTAATTAAATATTTATAAATTATATTAATCTTATATTTAATTAAATATTTATAAATTATATTAATCTTATATTTAATTAAATATTTATAAATTATATTAATCTTATATTTAATTAAATATTTATAAATTATATTAATCTTATATTTAATTAAATATTTATAAATTATATTAATCTTATATTTAATTAAATATTTATAAATTATATTAATCTTATATTTAATTAAATATTTATAAATTATATTAATCTTATATTTAATTAAATATTTATAAATTATATTAATCTTATATTTATTTAAATATTTATAAATTATATTAATCTTATATTTAATAAAATATTTATAAATTATATTAATCTTATATTTAATAAAATATTTAAAAATTATATTAATCTTATATTTAATTAAATATTTATTAATTATATTAATCTTATATTTAATTAAATATTTATAAATTATATTAATCTTATATTTAATTAAATATTTATAAATTATATTAATCTTATATTTAATTAAATATTTATAAATTATTTTAATCTTATATTTAATTAAATATTTATAAATTATATTAATCTTATATTTAATTAAATATTTATAAATTATTTTAATCTTATATTTAATTAAATATTTATAAATTATATTAATCTTATATTTAATTAAATATTTATAAATTATATTAATCTTATATTTAATTAAATATTTATAAATTATATTAATCTTATATTTAATTAAATATTTATAAATTATATTAATCTTATATTTAATTAAATATTTATAAATTATATTAATCCTATATTTAATGAAATATTTATAAATTATATTAATCTTATATTTAATTAAATATTTTAGTATTTTAATGTAAAACTTGATCGCGATCAGGAATTGAACTCGGGTCGCATTGTTACAATGCGGATAGTTCACCGCCGAGCCATTGACTTCCAGTAGCCCCGCCAGCGATAGGCACAAGTAGGCACGTGCCTACGTTGAAAATTATCGGGCCTACTTTGGGGGCCTCCAAATTTCGAAATGGGAGTACATGATTTTCTAGTATTTGAACCAACTACATGCAAATTGATGGATTGGAGGTTTTTGTACGTACAAAGATGATAAATCTTTAAATTCTTATTTAGAAAATACATTATTAGTTTTAAATTATCCCTCGTGGGCCCACCCGTTCCTTCTAAGTTTTATTTCTGTAGTGGATTTGTTTACATGGTTAAAATCGTTTTACATCCCGTATATCAAAATTGGTCAATCCTTGGGAGTGGCAACGTATCTACAACATTTAAAGCAATTCAGTTATTAGATGTGAATTTTTTTTAAGAGTCCAAGAAATAAGGGAGTTTTGATATCATTTCCAAAATGCCACAAAGCCACAACACTAGGTGGTGGAGCGAGAAAAAAGTCCTAATATTTCTAGAAATAGGTTGATTCCAAAGTTATAGCATTGGAGAATATAGGTATGATTCCCCTTGAAATCGCCGAATGAAATAGCTTCAGCAACTTGACTTAAATTGTGGCTTTAGATGAAGTGTTAGGTGTTACAAATTATCTTTAAGTCGTTGCTATTTGTCAATCATGCAACCCGTTCTATTTCGATCTCCATTGGTTAAAAAGACGGATAAGAATATCCAAAAAATTTATTAAATCGAAACACTGAATTCTTTAATTATTTAATAGCTGTAAGATTGCTTTGAGGATTTTGTCAAATACTACATAATTATATCTACTTTGAACTTCTAGCATAGAGAATTTTGGCGCTGCGACAGTGTAACAGATGGAGCTAGCACCGATTGTATTTAAATTAAACAGGGTCGCGAGAAGTGTCAGAGCCACGCCAACAGGGTGAAACATGGGGACAGGCACGGGACACCCATGGCGGAAGCACCACAACCACCATTAGGCCAAAGGTGGTCATCCTCACAAGACCCATCTACATTGTCTGCCTCCCAGTAGCTTGGGATTACCGTTTATATAGTTTTTTACAGTAAATTGTAGATATCTATAGTTGTTTAAGTATTAATTGTTAAGGTTTAATTCTATTTTTACTGGGCAAGATATTGACTCGAATATCTATTTGGTCCAAGATTTTCGTTTTTACTTTGTTCTCGAAGATCTATTGGTTCAAGTATTTCGGAAGTTTTATCATTTCTATTTAAATGAGTCATTGTTTAGATTTTTTACCCCATTTTCTTATGGACTTTTCTACCTTTCACATAATTTAGCTGCGTTATAGTCCATAGGTGTTTTTTTTATAAATCTGAAATGTTCAATTTTTCCTGGTGACTTTGAAAATTTTCTATGGGAGGTGTTTAGTTTTACCAAGCAGGTTTTACGTCTGATAAAGTAGTCACTGAATCAGCTAAAACCACCCCCAAGCTCTTCAATGATGTGAACCGAAGATAAAGGAAATTTTGTATATTTTGTCCACCATTTTCCAAGATGGCAACGGAAGCTCAGGATCCAGAGTCGTATGTTATTCCATAGGTAAAAATCTACGTATATGCCGATTTTCATCTTTTAGTGGAAATTGTTGAGGCAACACCTTTTTTTAATTTATCTTTACTGGACTACTAGCTTATAATCGATTTCCGTGATCGTCGAAACTAAACCAATTTTATGTATAACCTGATGCAAGCGTAATAAAAGTAACGACGTAGTGCAGATCATAAAATAACCAAAAATGTTACTTTTTATCGTATGGGCCTTTAAGTTTTAAAATTTTAACCGACTAAAATGTTAGAGAGGGTAAAACATTAGTGGATTGTCCCTGTTTAATATTTAGGGCCATTGAACCCAGTGCCCCACCCAGTTTTCTGCGCCCTTAACAGGTAATAAATAACTCGCTCGCTAGCGTTTGTTATAAACCAAGATACTCGAAGAAGAAAAAATGTTCAGCCTGCAGTCCATGCTTACTATTTCGTTCTCACGTGCCCCGTCCATTCCGACCAATATATACTAGTGGTTTAGTATGGCTCTCGTGAATAACTTTGAATAAACAAGCATTGAAATGATTTCCAATGAAATAATTAAACCAATTTAAGAGGTCGTGGAAGCGCACCATTGACACAAAAAGGTCGATTTTCTTCCAGTGATGATTTCACTCGAAAAATAGCTATCAGAAAAACCTTTCCCGTAAAGGAATACTTATAGAAAAATAGGACATATCTCCTCTAGTTTAAGAGTTTTTCTTTTCGTCCGTATTTCGAGGTCGTCGATCTTTTGTCAAAAACGCAGCTATGGACCACGAAATTTACGAAAAATACGAAGAACGTTTCATACGAGACAGAATTCCCACGAAAAAGTCCGGGTTCATTTGACATTGTACACCATGTATCAGGATGACGGTCACGTAAGCATTAGCGACCAAGTCGAGCACCATTTGGGATATTTGGGCTGTCGTGATGACAAAGGCGATATTGCGGGGCACTTGGATGCCCATGGCGCGGAGGGCGTAATAGGCGTACATCACCGCGTGTACGGAAACGTTGACGTTCATCATCCATCTGGACATGGAGGGATAGTCGCGGGAAGTATACCAGGAGATACGCAGTGTGACGACATGGTGGAATCAATGAAGAACAACGAATTTCTGCTGGCGGACGACGATGAAAGCCGTGTCCGCCAATTCGGGAATTTTGGACATGATGAAGGCCATTCTTCAGAAGCCGCTGATCTTGTTAGCGTCGTGAATTCTCGTTCAAACTGAATAATGAGGACCATATTTCTTCAGAACGTGGAGCAGTGTCGGGACCACTCTGTAGGTGACGATCAAACTGAACACGGACAGGACGATGTTCCAAATGATCAGGAATTTGCGAACTTTCAGCGGTGGACGATTCCTCATGTAGCGCTTGCCGACAAAACACCGGCGCACATGTAAAAGACGGCGATGTACCAGCAGAGGTTCCTATTTCGGTCCAACCATTCTTTGTTACCCAAAACATCGAAATTCTCCTCAAAATGATGTATAAAATCGCACGCCGGAGAGTTTGGGAAGCGGATTATTCGGCTGGCATTCGTCTTCATGGTTGCAAGTGAAATGAATTTATTCCGTTCGTTTCATGGTCGCTATTGTAAAGGCTGTATCATCTTCATACGAATGACTATAGTTATGTTTTATTATTTCGACATTTCCTTATAAAACCTCCAAATGGAGGAAAATTTCAATAACATCCATAGCTATTCAAAACGAAATATTCTTCCTCATCGAAAGCCAAGTATCACACCAAGAATCTATATAGATTAACAGAGACTATATGATTTTAACTATAGCCTCTATTTGCGTGATTCCCTGAAGAAGAGCATATGATAATTGAAAATTTATACGTTACGGAATACTCATGTGTTTATTTTAAAAAATATTACAAAATATTAAAATCACGCGATGCAACGTTTCAAATCTAACGAAATTACTTGTCAAGTGTAAAAATTGACAATCATACAGACTTATTTATTATCATTACCAATTCATTAGGAATATAATGACCAGGGTTCGAATTTAAAAATATTCTTACAATTTGTTAAGAACTTAAAAAGACTAGCTTACTAAGAGTAAGATTTTTATTACTTTTATTATCTAAACAACCTCATATCTAAATCTTTATAGAGTAATGGCACTGTGACGTCCTAGTACGTCACCCATGCTCTTTCCTATAGATAAAAAATTTGCGACCAAAATGGCGACCATGGCCAAAGCTACAGATAGTGCTACTACTCTATTAGACTATTAGCCTATTACCAGTGTTTTGGTTCATCGCGGAAATATCTATAGACTTTAACAAGTTTCATTGCCTTTTCACGTGTAAAATTGTAAAATTAAATTGTTTCTTGAAAATATAATATATTTTCAAGAAACAATATATTTAATAAACATAATATATTTAATAAACATAATATATTTAATAAACATAATATATTTAATAAACATAATACATTTAATAAACATAATACATTTAATAAACATAATACATTTAATAAACATAATATATTTAATAAACATAATATATTTAATAAACATAATATATTTAATAAACATAATATATTTAATAAACATAATATATTTAATAAACATAATACATTTAATAAACATAATACATTTAATAAACATAATACATTTAATAAACATAATATATTTAATAAACATAATATATTTAATAAACATAATATATTTAATAAACATAATATATTTAATAAACATAATATATTTAATAAACATAATATATTTAATAAACATAATATATTTAATAAACATAATATATTTAATAAACATAATATATTTAATAAACATAATATATTTAATAAACATAATATATTTAATAAACATAATATATTTAATAAACATAATATATTTAATAAACATAATATATTTAATAAACATAATATATTTAATAAACATAATATATTTAATAAACATAATATATTTAATAAACAATAATATATTTAATAAACAATAATATATTTAATAAACAATAATATATTTAATAAACATAATATATTTAATAAACAATAATAATTTAATAAACATAATATATTTAATAAACATAATATATTTAATAAGCATAATATATTTAATAAACAATAATATATTTAATAAACATAATATATTTAATAAACAATAATAATTTAATAAACAATAATAATTTAATAAACATAATATATTTAATAAACAATAATAATTTAATAAACATAATATATTTAATAAACAATAATAATTTAATAAACATAATATATTTAATAAACATAATATATTTAATAAACAATAATAATTTAATAAACATAATATATTTAATAAACAATAATAATTTAATAAACATAATATATTTAATATTTTTAAAATAAAAAAAAACAATAAAACCCATAAATACCCAAAAAAAAACCCGAAAAAACCCTAAAAAATCCACTGGGCTGGGTATTTTAAAAAAAACGGGCTTTTTTAAACCCTGATAATGACGTCACGTTTTTCAAAAATTAACAGTAAACAATACCTAAAAATGTAGATAACTATGTTGGCAAAAAAAACAGGCAGTTCTCGATATTCCCAATAGGTGAAAGTTCACTTTCTTTATCTAAGTTAAGTATACCAATTTTGTTTAATTTTTTATGGTATTTTACGTTTAAAGGTTTGTATTTTGGAATGGATGATTTTTTTATGATTAAAATTAATAATATGGCCGGATTTAAGCGAATGAAAAACTATTATTTTGATCGATAATTTTAACTGCGCGCTCATGATTTGATATATAACACCATCGGGGTTCAGTTTGTGGTTTTGTTTGTTGATTAAATTTTTGGTGGGATTCTTAAACAAATCTTTAAGGGTTTTACCTTTTTCATATACATCTTTAAAGGGAATATAACCTCAAGTCTTTTTTAAGGGTTTTTTATGTTTTTTATGTTAACAATTTTGGCGGGAAATCACTAACCAGCGCCAAAAATATCTGAAGCCATAGGAGGGAGCGGGAAATGGTCGAAGTGTTGGTGTTCCACACCAAAAAACCTGAGGTTATATTCCCTTTAATGTTAATATTTTTAAGTTAACGTTCAAGAGCGGTATTTTAGTTTTAAATAATTATAGTTATTTTTTATGGGTTGGGGCTTACCGGTATGTAAATTGGAATTAAAGCGAAGGTTTTTTATAAGTTAATTTTGGTAATCACTAATTTTTAGTTGTTTATTTATAACAATTTTGTTATAATTATTGTTTAAGTTATATTTATTAATACTATTAAACATATTTAAAGCTAAGTTTGATTTAATTTTGAAAGGTTACAATGACAGAAAATATAAATATCTACCTGTATGGGTAATTTTTTGGTACAATTTAGTTTTTAAAATATTATAGGAATTTATTATTTTTATGTCGAGAAAATGTAACATTTTGTTATTTTGTTTTCATCTGTGTAGGGGGGGCAATTTATAACAGATGACCAAATATCATCGACAAATCTAAACCAAAACATTATCTTTTTAGTGTTTTGGTTTAAAAAACGTTTCTCAAACGCTTGCATATACATATTGGAAAATAGGGGTGAAAGAGGACCACCCATTGGTAAGCCCTTAATTTGTTTGTAAATTTCACTATTAAATACAAAATAAGTAGAGTTAAGAAATAATTCAACTGAATAAATAATATCAATAAGCCTAAATTTAGTTAAGGTCTAATTCCGAATGGATACACTTAAATTTTGTTCCAAAACTTCCAAGGACGCCACCAATTGGAATATTACCAATTAAATTAACGACATCGAAACTTATGAGTTGGTTATTTTGTAATTTAAGTGTTTGTCATCTATTAATAACATCTGCACTATTTTTATTTCATGTATATTTAAAGGAATGGCAGAATTTAAAATAGGAATGAAACATTTTGAGAGTTTATTTGATGGAGTACCATTAGTGTCGACAATTATTCGTATAGGGTAATTGTTTTGTGTATTTGAGTATTGCCGCTTATTTGTCCTAAATGATTATTATAGTTTTTAGATGGTTGCGCGTTTTTGAAGTAATTTTATCACATTTTCTCCAATCGGTTAAGAGATTGTTAATAGTATTAAAGTTCTTAATAGATTCGCGTTCGGTTGTTTTTTCGTAGTCGGGAGTATTTAAAATAGCGTTGATTTTTAATTTGTAGTCGTTAAGGTATATTACGACGACTTTTCCGCCCTTGTGTACGTTTTATTAAAGTTTTTAAAGTCCGAGATTCTTTTTGTAAGGACATTCTTATTAAGTTTTAGGTTTTTATCTAGCCATTTCAAGTCGGAGGGTATTTTTTGGATATGTCGGAAGTTTTATTATAGTTAATATAGGGATTATTCGTAATGGTTGAATTTTTTCGGAATTAGAGACAAAATTAAAGCCAAGAGATAGTAGTTCTAATTCTTACAGGGGTTAAAGTATCGGTTTTGTCCAATACATTAGAAATGTCGACATTGCGTTTAATGCTGAATAATTTGGAAAAGTTTCTTACATGACATGGAGGTGATCAAGTTGATGTCGAGAGTTTGAAGAAACGAAGTTCTACGATCTAAGAATCTACATTTTTCCTGCAAAGACTATTAATACGCTGCTTCGCTAACTAGACAGACGTCGCCCTACAAAAAAATTGTTACCCCATTAGAAACACGGGAGAAGCTTCTGACCAGCCGTTAGAGGCGCCAGTAGTAGCATTGCTGAAGTGCAGAACAAACGTCGACCATCGTATGCGGTAGAGTCCGACGCCGAAAATAAAAGAAAATTAATCGTTATGTCGATCAGTACAAAAAGGTCAACAAAAGTACAATAAGTTCCTTCTTTTGCCTGGAATTCAGCAACTTAAAACATTAGCGTATCACAGCAATAATTCAAATATTGATGACAACAGAGTGACGAAAACGTCATTGAATAAAATATTAGAGATTTATTTATACTGCGTAACAGGAATGTACCCTCGGAGAGATAAAAATGAGTACCTTAAAGGGAGTACGTAGTTCCATGTTTATGGTGGATCAACGAGTTTCGCATTTCTACCACCAGGTTTAACAAAGCTAGGAGTGTTTGGTGCTAGTTACCTAAGAACGAGTTTTAGCAGACGATTTTGGGATTTAAGTGAACGCTTATAATAATAAATGTAAATGTAGCTGGGATTTAATCTCGGAGGGGGCACACAATGGAAACAAATAAAATACATAAATTGTATATACACGTGCCACCTGTGCCCCCTAACTACGCCACTGGTTCCAACTGAAAAGTTTTTATTATTCGGTAAAAGTAAGAGTCTACTTTTACCTTTAAAATATATTTTTATCAGAAAAACATACTGTCATTAAAAAATAGCGTTGCGAAAATAAACTTATGGTGTTAACTGTTATGTAATAAATGTGGTCTAAAATATTTAAAGTTGATTTTTCATTAAAAGTTATCGTTATGAACTTGTGAATTTTTCCCTTCAAACATGTTTATTTTTGCTTCCCATATATGTAAAACATACAGTTTTCAATTACATAAAACGTATTTACGACATCAATCTGTACTTTTAACGTAAGCTAACTTACTTAGCGAAAGCATTATATTTATGTTAATTTTGCAATGTGCACTGACAATTTCACAGACATTTTTCCTGTAATTTATACAGATTTAAAGTGTGCCAAAGGTTTTTACGTACCTCTTCGGTACTTTTTACGGTAAATACCTTTCTTAAAGAATACACGTTATTCCTGTAAATATTCTCTTTAAAAAATACCAAAACCCGGTAATATTTACAGGACTATTCTGTCAACGTGTTGCATCATATTTTCACGTAAAAATGTTCTGTTAAAACTACGGTTTTTTCTCTCAGTGTATCATAAAAGTTTCCCAATAAAGTGTAGACGACTGGAGGGGTGTCGGTACTCAGCTCGGCAGGTTATCAGCGTTGCCAGATTGTGGGAAATTTCCCATATTGTCTGAATTTTCGTGGGCTCATTTAGACTCTGTGGGGTGTGGGGAAAAGATATATTTTTTTCAAAAACGTTGATTTGGTGGGAAATTTCCCATATTGTCTGAATTTTCGTGGGCTCATTTAGACTCTGTGGGGAAAAGGTATTTTTATTTTTCAAAAACGTTGATTTGGTGGGAAATTTCATGTCTGCGGGTATTTATCATACTTTTTTTATTTGACTATCAACACAAAATTAAAACTTTTCTAGAGCAGTGTATTTTCGTGATTCTTGGGATTGGGACATAATGTAAAGTAGGCGCCTCCTAAAACTACCGAAATGGCGCTGCGAAAGTGGATGCCTGAAACCTTTCTTCTGCTTTTTCAAAACCAAAAACAAAAATCAATATTGAACTAGTAATGGAAACGGTAGTTGCATCTAGTGCAAATTGCATGTCTTTAGTCTCCAAAGGCAAGCTTTGTTAACGTGCGTTTTTCCGGAAATTTGATTTCCTTTAGCGGAAGTTTTATCGTCAAATAATATGAAATTTTTAATTTTGAGCCTAATTATAGGCACTTTGAAATAAACAATCAAACAATATATAGGTATAACAACCAAAATGTTTAAAAAGTGTAATTTCAATAAAATTTAATTTAATTCATTTTCCAAACTTTTGTGGGGTGGCGTTGCTAAATAGAGGTGTAGAAATTCGTGGAAAATTTACCCACACAGCACAAGCCAGTCCAAAAGTGGTCGGAAAAGGGTCACACAGTCGGAAAGTGGTTATAGCCGTATAAGAGTCATTAAAGAACAAATTCCTGGATAACAAGTTTTTTGGTGTTAGCTATACCGACCGTTGGGCCGACTATTGTAAAAACCTTTAATACAATGTTACTAAAAATTGGTCGGACCGGCAGTTGGTGATGAGTGCATCGCCGACTTTTCCTTTTTGCTATCCACTGGAGGGTCGCGAAAGTCACAGTCCCCCGACTGCCCAGAACGACGTCGGCCCGACGGCACAGAGTAAAGTTTGGGCCAACCTTCCAGAAATGAGTCGGGCTGACGTCTGTGTGTTTTAATTGGGCCTACCCACAAATTGGTCGGTCCGGCAGTTTAGTGCAATTTTAAAGTATACCTAATCGATGGTTGACCCGACGGCTTACTGTAAATGTTGGGGCGGTTTTCCAAAAAAAAAATCGGCCCGACGATTGAGCGTAATTAATAGGTTGACTTTTTTGACGCTGATTAATTTATTGCACTGCAAAAACTTTATGACTTTAAATGCGTATAACATAGCAAACATTATTTCACTTTATCATATCCTTTACTATTAAATCATTAATGTTAAATTTCAATTTATTTAAGAATAACCAGGGTGACCTGTATATTCTAGAAACGTATGGATATATATTTAACCATGGATAATTCACCGGTATCGCAATTCCAACACGTTCTTGACGAAAATAGAACGCTGCAATAACTGTCTCCACGCATGGCACCGTTCCCAATATAACCAAATGCTTAATGACAATATTAACCAATTATACGTTGATTACATAATAATTTCCCTTTAATTATTCGGCCTAGTGTCTATAGAAGAAGTTTCTTTAATATAATTGCAATAAGTTAAGCTTTTTCCGAGTGTATGCCTAAAGAACTAAGAAATTCGGTCTATTGGCTAAGATCAAAGTGTAGTATCTTTCTTAGTTCTTTAGGCAATACACTCGGAAAAAGCTTCAATTATTGCAAAATTTTTTAAAGAAACTTCTTCTATAGACAGTAGGCCGTATAATAAAAGGCAAATTATTATGTAATCAACGTATAATTGGTTAATATTGTTATTAAGCAGTTGGTTATATTGGGTACGGTGCTATGCGTGGAGACAGTTATTGCAGCGTTCTACTTTATATTTCTTGTTAATACAAATATCCATATCTCACTGCGAAATACAGGTTAAGCCAGCTATTTTTAAATAAATTTAAATTGTGTTATGTTAAACCGAAATTTAAAATTAATGATTCAATTGAAAGGATTTGGCAAAGGGAAATTTTCTTTACCATGTCATACGCATTTAAAGCCATTAATTTTTGCAGTTGAATACTTTAATTAGCGTTAAAAAGTCAACCTATAAATTACGCTAAATCGCCGGGCCGACTTTTTTTTGGAAAAAGTCGCCCCAACATTTACAGTAAACCATCGAGCCAACCATCGATTAGCTATACCTTACAATTGCACTAAACTGCCGGACCAACAACTAAAGCACATAGACGTCAGCCCGACTCATTTCTGGAAGGTTGGCCCAAACTTTACTCTGTGCCGTCGGGCCGACGTCTTTCTGGGCAGTCGGGGGACTGTGACATTCGCGACTCTCCGGTGGATAGCAAAAAGGAAAAGTCAGCGATGCACTCTTGGCCAACAGTCGGCCCGACCAATTTTTGCTGTGGGAATTTCGACTTTCGAACATTGGCAACATTGCAGTGTATAGGCGATGAAATGTTTGTAAATTCTCTAACGTCACTGGGGACTCTTGGAGAAAAAATGATATTACTTAGCCTAATAATATTGCTCGCCAAATCTTTGATTCGGGAATATATAGGGAATGGACCGGAATGATAAAAATGCCGAATGGAATGGGAATGGATGAAAACAGGTAGTCATGGAATGATAATAGATGAAAACTGGTAGTCATGGAATGGGAATGGATGAAAACGGGTAGACATGGAATGGGAATGGATGAAAACGGGTAGTCATGGAATGGGAATGGATGAAAACGGGTAGTCATGGAATGGGAAGACGAAAATTTGGAATGGGATGTGAATGGAAACGTTTTCGACTCAATTGCAGCTCTCTATAATAATAATAATAATAATCAGCTAGTCTAATACCCATTGTACCACCGCACCTTAGGTCCAAGTCATCTAGCGATTTTTAATGCGTTAAAACAGGTGGACGGGTTACAATCTTAGGTCAAATTTCTATATTCCAAATTAGGCCTTGTGTATTTTTCTCACTAGAGGTGGTGCGTGGCATGCAGGGCTTGTCACCACCTCCCTACGCATTGTAACCCGGCCACCTGAATTAATGGCTTCAAAAGTCGCTTGATGACTTAGGCCTAAGGTGGTGCCTTGGGTATTAGCCTAGCTGATTATTATCTTTAATTTGGGTTTGACGTCTCCACTACGTCTCTCCACTCATAACTATCATTAACAATTTCGACTAACTGGTAGGACACGATTATGATACCGTGTGAAAAGAACCTTTTAATTGTTAGGCTATGCATTAGTCTTTAAACATAATAAACCTTCGCGTTATTATCCATTATCTTATTTAGAAAAACAATTTCCATAAAGTCACAGATTTTTAACGTGTATCGCCATCTTTCGTCATCACTTGGTACTAAAACCAGCTTCTGCTTCAATTTAAAATTTCGTGTATAAATATCTCAAAACTTGTTTTAATTTAACTATCTTCATGCTATAGTTGGCTGTGACTAACCTTAGTTCAGCATTGAAAATCAAATTAGCGTATAGGGTGGTGGCTTGTAATTCCGGACACTTTTTATTTTTTAAAAATTGATAGAAACATAACCCAATAACTAATTTGATATGAATACTTTATAGCGTATTCTATAGTTTGAACTTTCGCGCGTCGTTTAAACCTATTTCGAGTGAAAATCATCTGATATTTATATTTCTATGACCTTTTTCCTGAAGCTAGTACCTGCTTCTAATTACATAGACTTTAATAAATATTTAAAATTATAATAAAAATATAATACAAATTAAGAAATTATAACACGAATTAAAATATAATACACGATATAAATAATATAAATGTAAAAATATTTAAATATACTAATAATTACAAATTAAAAAATATTTAAATTTACTAATAATTACAAATTAAAAAATATTTAAATATACTAATAATTACAAATTAAAAATATTTAAATATACTAATAATTAAATTAAAAAATATTTAAATATACAAATTAAAAAATATTTAAATATACAAATTAAAAAATATTTAAATATACAAATTAAAAATTATTTAAATATACAAATTAAAAAATATTTAAATATACAAATTAAAAAATATTTAAATATACAAATTAAAAAATATTTAAATGTACAAATTAAAAAATATTTAAATGTACAAATTAAAAAATATTTAAATATACAAATTAAAAAATATTTAAATATACAAATTAAAAAATATTTAAATATACTAATAATTACAAATTAAAAAATATTTAAATATACTAATAATTACAAATTAAAAAATATTTAAATATACTAATAATTAAAAATTAAAAAATATTGAAATATACTAATAATTAAAAATTAAAAAATATTGAAATATACTAATAATTAAAAATTAAAAAATATTGAAATATACTAATAATTAAAAATTAAAAAATATTGAAATATACTAATAATTAAAAATTAAAAAATATTGAAATATACTAATAATTAAAAATTAAAAAATATTCAAATATACTAATAATTACAATTGGGGAAAAATGAGGGGGCGAAAGGGAGGGTAAATAACGCGTCGTCCGCTCTTAAAGTGCGGGAAAACGTGTGGTTGTATTATTGCGGATATAATAACGTTCTAAACAGTCTTGATTAATATCGTTTAATTTAATTTTATTCACTATAAATTACGAATGAACGAGTGACCTTTCAAGGTGTCCGGAATTAGCTGCTACGTAAAGGTTTTTATAATTACTTGTAAATAACTAAATTCTAGGACAAAATGACCCCGCGTATGTTAGTTTTGTAAGGAAAAAGTTGAATTTTTAGCAGAAATAAAGGTTTTTATCACCCGTTCACTGTGAACGAGATGAGAGCTTATTTCGAGAGGCGCATGGGGCGGCATTCCCACAAATTGGCATTAACTTAATCGGGCGTTTTAGGCCTTTCGTTTAATAACAATAATATATTACAGGAACGTTTTACACGATTTTGAAATTGTGTTCTACGTATAGCCCGGTTACCGGGGCTTAAAATACATGTTTTTAAGAAGGCCTACAGCCATGAAAATTAAAAATAAACAAATGTAAACAAAAGTGTCCGGAATTAGAAGCGTCCGGAATTACACGCCACCACCCTATATAAAGTTTTAATAACACTTAAATTGAGTTTTGGGCATTGAAATTTATTTTTACTAAAACTGAAACTAATATTAATTGTTAGTATATAGGCTGTTTTTCCACTAAATACGGAAATCGCAATACATGTTGAAATTATCCTACTTACTAGTTATCGACTTACACGATAATTATTATAGTTATAATTAATTAACTGCACTGCGTTGTTTTACGCCCTACTAGCCAAACAGAAACTTCACAACGTGAAAACCTACATCATCAGAAACTTCTTACAGTGACAAAGGGACGTACTTGACTGGGATATTCATCTCGCTACTTTCAGATTCTGACAATGTTGCCAAAGAGGGTCACGTGGGAAATGAATTGCGATTTCTCAGTGAGAGTCTTTCCCGGGAGAACATTGCCTACAAACTTGGCATCCAAAAATGTAGTTCTTTGGAGCTGTTTGAAAGGAAATCTAACATTTTTCAACTGGCTGGCCGAGAGGGAATCGCGGTCACGATCTCTCGACCAATAGTTCTTTTTATAAACTAACGTGGCCTTCTTGTTTAAATGCTGCTCTTACGTCATAGTCTCTTACTTTCACAAGCCTACTAGCGCGCGCTACAGTCGCGAGGAATATAGGTTTTTTTAGCGCGCGTGCAAATCGCTCGTGCGAGGAATACACAAATAAAGCTGGGTATTATGACGTAAGAGCAACATTTTAACAAGTTGGGCAAGACCACTTTTTATTTTATAAAATCCACTATTCAAGATCAAGTTATCCCCAAATAACAGCTCGATAAGCCTAAATTGGACCGCCGAAAAAACACATATAACACCATTCAAGGCGAGGATTAGCTTTCTACAAAGAAAAATCGGCACAGAAGAAGAGATCCTATATAAAAATGACGTAAGCTTAATTAACGATATTACCTTTTAGATTTCCAAAAACAGACGACAATTAGCACGTTTTAAGGCATTCAAAATGAATTAAAGCGAGAATGGAAGGTATAAGCAATTTACCAAATCGCCATTTATATTTTATAAGCATGCACTAGAGACCAAAGATGGAAATCAACTCTTTCATTTTATTATTTTATTAAATTATAAACTATTATAACACAAATACACTATATAGTGTGATACCAAAAGTGTATAATATTTTTCCATTAGTATGACTCAAGCTAACTCACATTCAAACGTTGTAACGCTTTTCTACTACTAATATAGGCCTATAGGTGCCTAGCGTTGACATATACTACTACTATGCTACTAGATTAAAATGGTTAGTAAGGACTCTCATGAATTATTAAATATTAGGACAAGTTTTTGCCAGATTCTGATTTAATGATCAACTACTAAACATATCGAATCGAACTACTAAATAAAAACCAAACAATACCGCTAACAAATAAAATACTACTATATTAATTTACATGACCCCAAAATAACTACATGCAGCATGCACTCCACCAATGCCAGACTACTAAAAATACGCGGTCTACTATATACACTAATTGCGCCATATAAAAAGTACTCATCACTATTCTTGATTATCGTTGGTCTCGAGACTTGAAAATAAATGAATAGGTAGATGCGAGGAAAGAGTTCGTAGAGTTGAAGAAACGAGTTGAAGGCTTGAGACGTTGGAGATACGATGAGGCTACTACTATTGTCTACGAGGTGTCGTGGTGGTGATGGGCAGAGGAAAACCATGGTCCGGCGACAACTGCTCAATGGGCTGGAGACATTCATAGATTGTAACCGGCGCGAAAACTAAGGTCATCCGGAGCGGTGTTTTAAGATCATCCTTTACTTTCGGTCCGGAGATACGGTTCCTCTTCTCTCCTTTTTTACTTCTTGTCTCCCAGTTTTGTTGTATAGGCCACTTGACTTTTTGGGTCCATCCTGGTTTTTTCGTTACCCAATCGAATTACAATGACGGGCTGTCACGTGGAGGGACACTATGATTTGACCAATCACCAAATTTCAACGCAGGGCTTTATTTCAAGCGCCCATGTGTTTCACATGTGTTTAAATTTCTTGAGATCACAAGACGCGCACACATTCGGTGACAATTACACCAAACAATAATATTGAGGCGCACTACTATAATTGTAAGCATTGGTCGAGAAAATCTGGCAAAGGTTCGAGTTCAATAATAAATACACGTGGCATGCACACTATACGCTATTCACCGTCGATTCTAAAGACGATCGTAAAACTATAAATCAGTGCCTGGGCTGCCAGGAGGGCAATTTCGGGCATCTATAGAGGTTCCTTTTAGCAGAGTAGTAACAATGGAAACACGTTGGATCCCTCTTTTGGCCTTTCGCTAACTACTTCCCATTCCTACAAACTATCCAACGCGACCATATGGGGATGCCGAGGGATGTAAAATCATTGTTTCCCTAACAAAATCTAAAAGAGGGGTAACGTATTGAAAAATATTCGTTACAACGTTGCAGTCTAGCAGCTGTCGTATAACATGGAAACTATGGCGGCGCCTCGCTAGGATGCAAAATGAAACGTCACTACGTGAATTTGCTTTCAGTAAATTTTTAATGAAAAAAAATACTTACGGAACAATACTTTGCCTTTGAAAAATACTTGTAGAACAATAGGATATCTCTCGTGTAATTTACGAATTTTTCTTTAGCTCATATTTTAAGGTCGTCGGTCGTATGCTGAATACGTAAGTATGGACAAAGAAATTAACGAAGAACACGAACAACGTGCCGTACCCGAACAAAATGGCCACGACACTTTCCGGGTTCATTTGACACTGCCCACCATTTATCAGAACGACGGCCGCGTAAGCACTAGCAACGAGTCCAAGCACCATTTGCGATATTTGGGCCGTCGTGATGACAAAGGCTATACTGGGGGCACTTGGATGCCCATGGCGTGGAGGGCGTAATAAGCGTACATCACCGCGTGTATGGAAAAGTTGACGCTCATCATCCATCTGGCCATGGAGGGATAATCGTGGGAAGTATACCAGGAGATACGCAGCGTGACGACATGGTGGAACCAATGAAGAACAACGAGTTTCTGCTTGCGGACGACGATGAAAGCCGTGTCCAACAACTCTGGAATTTTGGACGTGATGAAGGCCCATGCCAGAAGCCACTGATCTTGTTGGCGTCGGGAGTTCTTGTACAAACGGAATAATGGAGACCGTATTCCTTCAGGACGTGGACCAGTTCCGGGAACACTCTTTAGGCGCCGAACAAAACTGAACACGGACATTACGACGTTCCAAACGATCAGGAATTTGCGAACTCTCAGTGGTGGACGGTTCCTCGTGTACGCTTTGCCGGAAAAAACGGCACCCAGGTAAAAGGCGCCGATGTACCAGCAGAGGTTCCTATTTTGGCTCAACCATTCTTTGTTTTTGAAGGCGTCGAAACTCTCCTCAAACGGAAATATGAAATCGTACGTCGGAGAGTTTGGGAAGCGGATTATTCTGCTAGCGTTCGTCTTCATGGTTGCAAGTGAAATGAATTTATTCCGTTCGTTTCATGGTCGATATTGTAATGGCTGTATCCTCTTCATACGAATGACTATAGTTATGATATATCATTTCGAGATTTTCCTTATAACACTTCTGAATGAAGGAAAATTTCAATAACATCCATAGCTATGCAAAATTAATAATTCTTCCTCAAAATCAGGCGGTATCGAAAGAGAAAGTGGAGTGTCACAGCAATAATATATTTAGATTTATCTATGAACTATGGCCTCTTTTTGCGTTATTCTTTGAAAAATCAATGAATTAAAAAAAAACGCTTCACGTATTCGTTCAAGCCCCGCCAGTTTCTCAAATCGGTTTCGCAGCATGGTACCAATGGATCCTTGAACATTCCTAGTGTATACATATAAAGTTTTCTTTTTCAATTAAATAATGCAAGGAAACGCCAAGGTTTATTTCTATTAGAAACGGTCGTGTTTAAAAATGACGAAAGATTCCTTAACGATATTACTTTTCGATTTCAAAAAACAGAAGCAAAAAAGTGCAGTCTTGCACATTAATGTTCACAGGATGTGCTAGCTAGCAGGATAACTAGATGCGATATCTTTGCGAACGCGCATTGAATTGCGGATTAACCAAATCATCAATTTTTTATAAGCATGCACGAGAAATTAAAGGTGAAAATGAACTCTTTAATTTTGTTACCAAAGCATAGCGCATACAAAAAGTGCAAGAAAAAAGATAACGCGTATAAATAAAGTTCGTTTCTATGAAAAAAATGGTGCTCCAGTGCCCTTTCGATGTAAGACTTCCTAGGATCGCTACTCTTGAATAGAATCAGTTTCTCTAAACTGCCATCACAATAAATATACGGAACTGGTGCATTAGTTAGCGCTATCGAAGCATTCTGCAATTTGAGTTAAAATATAAACAGGGCTTTACCGGATCTTTAGAATAGGAATAGTACAAATTGCTTGTTTATTAACAAATTTATGGCGATCAGAAAAATACAATTATAGGCGGAGGGGAAATTGTTAATTAACCGTTGATCTCCGTTTGCAATCGCGACGCCACGTCTGTGGAACGCTTTTTACGATTGTTGTAAATGTTATAAAATATCGTCTGTCGTGTCGTCTGCGACTAGCCTTCCCGCGTGTTGTGACGTGACGATTGCGTTTATCAACAAAATAACCGGCTCTTCCAGCCGCTTATTTCGTTGACTCTCCGTTTGCAAACGTGACGTCAATCCCGGAAGTGAAAAAAGTCGTACAGTAGCGAATGCGCATTCAACGGTCCGACCATTTGCTGTTACTGAACGCGGCCATAGCCAAACGTGGTTCACAGTAACTATTAATCAGCTTCTTGAGCTTCATAATCCATTGAACAGTTCGACACGTAACGCACGGAAATTAGCCTTGTCCGCTAAAAAAGCAATATACGAGTTAACTAACTCTTCGTTTTCCATTGTCGAGTATGACACCATACACAGTAGATACAGTAAATTTCTAACGTTTATATATATATAAACGTTAGTAATTTGGCTTATGTCATTTTTCGCGCTGTATAATTACTACGAAAAGGAAGTAAGTCTTGGTCATTCCATATATATATATATATGTATGTGTTTTTTCTTCGGATTTCCACTTTCCTTTTTAGAAAAAACAAGGTTTAGTAAGTTAAATTATCTTTTCGCAATATATTTATGTATAATTCATAGTTTCAAAAAAATATTACCTTATAAAAATTAAATGAAGAAAAAGAGACGCGGTTTTTTTTAGAACACATAGTTTTGAAGGCTGTAGAGGTGTTTAGAGCGTTTTGATGCGTAAATAATGTATCTCTTAAAGTTTATAAATCTTTAATAATAACTAATCTTTATTAATAGTATATATATAGCAAATTCACGAGTTTATAACCGTTCTTAGGTAGTATTTTCTGTAAATTTAATTAGTTGTAAGAGTAAGAATCTTTAAACTAATACAATTGAAGATAAAAGATGCTTAGCTACATCTTTGGAACTAAATAGGTAAAAGATAGAAATATTCATCGCAATGCCTTCGTGTTGCGTACCATATTATACATCAAACCATGTAAATAGAAAAGACCTACCTTTTCACGAGTTTACTAGCGAAGAAAGCCTTAGAAGTTAATGGTTAAAAACATAAGTCGGGATGATTTTGTGCCAAAAGATACACAGATGGTCTGGATAATTTCCATGGTACTCTTTTCCCCATAGTAGAACCACCCCAGTAAGGCCCTTACTCCCCTTTTTCCCCATGTGATAATTACCGTAGTACCCCCTTTCCCCTTTTCAAATGTGATAATTTCCGTAGTACCCCTCCCCCCTTTTCCCATGTGATAACTACCGTGGTATCCGCTCCCCTCTTTTCCCATGTGATAATTACCTTGGTACTCCCTGCCCCCATTTCCCATGTGATAACTACCGTGGTATCCCCACCACCCTTTTCCCCATGTGATAATTACCTTGGTACTCCCTCCCCCCTTTTCCCATGTGATAACTACCGTGGTACCCCTTCCCACTTTTCCCATGTGATAATAACCGCAGAACCCCCTCCCCTTTGTCCCATGCGATAATTACCGTGGTACCCCCTCCCCCCTTTTCCCATGTGATAGTTACCGTGGTACTCCCCTCCCCTTTTCCCATGCGAGAATTTCCATTGTACCCTTTTTATCGGATAAATAACTCAAAAACTGGCCGCCGTCCCAAACCCCTCTGTACTCCTTTAAACCCCCGGTGTCCAATGGCTGATTTACTCTCATGACGAACAAATAAAAATACGCTCGTCCTTGAGTCCCGATTTACAGTGCGAAATCCGATCCTAAATTCCAAAAACAAACTTAATGACCAAAATATACTTGACCTAGTATTAAGGCGAAGCGCAACGACCACGGGTTATACACAGAGAAATTACCTTCGGCGATGTCACGTTAGACCCGATTTCTGAAATATACTCAATGACCTAGTATTAAGGCGAAGCGCTAGGGAGACCTTTGGTGTGTACCTCCGTGTATCTTCGGCGACGCCACGTTAGTGGCGCGAATTAAAGTCAGAAAAAATAATGTAGATGACCTAGTATTAAGGCGAAGCGCTAGGCATACCTTCGGTGTGTACCTTCGGCGATGCCACGTTAGAGTCACGAATGAAAGTCAGAAAAAAATGCGACGAAAAGGGCTTAGAGTTTTATTATGTAGATAATATTATTCTAGGTTTAACATGTCGGCCCAGGCCGTAATATTAGTTCCACATCAGTTTATTCGAGTGGGCAATCCCATACACCCTTAGTAAACACAGGTAGGCAAACTAATACAACAACTGTTGAGGCTACGTGATTTCTTATCGTTTGATTAATAAATTGCCATTCTAAGTTAAAGAGTGGGTGCCGCCCACCCTCAGGATACCCGGGTGGGCAAACCAATACAAAAGCTGTTCAGGCCATGTGATTTTATATTATCTCGGTGATTAAATTAGTATTTTCTTAGAGCAGATATTTAATATGGATTATTAACAACTGCATAAATCATATTATTGCAAGAATGTATTTATGTACTAATAATATGGCAAGACGGAGATTCTGTCCCCATGGTCGCATACTTTTCAGCTTAAGGGCCTGTGGCCAAAGCCCTAGCCAAAGTGCTAGCCCATTGAATTTAACATGTTTGATTCTAGCAAAGCAGACTTTTTTGGTCTCACTGTTTCAAGTAGACGATAGCGTAGACGATTCCAATCTTTTACTTTTATTGTTCTATGAGACCAAATTGTTTTTTTCGATAACTCTCCCTTTAAGGGGGTTGGTCGGAGGGGGCGGAAATTAACGGCACTGCGTGCGCGTCAAAGAGCTCTATCGAATGAGACCAACTTGTTTTTTCGGTCACTTTCCCTTTAAGGGGGTTGGTCGGAGGGGGCGGAAATTAACGGCACTGCGTGCGCGTCAGAGCTCTATCGAAAGAGACCAACTTGTTTTTTTCGGTCACTTTCCCTTTAAGGAAGTTGGTCGGAGGGGGCGGAAATTAACGGCACTGCGTGCGCGTCAAAGAGCTCTATCGAATGAGACCCACTTGTTTTTTTCGGTCACTTTCCCTTTAAGGGGGTTGGTCGGAGGGGGCGGAAATTAACGGCACTGCGTGCGCGTCAAAGAGCTCTATCGAATGAGACCCACTTGTTTTTTCGGTCACTTTCCCTTTAAGGGGGTTGTTCGTAGGGGGCGGAAATTAACGGCACTGCGTGCGCGTCAAAGAGTTCTATCGAATGAGACTAAATCTCTGGACCAACTATACAAACTATACAAGTTATTATAATATTATTTTGTGCCACATCTAAACGACTTCGATAAGAAAGTGCCACACTTATTTATTACTTCTGACCATACACGGTTTCGATAAGAAAGTGCCACACTTATTTATTACTTCTGACCATACATGGTTTCGATAAGGGGGTCTAAATTGGGGCGGGGGGAGGCGAAGTTTGAGGTTAACTTGACTCTAAAACGCCGTAAATATACGTAAAATGACACGGAAAAACGAACGGGAATTGCGACAACTTAACTTGACAAATCCCCCCGCCTTGCAAAGAAAGATTAGAAGTTCTGATTCAAATTCGTACAGAGCGGTGTGGCTTGGATGGTAGAGCAGTCGGTTTTTGGAGATTACGCGGCCCACAGCTATCTGTGTTCGAGTTTCGGTGAAGCCTGTAATATAAATTTTTTTCGCAGCTCCATCTACCGTGTCGTCGCTTTCCACAACAAACAAACAAACAAACAGCAACACTTAACGACAATCCATCCATAGCAATAGTCCCACTTCGATATATATATATCTCGATGTGGAACTAAAAAGGCGAAAGCTTAAGACTTGTTGAAACCTAAAATTATAATTTATTGCGCTTATAATATATTTTAACTTAATATTATTTAATTAAAAATGTTAAAATAATATATTTACCCTGAAGTTACATTGAATCTTTTCACTTTTTGTTGTATTTATTTACATGTGTTTCTAGTATTACCAAAAGTAGCATAAGACCCAAAAGTGTGTCAGAACGGTATAGTAGTTAATGAGAGTTGGTCACAAAGTAAAACACGGAAACGAAGGGGGGTTGGAAAATACGTCATCAAAATCGAGGTACTCCAGCGCCGCCGAGTGAGTAAGTCGAAGAGAGAAAATCGCGCCATACTATAGACTAATAGAGGTGTGCAAATACCATTTTTTGGGGATCGAATCGAATACCAAATATTTTTTTCAAAGCACGGCAAATACCAAATCGAATATTTATAACGTCAAATAATTTGGTCAAATATTTTTAGGGCAAAAATTTAGACCAGTTAACTGATCAAATACCAAATAGTGTTCGGTTGTACACATCGTAATTTTGTATAGTACATGTACCTATATTCGTTTTCAAATGTTTATATAGCGCACGCGCGCGTGAAAGTGAGTTTTTGGTTGCTGTTAAAAAAGGTGTTATTTTTTGCGCGTGTAAAAATAAATTAACGGCCAGTTCTGTTTTGAAATAAGAGGAAAAAGGTTTACCGGTTTTTATGTCGGAAAAGTTCGCGTCTTTTATTTCGCTGTTCACGACATTTTTTGGTCCGTCGAGCCGGATACATTCGTCAACTTGATTATGTTCCTCAACTAATCATCGAATCGGCTATCTTTCCGTGAGAGACAGTGAAAATTAGCGTGGATTCTCCGTTGGAAACCGTTTAAACCATCGATCATATCCCGATCGTAAACGAATCAACATAAGTCATCATGGATGTTCTGGTGAGAAGAAGAGCAGCTATCAAGGGACAGATCACCAGGATTGAAAATGCGGTGGGTCAAACAGCAACGAATCTATCTGACGTCGCCTTGAAGCTGTATGTAGACAAGGTGGAAAAACTATCGAAAGACTTGGATGAGGTTCACGATGCCGTAGTTGCAAATATCGATCCCGACGACGACGATTTCGCGGATCACGAAGATGAATACAACCCCCTAATCGCTCGACTCGAAAATCTGACAATCCTACTCGTCACTGAATCGAATGAAAGAGCAGCAAACATTCCAGTGAGACAAGTCAGACCAGCTAGTGATGTACGTTTACCTAAGCTGGAACTTCCATCATTCAGCGGTGGTTACGTCGATTGGCTTCCATTTCATGATCTCTTCACGGCCACCGTACACAGCAACGAATCGCTCACCGGAGCTCAGAAGTTTCAGTATTTGAAGTCATCATTACGAAACGAAGCAGCGCTCCTAGTTCAATCTATTCCGGTAACTGACGCTAATTATCTGGAAGCTTGGGATATCTTAAACCATCGGTTCAACAATACCCGGGAAATCATCGATGCACACGTAAAACGTCTCTTCAGTCAAACTAACGTCATCCAAGAATCTTCATCCGCTTTACGAACGCTCATCGATACCACCGCCGAATGCATAAGGGCGCTCAAGGTTCTCAAAGAACCAGTACAACATTGGGACTCCATACTACTTCATCTTGTAAAGGAAAAACTGGATTCAGAATCTCGCCGACAATGGGAACTTTCCCTGAGGGGGACCGAAAGACCAACTTTCGAGGATCTCGTTACATTTCTTGAACAACGGGCCAGAGCCTTAGCAGCAGCTCCGCCTACAACTACTGCAATCAAGTCGAAGCCTCCATTACATCAGAGACCGAGTACAAAGGCTCATCATGGTGCTCTGAGCGAGACGTGTCACTTTTGCAACGAAACACACTCTGTATACAAATGTACCAATTTTCTGAATGCATCTTCGGACGAGCGTTGGAACATGGTCAAGAGGAGTGCCATCAAAGCAATGACTGCAAATCTGGTCATTGTAGGAAATGCAACGCACGACATAACACACTTCTACATCAAGAGAAGGAATTAACGAAGACGAAGGCAACCTCCGGTGTAGTTTCATGCCCATCTCGTGAAATAATTGGATCAACCCAAGTTATCTTGGCAACCGCAATGGTCCAAGTCAAGGGACTTGACGAGCAACTTTATCCAGCCCGAGCGCTTCTGGACTCGGGTTCTCAAGCCAGTTTCATCACGGAACAATTCACGAGGAAACTAAGATTGAAGCGAACACGTTTCAACGTCTCAGTTGACGGAATTGGAGCAACCGGAATGAACACCTCTCAAGGCAGTGTCATGGTGAATATTCAGTCAAATATCATTAACACGTCGGAGGTCATCGTCGAGGCAATCGTCCTGAAAAAGGTCACGGATTATTTACCTAACAGTCCGTTCGATCCTGGAAATTGTCTACACTTGAAAGGCTTAACACTTGCTGATCCAACTTTTCATAGCCCTGGACAAGTGGATATTTTACTAGGTGCTGACGTGTATCTAGAGCTCTTACAAGATGGCATTTGCAAGGGGAAAGAAGGTCTTCTAGGTGCCTTTAATACTCTTTTCGGATGGGCAGTTTCCGGTCCATTGCTGATGGCCGGAAGAAGTTCGAAAATAAAGGTCCACCATTGTACATTGGAAGCAGATTTGAAACATCTTTGGGAGCTAGAAGACATCCAGCCTCGAAGAATACTATCTCCAACAGAAATTCAATGTGAAAAGAACTTTGAAGAATCACATACACGTGACTCTACAGGAAGATTCACTGTACGATTACCAAAGATAAACGATGCACCAAAACTTGGAGATTCTAAACAAATGGCAATCCGTCGATTCACTCACTTAGAACGACGTCTACGTGTTAACCCGAATCTCTATGAGGAGTACCGCAAGTTCATGGGGGAATACATTGCCCTTGGACATATGGAACTCATTCCCTCGAATGAAATAAAAATCGAAACCAATCCATCTTACTACGTGCCTCATCATGCGGTATTCAAAGAAGACAGTACCACCACGAGAGTTCGTGTGGTGTTCGACGCCTCTGCCAAATCTACAACTGGAGTTTCCCTAAACAATCATCTGCTAGTGGGGCCAAAACTTCAAGATGATTTGGTCAACCTCCTTATTCGCTTTCGTCAACATCGCATTGTAATGAAAGCAGACCTTGCCAAAATGTTTCGTCAAATTAGAGTACATCCAGACGACTCCGATCTTCAAAGAATTGTTTGGCGAAACAACTCACACGAACCCTTGCTCGAATACCGTTTGCTAACGGTTACATATGGAACCGCATCAGCGCCATACCTAGCAACTAAAGTCTTGAAGCAACTCGGCCATGACGTGAAAGAGACACTTCCGTTGGCATCTTCGGCTTTACAAAATGACTTCTACATGGACGATCTAATGACAGGAGACGAATCGATTGAGAACGTTTTAAGACTTCAGTCAGAAATCATTCAAGCTACATCTCAAGCAGGATTTGAAATAAGGAAATGGGCGTCGAATGAAGCTGGATTATTGGATACACTACCAGCCAACATGAAGGATTTACAAAAGCCACTATGCATCGAGAACGACGAATCAGTCAAGACTCTCGGCCTATATTGGACTCCTTCGGCTGATAATTTCTCGTTTATGGTTACTTCTCCAGCGTCAAGAAGTTCAATCACTAAACGTACGATTCTTTCGGATACAGCAAGGATATTCGATCCTCTGGGACTATTGGCACCAGTAACCGTTCAAGCGAAACTGATGTTACAGGAAATGTGGCAGCTAAAATTGAATTGGGATGAGCAACTTCCCCAACCACTTCAAGCTAAATGGAGGTCGTTTCGAACCGATTTACCAGAAATTGAAAACATTACGGTTCAACGGCACATTTCGCAAGCTAATGCTACAGACATTAGCCTGCATGGATTTTGTGACGCATCGGAGAAAGCGTACGCAGCTGCCGTATACCTGAAGACGGTGAATAACAACGGACAAATCAAAATACAACTGATCGCTGCGAAAACAAGAGTCGCTCCGCTCAAACAAATCACACTTCCGAGACTGGAATTATCTGGTGCATTACTTTTGGCTTCTCTGATTCAACTGATCAGGGAGTCATTGAGATTGGATATAGCTGATGTTCATTGCTGGTCGGACTCAACAATCGTCCTAGCTTGGTTGAAAGCTCCACCGCAACGTTGGAAAACGTTCGTAGCCAATCGAGTGTCAGAAATCCACGAGAAACTACCGAGAGCGCAATGGCATCACATTTCAGGAGACAGCAACCCTGCAGATTGCGCTTCTCGAGGAATATCCGCTAGCGAACTGGGAAATCATGGTCTCTGGTGGCATGGACCGCAGTGCCTTATTTTCGCCGCAACAACGCAAGAACTACATGAACTCTCAGAGCCAAATGAATGTTTATCCGAGGAAAGACGAATTATTTCTTTAGTAACACATCATCAAATGGATTTCACGCTCCTTTCCAAATTTTCAGCGCTTAAAAAACTCATTCATATCACCGCCTACATTCTACGTTTTGTCTTCAATTCGCGAAATGCAACAGAATTGAGGATTACTGGACCTTTATCGAAGGAAGAGAACGAAAAGGCGCTATCCCATTGGATTCGGGTCGTCCAAAGCAACAGTTTTAACGAAGAGATAGCTTGCCTTAAACAAAACAAAGAATTACCACGGAAAAGTAAAATCCTTTCGATGCGTCCGTACATCGATCAAGATGGGATTCTTAGAGTTGGTGGCAGACTTTGCCACTCCAACTTACCATACGAACAAAGGCATCCGGCATTGTTACCGAGACAGAGCAAATTAACAGAACTTCTAATACAACACGAGCACGAGAAACATTTTCACGGAGGTGCTCAACTACTAACTTCTGTCTTACAGAAACGTTATTGGATCGTCGGTCTTCGTGATGCCATACGTTTCCATATCAGAAGATGTGTTTCATGTGTACGACAGCAGGCAGTCACTGTAAAGCAACTTATGGGCGATTTACCACCAGCGAGAGTAAATCCTGCTCGGCCATTTTTGAAGTGTGGAGTCGACTACGCAGGACCATTTACCCTTAAACTAATGAAGGGACGAAGTCACTTCAGGTTTAAGGGATACATTGCCGTCTTCGCTTGCTTTACCACAAGATCAATTCATCTTGAACTTGTCAGTGACATGACCACCGAAGCATTTCTGGCAGCATTGAAACGCTTTGTTGCTCGACGAGGAAAATGCGCCGACATTTACAGCGACTGTGGAACCAACTTTACAGGAGCCGATCGAGAGATGAAAACATTCATCAAAGTCATAGTCTCTACAAACAACAACGATCAAGTATCACGATGGCTCGCAGACGAAGGAATTAATTGGCACTTCAACCCGCCTGCAGCGCCACATTTTGGAGGCCTCTGGGAAGCCGGGGTGAAGTCCGTCAAGTATCATCTGAAACGAGTTCTTGGCACCATGGTTCTAAACTTTGAAGAAATGCAAACGCTTCTTTGCCAAATCGAAGCTTGCTTAAATTCACGTCCTTTAACGGCGTTAAGCTCGGATCCAAACGACTTCAATGCGTTGACACCTGGACATTTCCTAATCGGAGATGCGCTCACCGCAATACCCGAACCCGATCTCACTTCTGAAAACGTCAACCGCCTGTCACGTTGGCAATTGGGCCAACAAGTACTGCAGCACTTTTGGAACCGTTGGCGAAATGAATTCCTCTCTCGCCTTCAACAACGTCCAAAGTGGACTACACCAAAACCGAATCTACGAGTCGGCGACTTGGTCTTGCTCAAGGATGAAGATTTACCTCCAACCAAGTGGAGAATGGCAAGAATCACTGAACTTCATCCAGGACAAGACAATCAAGTTCGCGTCGTAACTGTCAGAACCTCTGACAAATCACTGAAAAGACCCGTAGTTAAATTATGCCAGTTACCACTAGACTGATTTTAATTGTATTCAAACTGTTTACTAAGGGTTATTTATGTATGCAAATGTAACTTTTCGGACTTTTACTATCTCATTTGAAATTCGTTATTTCAAGGCGGGCGGAATGTTCGGTTGTACACATCGTAATTTTGTATAGTACATGTACCTATATTCGTTTTCAAATGTTTATATAGCGCACGCGCTAGAAAGTGAGTTTTTGGTTGCTGTTAAAAAAGGTGTTATTTTTTGCGCGTGTAAAAATAAATTAACGGCCAGTTCTGTTTTGAAATAAGAGGAAAAAGGTTTACCGGTTTTTATGTCGGAAAAGTTCGCGTCTTTTATTTCGCTGTTCACGACAAATAGTATTTCGAATATCAAATTATTCGACGTATTTGGTTTTCAAATAGCCAAATAGTTTGCATATTTGTCAAAAAAGGTAATAGTAAAATATTCAACCAAATACAGTATAGCCTAGAACAAAGTTCCCTGGGCGAACTTGGTAAATCAGTGGTATAATGACGGGCCCGTCCTAAAAGATGGTCTTTTAAATTTTTAATTTTACTTAGCCTTCTCTAAGGCTCTTAATAAAAAACACTGAAAGGGGTCCATTGTCTTAGGCTGCAGGCGGGCCCAGAATTTTATATTACGCCTCTGTGGTAAACTCTAACTTACCAATCAAATTAATTCTAATTGTTGTACAAAATGTCTTTATTTTCAACCTTCCATCGAACAATTTTTTCGATTTGATCATACATATTTTAATTGGGTACCATGGCCAAATAATAATAATAATAATTAACAAGGCTAATACCCTAGGTACCACTCCAGGACCAAGTCTTCTAGCGACTTTTAACCTTTAGTAACTACTAACTACAATTAAAATCAAAGGACATGCTACATACTTCATAGTTTGCAAACACTTAATTAAAATTTCAAGTTTTTAATTAATTTAAAACGCGAGGGAGCAGATCTTTTGTTACAAATTAAAAAATTGCATTTATATTAATTTTAAACCAAGAATTATTAATGTAGTTAACTCAAAAATTCTAAACAGAAAAATCCATAAAGTTACTTACTTCAACTTTCCTCCCGGTTTTTAGTTTTGTTTTGGACTTGGTTTACGTTTTAGACTCAATTTTAGTTTTACTTTGCTATTCTAGAAAATTCCATAACAAAAGAGAACACACAAGTAATCTAGCCAATAGGCGCTAGAATACACAGCTTCTGCCTTTGGCTAAGAAGTTTTAATACAAACGGTATGGATAACGGACCTGCAAGCTACTCTTTATATGGTCCTTCGCGCTGCGGCCTAAAGAGAGGTGCTAGAAATAAGCACTAGTTCGGAAATTTCACTACGCTTTCCTGGGATGGCCTTGAACTTCAACAAATTAGAAAAACACCCGCGGTTATTCGACCAGTTTGCAAACTATTTGAAAATACCAAATACTTTTTCCCTCTCTTTTCGAATATTCGACTATTTGATCAAAAAATTCGATTATTCGCGAACTTTTCCAAGCGCTATTCGATTCGACGTATCGAATATTCGATTTGGTATTCGATCGAATTATTTGGTCTGACCAAATATTTTGCACACCCCTATAGACTAAATATAATGTTGCTAGTACTATTCCAACTAGTAGGTTATGTAGTCTATAGTGTGACTAGGTCTCACTAGAAAATTTAATAGGCGCGAAGGTACAGCTGATACACTTTTGGGTCTTATGCTACTTTTGGTATTACCATATGTAACATAATTACTCATAAGTATGCCACTGTACCTTTATTCCGGCCCTAAATGGGTTAGAGTATGCAATAACTGGTGGCTTTACCGGGGAGTCGGGGTCCGGCTCTTGTAACCCCTAAGGGCGGTGGCGCACTGGGAGCCTGCTGTGGGGCGGTGAGCCTCCATATGCGGGCACGGCGGTCCTGTTTCCCGGCCTTTTGGGGCCCACCGGGATCTCCGGTGCCAGCTGTGCCGGGTTACTTGGGCTGCTGTGTGCTCGTCGTTCCCCTTTAGGAGCTCTTTCCAAAGGGTTTGGCTCCTTACCTTCATAGGTAGGGTGTCGGCTGGAGTTGCTATAGCAGCCATTCTAAATCCCACTGCTGTGTGCGAAGTGGGGATTGGTCCACCCATTGCTGCACCTTCTGCTGGGTTGAGTGGCTTGTGTCAAAGGTGTGACCATCAGTAGTAGGGTTCTGCTACCCATGCTGGATTTGTCACCTGTCCGGGCTAGGGGGACGCTGGCGTAGGGCACTATGATGATAGACCTCCGGTGGTATGGTCTCTGCTACTAGGTACACCGGGCTATAAATTCTGACACACTGTACCTTTATTCCATTCAAAAATCTCCACTAACGGTTTGTTTCACCACGAACCAGTAAAAAGGTGGACTACGTTAGATTTTTACCTTTTTATTAATCCTAGTAATTTTGGGAGTCACACTATTGGCTAGTATCATATTTATTTAAGCCAATGGAAAACCTCTAAATTAAGAAGGAATTTTAGTCAGCCCAATGTAGCTTTATTGAAATTTATAAACTCGCTCGGTTTGTGCGGATGAAGATAAATTATGATTAAAAGATAAAAGGTTGGGGAAAATGACCAATAAGTGATCACTTTCCGAAAATGGAACAAGTCGTCGAAGTGGGATATTCCACCATCGTTATTAAAACCCATATCAAGCCTAGAAGAGTTAGGCCTAGGCTCAAAAGAATCTGGAAAGACTCCAAACTTATAGATGCGCCAGAAAAGCTCAACCTGAATTTCAACTATTTTTTCCTGCTTTTTTTAATTGACAATGCAAATTTATTTTAGAACGTGAGTCTCCGAGAAATTCATTAACTTGCAAATTAATTACATTAACAGAACTTGACACTATATTGTAGTTCATTTAAGCTCCTAAGCCTTGGGTGTTCAAACCGGTTTGTTTACTAAAATAATGGCCGTCGGTTTATCAGACGTAGAGCTAATTGGGCGACGGCATTATCGGCATTTAAGATTCGATGACGTCAAATATGACATCAAATATGACGTCAAATATTACGTAGGTTACGGATGACGCAATATCTGTGAAACAAACCGTTAGTGAAGAAATAGAGCTAGTCGCATCCTTATGAGTAATTATAATACTATGTTGCTGGCAGCATCTAGAGGAAGTTCTTGGTTTCTGTTTAACTCTTTTATAAATTATAAACACCGTTAAAAAATTATAATATTAAAAAAAAAAATTAAACTAATTTTTAAATATTAACCTACATTCGGTTCAATTAAATGTTTTTTAAAATTCATTTAAAAAAGTTGTTTTTAGTTGATTTTTCCTATCTGACTAACGTTAAATTTTGGTAGTAGCAGAGCCCAGGCGGGAAAATATATACACATTAAATTCAGGCGATCGGCTGGGCCGCTAAAGCGCGGTACACCCGATCGAAGTTGGCCGTGGCGATCATGCGATGTAAACAACAAATATGGCCGCCGTTCAAATTCGTACGTTGATGAGCTGCAAGGTTTAAGTTAACATTTTTTATTTTAACCTGCCAAAATGGCAAGGATAAAGCAATGCGTGTATGGTAATTGCAGATATACTAAAGATCCAACTGTGTTTTATATTCCATTTCGCAAACGTAAAATAAATTTACAAAAGTGCATATAGTGGATTGAAAGGTGCATTAGGCTAGATGGATTATTGACTGTAGATCGAGTTACAGAGAACACCTACCGGTGCTCGAAACATTTTGAAGGCTTGAATGGCTCGACTGAAACTAATCCTGATATCTCCGATTTTAGACAAACGTCAGAATACAAGGTAGGTGATTATTAGCTATCTCAGTAGGTTAGCATATAATATAATAGTAAGTACATTCATGCATGTTAAAATAATGGCCTTAATTTCAGATTGTGTGAGTGTAAATCGCAAAATGATTAGGGCTTCAGTTGATGATTCAGGATATAAATGTAGTAATATCAATTTCATTTGGGACGTGCCACATCTGATAAAAAAACACTAGAAACTGCTTTGCCAATCTTTTATTCAAATATTCGATGAAGATTTTCCAAGAACCATTAAGCAATTACCAAAAATAACTATGGACCATGGTCCATATCGTCTTATTTCCGTACGAAAGTAAATCTAGCAGCCCAAATTATGAGCTCAACAGTGGCCACTGCCTTGGAAAAGCATTAGTAAAATTTGTACGAGTATTTGACATTTTTTTATACTCGAAGTTTTGAGGAAGCAGCAAGAAAAAGAAATCCAAACCTTAAACCATTTCAGTCCGTGGAAGATAACCGTTTAATATTGTTGCAGGAAGATTTTGTGGCATACCTAACTTGGTGGGAAGAAGAAGCGAAGAACTACCCTTGAAATATACCAACAAAAGAGAAAAAATAAACTTTTACTGAGTCGTGAAACGATAGAAGTTATTGTAAAAAGTTGTTAAACTGAATTTGAATAATGGATTTTATTTTTTAGCCTTTTACTTCTCCGAGCTTGTCAAGTTCTTGTTAAAAAGAGGAGCCAAATTTGTTATAACCAACAAATTGAACCAAGGCAGATTAGAAAGATAATCCAGCAAACATTGTGGTTCCTTAAGAGGTAATACAAACCCGGATTGCTACCAATATGGACAAAGCGTTGATAGCTTAAAGCGATAGATGAAAGAGCTCTACGTCGATGGAACTTTCCGTACAGCGGAGAATTCATTCGCGCAGAAGAACCCCCGGAAAAGCGTCGTAAATGTCTTAAAACGGACGAAAAAATTCTTAAAATTGTTGTTGAATACCAAAATCGCTTAAAAATTAATTGTAATAAATATATTGATTTTTAAGTAAGTATTTTTTGTAATGGGGGCAAAACGGCGGGGTCAAAACGTCACGTACCGCGAAAACCCATTATTGGTGATGTTTCCTATGTTTGTGAAAATTCACCAGAAAAAATTGTACAAAACCTTTGTTAGTAAAATAAAACGAGATTTTAATTTGTATAGATTAAAATAAGCTCAAGTCATATCACAATGGTTCATATACGAATGGTTATATAAAAGGAACTAGAAACCATTTTCTCTTTTTTAGGCCTTTCCTTAAAGTTCGCTTAGACTTTAAGTTTGCTTTATGAGATATTTGATATTTTGTTTTGAAGAAAATTGCCATAGCTTTACCAATTAAATTTAGGAAACTATCAAAAAGTTTATTTAAAACTTTTTTTGTTAAATTGTAATGGAGAGTAAATCCCACTGAATAAAAAGGATCAATGATCAAATCAATTTCTTGATAAAGTTTAAAGGTTTGTTCATTAATAAACAACATACCTCCTCGGTTTAATCTCCGTGTCAAGTCCGCAGCGTAACCAAGTTTGGTATTTACTTTACTTCGAAGAAATTCGCCTTTGGAGGACACTATTCAAAAACCCACTTTTGTCCTTAAAAATTCAGTTACTAAGAAAGACTCTTCTCTAACTGATAATCCAAACTCAGTTTCTGGACATAATTACGCAAAATAACTACTTACTGCATCAACGTTCTCTCAGTTTTTATTGTTTTAAAGTTGCTCATAAAAAAAAGCATTTTCATCTTCTGTTCATTGATTAGGGTGTTAACACCAAAACTTTATAGTCCTTATCAGGAATCCATACCTCTACTTTGAATGTTTATCCTGCAGTATCGCGTATGGTAAGATCACTCTGACGGCTTTGGTCCCGCCTACGATAAAAAAAATCCCCTCTGTGAGCGCTCCCCTCTCACGTTGTTGTTTGTTAAGTTCACATTATCTGCCGCGATAAGCATTCCAGGTAGACGTATGGATTCCTGCCCTTATGCATGCTGTGACCCAGGGACGTTAAACAGTTCTTTCAGGTCCAATAATGTTGCCTTAATTACTGCATCAAATTTTGAATTTGAGAGGGGACTATAACCTCGGAGGGGTATTACAATCACGGTGTCAGTCTGTCTGCGCTGCGAACGCGTTCGCAGTTTCAGGGCAAAGTGTAATCACCGCATTCGCAGTTCTTAGGATTTGGTAAAACGTCTTTATTTCCATAACTACGTTTATTTTTTTGCTGTTAGCGTACATAGTTCTGCGGTTACGTGGTTTTGGACATACACAAGCGCGCTTTTCTTTGCGTACGATGTCCATTAGTGTGTATTGCGATGTGTGTTTGCTCGTGTATCATCGTGTATCATTCGTATCGTGTTGTTGAATGATTTGTGTGTCACGGTTTTGTGTTACTACTCCCCAACTTCTACTGGTTTTTGACTTTAAAGGAAAAGTCCAACTTGCTTAAATTATTATTTATAGTGAAAAAGCATCGTTTAAAACAGCGATAAAAATAATATATGATACAATTAAATGCCAATTTAAATACAAAAATTAAAATTAAATTGTTTTATTATGCCGCTTGTGTGAACAGACATACTTCCGAACCTATTAGCCGTTTTTAATGTAGTATGACGTGTTTCCGAAATCACTACGCGATTGGCTTTTGCTATATTATATCAGCTGACCAATCAACCATAAACCTATACAGAACCACGGCCCAATGCTTGCGCTCGCTCCGCGTGCGCTCTGCTCGCGATCGTGTTTGAGAATGCCAGATTCCGAAAAACCAACAATTAGGCTCCTTTTCTTCTCAATTGGAAAAATTCTGATTCGTACCCAGCTACTCTTCCACGTCTTAATTGGTGAGCGCACATAATTCCAATGCTCTTTATAATAATTATTAAACGAGTTAATTGTAAATAGAACCATATAAAATTGTAACAAATACACTCACTCGCTAATTGAAAAGCCGTCTGCTGCAACTCTACCATTCAGAGGCTCAGAGCCAATGAAATTTAATTTTAAATTGACGTCAAATCTAACTTTCGGAGCCAAGGAGAAGCAAATTCAGGACTTTCGTCACAGCCGGCTCTAAACGAAAATTTCGCCACCCTACTAGTTGTTTTTATATTTTATAGAAGCGTAAATATATTTTATTTGAAAGTTTTTAAACAAAATGAAAATTATTTAAAAAAATTTAAGTTTATTTTATCCTGGACTTTTCCTTTAAGGCCAGACCGAATGCTGAGGGTTACGGTGAACCTCTCGACGTCCATATATTAAAAATCTGTAATGAAGCTTTTAAAGACTTGAATATTGTTATACAGGGTGGCTTAGGTATTTGTGGCCAATACGTTCTATGGGAGAGTATTATTTCACTGAAAATAGGTTTTTCCCTACTATCTGATTAAGCTATTAAAATGAAATGTGAAGTTTTGTAACTTTGAGTAGAAGAATTTTGTAACTTTGAAACTGTGGCCTAAATTGATAAAATTCGATAGAACTTTTTCGTCGAAAATTAATCCGTAGATCCCGTGGAAGCTCGCTCCTACCACCATTTTGGGAACACCATGTAGGTATGCAATGCAATAGATTGCTGTAATAGAGATAATTGCTGTTGTATTGACTAACTTACGTGAAGAATTGCATGCTCATTGAAAAATGAATACTTTATTTTTTCTGTGTGATACGCTTACAGTAATTGTTCAAAATGGAACCCGTCCATGTGCACACACATTTCTAGTCGGTACCGGAGGTTCTCGCGAACATTGGCCAAAGTCGAATAGATGAATTGGTTTTGTACAGTCGAGTAGATGAATTTCTTTCGGGAATTATTGGAAACCACGTAATAGGTACGTTTATTTGTAAATTAAAATAGCTTGTTCGGTCTACAAAATTCCGCGTTGTTTATTACCATAGGTCCGTATTTTTTTGACGGAACTCTGACGGCACCCATTTACCTCAATTTTCTTCAAACTGACCTGGAAGAAGCTTTGGACGAATTGCCACTGGCAACAATCCGGAATATGGTCTTTCAGCAAGACGGCGCTCCGCCTCACTTCGGTATCCTTGTCCGTCATTGGCTAGATTTTAAAGAAAATATTCAAAATGGAAATAACGTAGTATTCAAATACTAGACTCAAATGTGGTCCATATATTTTTATTTCTTCGTTTAAGGGAATTAAATGGGTATTTAAAAGGACTAATCACAACAAGAACTGTTAAACCAACGACTGTGGTGCATTCGTACTCTTAAGCCCGCCCTTGACATTAAACTTTTAAACACAGTTTTTAAAGCCCTTGTGCAGCCTCTATTTGACTACGGGGACTTATTCTACAATGTCGCTCCAAACTATCGTTTAAAACCACTTCAGATTTTGCATAACAGAGCCGCAAAAACCGTCATTGGAGCCAAAAGTCGATCCTCGTCTACTGTCGCCCGTTCAACTATTAAGTGGCTCACCATTAAGCAACGCTACGTCTTGCACATACTCGTCTTTATGTACAAAATCTACTACAATCAAGTCCCGGAGTATGTGGCTCGACGATTTACGCGTGTTTCGTCGGTACATAATTATAGAACTATGAACAGTGCGTCATCATTCTACTTGGAAAAATTACCTCCCGCGTTTGCCAAAGTTAGCCCAAGATGTCGTGGAATAATTCTATGGAACTCTCTTCCGTCTAAACTAATCTCCAGCAACCCCTCTCTTTCAAAGTTCAAAAATCTTAT
Source organism: Leiobunum rupestre (assembly GCF_980474605.1). Lineage (NCBI taxonomy): Eukaryota > Metazoa > Arthropoda > Arachnida > Opiliones > Sclerosomatidae > Leiobunum > Leiobunum rupestre. The sequence goes on along the minus strand of NC_143392.1, from coordinate 26,026,294 downwards.
TCGTGACTTCATTTTAACATTTGATTAACTTATCTTTTATTGTTATGTCTATTGCTATTTGTATCTTAAAATTTTATGTACACTGGACCCAACTGGAAATCAGTATAGTCATACTGAGTTGGATATCCATAATAAAGCCTTATTATTATTATTATTATTAAAGGTTTAGTCTTAGGGCTTCTTCCCTTTTATACCCAAAAAGGTATTGTACTTAACATGAAAGAGTAAAATTGGTCTAAAATAAATTATTAGACCTAAATGGTTTGAAATCAATTAAAACCCCATTTTAGTCGTTTTATAAAACTTTATTTTAATAGTCCGGGATTTTCTCTGAAGGATTTTCTGTATAACATCTAGGAAATTCTAGGATTATGGATTTGTGGATTTTTACACCAATTGTCTGCGGCATTTTGAGCCATGTCCGACCCCTCGGATGCAACAGTGTAGACGTCAAGGGCGTATTTAAGGGGGGGTTTTGGGGGTTCACCCCCCCCCAAATGCTGATGACTGTTGGGGGGGATGCCTAATAAAAATCAGTGAAACTTCCGTCAGCACCCCCCCTTGAAATTTTCCGTCAAAACCCCCCCTGAAATAAAATCCTGGATACGCCCTTGGTAGACGTTACGCACGATGTATCATGGCAAATACGACTTTTGGGATCAGAGCACCGAAATTTGCCGTAGCAACACCAAAATCCATATGGTGGTGTTTGGGCGTAACTCTTCAGTCGTTGCGGTTAAAATGGTCAATGATAAGTCAATCGGTGGAGCAATAGAGACCCTTGAGCGCCCAATATTTATTTTGTAGTATTCTAATAATTTCCTCAATCGATGGAGCAAGAACGGTATCAATCGATAGGATATTTCCTCACCCTAATTTCGCACCAATTTCAAGGTAATTTTGGCAATCAAGGGCTTAGAACGTGGGTATAGTGTAATTTTTCATTATTTATCGAAATTGTATATAACTCTCCAACCGACAGAGTTAGAAGAGTCAATGCTAAATCAATCGGTAGTGAAAGTAAAACTAGGGGCCTCAATACTTACGGGATTGGTTCGGAAAACACGGGCAGCTAGGTTAACTTCAGTTGCGTGATTTGCCCACTGTATTTATCTAACTCCATTTCAGAGCTATTGGCATTTACTGAGCGTATATGAAAAATGGTTTTCCGTAGAAGGCCAAAGTTTGGTACCGGAAAGCTTAGGGGCTTGGAAAAATGCTAAATAGTATGTCAAATTGCCATAAATAATAGATCCTCGGTATACCGATATTAATTTCGGCTTTCGGAGCTGACAAGTTGGTCGTTTGAACATTTTATTGAAAATTATATTTTTTGTAAGTTGAAATATTAGCTTAATTACAACCAGGACGTCTCGGTGCCATTGGCTCGCGAAAAGACTGAAATCCATCTCTCTAACAGGAAAGGTAGGCGTAACAGCGACTGCGTGTGTGCCAAGGTATCGCCAGTAGCGGTCATGTTTGAAAATGACATAAACTTTGCTTCCTTACAGCTCTTAAGGATATAACTATTTCGATTTCATTTAGTCAGGGACTAAATAACCATCGAATATTTGCAACGGGGCATGCCAAGTAGCTTTAAAGATCCATTCAACGGTGTAGCTCTCGTATTTAACACGTTAGCCGTCTTATGACGTAAATTGTATTTAACCGTTTCCGATTGAACAAAAAGAAGTTAATTTATGAAAAGGTACAAAGCTACTTTATGTTTATCAACAGAGATTGAAGTAAAATAAATAGTTTTGTTAAGAGTTCGCTGGTCGATAAAATTAAAATGTATCGCGTTGTGGTAACGATAGGTGGGGATACTTTACGGGATCTTTTTGCTGTAAAACGGAAAAGCACCCAAGGGATATTCATGGGAAATACCACTTGCTTTAAAAATAGGAACACATTTCATGATAATTCCTTATTGTTGCAACTTGTTGTTTAAAGAAAAATAAACCATTTTTTACCCAACCAAATTTATCTTTACGATTTCGAGTACGTTCTGCAACGTTTTCATTGACACCTTTATTTACCATAAGCTGGTGACAAAAATAAAATTTTCAAAATCATGTTAAGTTTTCAATATTTTCCGAAATTTACAATTAAAGCTTAATTCACACAAATAATACTTATTCCCGAAACAATTCACAATTCAATTATCCTGTATAGCAAACTAAGTTTGAGCTAAAACGTTAACAGTAATTTACCAAATCTTTGTAATATGATTTCAAGTTATAATTTTAGTTATCATAAACATAAATTGATCATTTAAAATAAACAAATTTATTCGTAAGATAAATAGTAAACAGTACTTTGAATATAAACAAAATAACATATAGCTGAAGTCTTAAATACGGTTTCATAAGTATGATACTTCCCATTCTTCATGTGGAAATCGTTAACTAAGAGCTATTCGCAACACAGACTGTACACTCTGTTTAAAAAGTCTTCGACAGGTGAAATTTTTACCCTCTTTTTAATTCTGCTAGAAAACTATAATAGATAGATCGATGAAACCAATTGCAACTATTATTTATTTTCCAATATCTCTCGTTATTTATCGGTTTCGTCCGCCAAAAATTCATAGTTTTGGCGGGTACCGTCAAAACTCATTTTTGACAACTTTTTAAATATTGGTTCTACGGCACCGACTCCCACGTTTTTGAATTCACAATGGTCGATTCATATTTAGAAAGTCGAAATATTATCCCTCTACAACCAACGGTTGAGAAGTTATCGCGTTTACAAACTTTCATCGAAACTAGGAAACACCTAAAATGCATCAAGCGATAATTAATAACGCAACTTCGACAGCGATCCAACAACATTGAAAATATATTTAATTAAAGGCCGGTTTAAAAAAAAATCTCAAGAACAACTTGGCAAGTGGTTTTAGGAATATCCTTTTATATACGCTAAAGCTTTTAATAAGCTATTTGCGTTAGAAATTGTTTATAATAATGGTTACCACAATTTTAAACCAGCGTTTAATTAAATATGTTGTTGGATCGCTGTCGAAGTTGCGTTATTAAAAATCGCTTGATGCATTTTAGGAGTTTCCTAGTTTCGACGAAAGTTGGTAAACGCGATAACTTCTCAACCGTTGGTTGTAGAGGGATAATTTTTCCACTTTCTAAATATGAACCGACCATTGTGAATTCAAAAACGCGCGAGGCAGTGCCGTAGAACCAATATTTAAAACGTTGTCAAAAATGAGTTTTGACGGTACCCGCCAAAACTATTAATTTTTGGCGGACGAAACCCATAAATAACGAAAGATATTGGAAAATAAATAATAGTTGCAATTGGTTTCATCGATCTATCTATTATAGTTTTCTAGCAGAATTAAAAAGAGGGCAAAAATTTCACCTGTCGAAGACTTTTTAAACAGAGTGTACATCGGGCTTCGTATGCATTTTACTTCCGCTCGCTCGCGTCTCACGAAGACTTTTCCTTTTTTTTCGGAAGTAAATTATTTCCCGAAAAGCCATACTTGTAGAACAATAGCACTTCTCTCCGGCAGTTTAAGAATATTTCTTTTGTTCGAATTTCAAGGTCGTCGATCTTTCGTTGGAAACGTAACTATGGACAAAGAAATTAACGAAGAACACGAAGAACGTGCCGTACCCGAACAAAATGGCCGCGACACTTTCCGGGTTCATTTGACACTGCCCACCATTTATCAGAACGAAAGCCGCGTAGACACCGCAGGCGAGAATAATTACCATTTGCGATATTTGGGCTGTTGTGATAACAAAGGCGATTGCGCGGGGAATTTGTATGGTCATTGCTCGCAGGGCGTAGTAGCCGTACATCACCGCGTGTATGGAAAGGTTCAAGCTCATCATCCATCTTGATATGGACGGGTAATCGGACGAAATATAAAAGGAGAGGCACAACGTGACGACGTGGTGGAACCAATGAAGAACTTCGAGTTTCTGCTTGCGGGCGACGATGAAAGCGGTGTCGGCCAATTCGGGAATTTTGGACATGATGAAGGCCATTCCCCAGAAGCCACTGATCTTGTTGGCGTAGTCAAATCTCGTGCAAACTGAATGATGAAGACCGTATTCCTTCAGGACGTGGACCAGTTCCGGGACCACTCTGTAGGCGCCGATCAAACTGAACACGGACAGGACGACGTTCCAAACGATCAGGAATTTGCGAACTCTCAGCGGTGGACGGTTCTTCATGTAGCGCTTGCCAGCAAAAACGGCGCACAGGTAAAAGACGCCCATGTACCAACAGAGAGTCCAATTTCGGCTCAACCATTCTAGAGTTACCAAAAGGTCGAAATTATCCTCAAAAGGGAAAATGAAATCGTACGTCGGAGAGTTTGGGAAGCGGATTGTTCTGGCGATTGTCTTCATGATCGCTATTGAAATTAATATATTTTCATTAATCGACTACAAAAATTTTCAACATTTTACTCATAAAGTTATCTAATTAAAATATTATTGCGATAACGGTGCTGAATGGAAAGTGGAGTGCAACGATAAAGACGGTAAACACGTTGCCTCAAGGCAAATTATACTTTTGGGATCAGCTCACCGAAATACGTTACCTTTAAAATATTAAATATGCAATTTCAGAATTATTGGCGCTTACTACCTAATTGAACACCATTTTTCGTTTTCCAATTTTATTGGGTACATTAATTTCTCAAATTAAGTTCGAATTTATTGAAAAATATATTTTTAGTTTGTGGTGCACGGTAAATTTTTAATTTTAAGTGAGGGTTTTAGCCAATTCGCCGGACCATATTGTCTCTCGTAATCGGTCTCTAAATATGTAATCTCATCGAAATATTCAACGGCGGTTAATAATGATGGCGAAGGGGTTGTTCAAAATGCTTTTTTTAAATTAAAAATACAAAATACTTTTTCCATAACTCAAAATGCTAAATACTTTTTCCATAACTCAAAATGCTAAATACTTTTTCCATAACTCAAAATGCTAAATACTTTTTCCATAACTCAAAATGTAAAATACTTTTTCCATAACTCAAAATGCTAAATACTTTTTCCATAACTCAAAATGCTAAATACTTTTTTCATAACTCAAAATGCAAAATGTAAAATGCAAAATACTTTTTCCATAACTCAAAATGTAAAATACTTTTTCCATAACTCAAAATGCTAAATACTTTTTCCATAACTCAAAATGCTAAATACTTTTTTCATAACTCAAAATGCAAAATGTAAAATGCAAAATACTTTTTCCATAACTCAAAATGTAAAATACTTTTTCCATAACTCAAAATGCTAAATACTTTTTCCATAACTCAAAATGCTAAATACTTTTTTCATAACTCAAAATGCAAAATGTAAAATGCAAAATACTTTTTCCATAACTCAAAATGTAAAATACTTTTTCCATAACTCAAAATGCTAAATACTTTTTCCATAACTCAAAATGCTAAATACTTTTTTCATAACTCAAAATGCAAAATGTAAAATGCAAAATACTTTTTCCATAACTCAAAATGTAAAATACTTTTTCCATAACTCAAAATGCTAAATACTTTTTTCATAACTCAAAATGCAAAATGTAAAATACAAAATACTTTTTCCATAACTCAAAATGTAAAATACTTTTTCCATAACTCAAAATGCTAAATACTTTTTCCATAACTCAAAATGCTAAATACTTTTTTCATAACTCAAAATGCAAAATGTAAAATGCAAAATACTTTTTCCATAACTCAAAATGTAAAATACTTTTTCCATAACTCAAAATGCTAAATACTTTTTCCATAACTCAAAATGCTAAATACTTTTTTCATAACTCAAAATGCAAAATGTAAAATACAAAATACTTTTTCCATAACTCAAAATGTAAAATACTTTTTCCATAACTCAAAATGCTAAATACTTTTTCCATAACTCAAAATGCTAAATACTTTTTTCATAACTCAAAATGCAAAATGTAAAATGCAAAATACTTTTTTCATAACTCAAAATGCAAAATGCAAAATGCAAAATACTTTTCATAACTCAAAATGCAAAATGTAAAATGCAAAATACTTTTTCCAGGCTGGGGGAGGAAGCTAAGTCTGAAAGGTTTGGGGAGCCTGGGGAAGGAAGCGAAGTCTAAAAAGTTTGGGGAGGCGGGAGGAGGAAGCGAAGACTGAAACGTTTGGGGAAGCTGGGAGAGGAAGCTAAGTCTGAAAGGTTGGGGAAACTGAGGGAGGAAGCTAAGTCTGAAAGGTTTGGGGAGGCTGGGGGAGGAAGCGAAGACTGAAAGGTTTGGGGAAGCTGGGGAGGAAGCGAAGTCTGAAAGGTTGGGGAGGTTGAGGGAGGAAGCTAAGTCTGAAAGGTTTGGGGAGGCTGGGGGAACCTGGGGAGGAAGCTAAGTCTGAAAGGTTTGGGGAGGCTGGGGGATGAAGCGAAGACTGAAAGGTTTGGGGAGGCTGGTGTAGGAAGCCATATGTAAAAGGCTTGGGGAGGTTGGGGAGGAAGCGAAGACTGAAAGGTTTGGGGAAGCTGGGGAGGAAGCGAAGTCTGAAAGGTTGGGGAGGTTGAGGGAGGAAGCTAAGTCTGAAAGGTTTGGGGAGGCTGGGGGAACCTGGGGAGGAAGCTAAGTCTGAAAGGTTTGGGGAGGCTGGGGGATGAAGCGAAGACTGAAAGGTTTGGGGAGGCTGGGGGAGGAAGCGAAGTCTGTAACGTTTAGGGAGGCTGGGGGGGAAGCGAAGTCTGAAAAGTTTGGAGAGGCTAGGGGAGGAAGCTAAGTCGGAAATGTTTGGGGAGGCTAGTGTAGGAAGCCATATCGGAAAGGTTTGGGGAGGCTGGTGTAGGAAGCCATATGTAAAAGGCTTGGGGAGGTTGGGGAGGAAGCGATATCTAAAAGGTTTGGGGAGGCTGGGGGAGGAAGCGATATCTAAAATGTTTGGGGAGGCTATGGGAGGAAGCGATATCAGAATGTTTTGGGTAGGCTGGTTGGAAAAGTGAAGTCTGAAAAGTTTGGGGAGGCTGGGGTGGAAGCGATATCTGAAACGTTTCAGAAGCTTAAATTTCGGTTTCTTCTAAGACGTTGCGCGAACTGAAAAAAATAGATTATTGATCAGAATTTAATTTAAAAAAAACCATAGGGTTTTTTTAATCAACTGGTTTAAACCATGATTTAAGCCATAGTTTTAACCAGTGGTTTAACCCAGCCAACCCTGGTTTGAGCCGGTGTTCCATCCGTTTTGAAGCCTCCAGGCAAGCGACCTGATGGGATGTCCCTTGTTCCCTGAACCGCCGGAAAATCATTGGTGTGGGACTTTACCTGCTCTGACCCTTTGGCGCACCTCCCTCTAAGGTATTTTTTTGTAATAGTATACAATCTTTTTCGCGCCTTTATTTGACCCTTCTTACTTTCTTCCCGCTAGTCGGCCATTGCCTCTGCCCTCAGCGGGGAGTCTAGCATCCACTCTTTGGGTATCCGTAATGGAGAATGGGGGCTGAAAGGGGAAAAGCAAACATGGACGCGTCCTGGAAAATACCGCGATAAAGAGTGTATATAACTGTTTGTAATTTGATCATGAAATGAAAATGGAAAAGGTTTTTATATAAAAAAAATATAAATTCACCGTTCCAGTGATAGATTATCTTTGACCGTTTCAAACGGTACGCGTTGTCGTCTTCAAGTTCGGATAACCGGATTTTTACTTTATTTATTCAAATTGTTTAGACAGCAAGGTCTGAAAACGAGTTTGATAAACTGAACTGAACTGAATTTTTCAGACTCTACCCCACCCCATTTCATTGCCCCCACAAGTAGGGAATCGAGTGTCTCTACCGTCGGCCATGGGAAATTCTAGAGATCTCCAGTCTAGGGTACGTAGGTATAGATTATCTTTGTTTGTACTCTTTACGGCAAATTTCCCCGTAGACGGAAAATTTATACTTTAATTTATTTAAATTTATTAACTTTCTTCTTGAGATTTCATTCGGCGCGAAATCACATGTCGCATTACGTCAACAGGGACGTATTGCGACATGTGATTTCGCGCCCAATGAAATCTCAAGAAGAAAGTTGAAAGGAAGAAGGCGTGTCACAACTTTCCTAGGAAAGTCTGCAGAATACCCCATCGCAGCTTACAGATCGATCTTACATTACCCTTCAACAATTAAGTCTAGAAGGGTCAGTGAATCAAAATAATTTATCATGCCATCGGTAGCACATTTTAAATTTTGGAAATCGGAGTAATTTTCCCATTTTAGTGGTTTTTCGCCTTAAAATCTGCATTATTTTTTAAATGAAGACCAATTTGGTTCAAAATTATATTTTAGTTAATAATTATCATTTCTGAACTACGTTTTTTTAATTTAAAGGGAGATTTCTGTCCGATTTGCGGGACCCGAAAACCCGCGTATGAATGTTTGAATTTCGTGCCAATTGATACAGACGTTCGCTACCTTATTTCCAAAACCAAGTATCTCTAAACATTCGGTTTGTCTAAAAATTAATTTAAATTAACTTGTTTGCGTTTCGCTACCTTATTTCCAAAACCAGGTAACTCAAAAAAATCGTTTTGTCGAAAAATTTGGTCTTAATTATTTACATGTTAATAAAAACCACCTATGATCTATAATGCATTTAAAATACGTGAATAGGCAGAAACTTCCATAATAAAAAGGGGACAATACTTACGAAATACTTGAACCAATAAGTGTTCGAAGATAAAATTAAATTCCGATACTCGGACTAATAGATCTTAGAGTTAAAAACCAATTAAAATGGAATTTAAATAGCCAGAATTTCCAGCGGAAGACTCGTTTCGTCCTAGTTGGAGCTCATCAGTTCCGCGCAGGGAATCTGGCTTGCGACTAAACCGAAAAGAAAAGCCTATACATGAAAAATTTCAAAAAACGCGTTGCGTAGCAATGGAAAGCTGAATAGAGAGATATTGGTGTAGAATAAATTGTACGATAGGTTAAAGTGAATAAAAACCACCTATGGACTTTAATGCAGTTAAAATACGGGAAAAGGTAAAAACGTCCATAATAAAAAGGGGGCAAAAAGCTAAACCCTGGCAATTTAAAGTAATGATAAAACTTATGAAATACTCGAACCAATAGGTGTTCGAGGATAAAAAAAATTGAAAATTAAATGTGTTCGCGTTTCGCTACCTTACTTACAAAACCAGGTATCTCGAAAAATTCATTTTCGATAAAATTCCTGTTGGATTAATGTACAAGATGATTGGAAATTGGTTCAAATTTAAATTTAATATTTAAAATATAATTAAAACATCGGGGTGATGGTGTGTACTTAAAGGTGAGTGACATCTGAAATTTTTAAATAAAGGAGTAAGAAAATATTGTCCCTTTGGCTGGAGGGTTTCTAGGGTAAGCCTTTCACCATCAATAATTTGGGTTACTTACCAAAGCTAAGATTAATTTCCAATGCGTCAATAAAATGTTTTAAAATTGTTTCGGCTACGCATTGTCAAATACCTGAAAAGTCATTTTTGAAATATTACTGTAAAAATATTAAACAAAAACCATTGTTCATTGAAATATAAGTATAATAAAAGTAAAACACTCCGAAAAGCGTCCCATTGAACAAATTCTCAACAAATTTGCTCTACCATAGTATCTTCGATTTATTTAGTTTCATAAAATAACATAATTCCCACTTAAAGACGAACGACCAAGCTTTTCCAAATATCACCTTATTTGCGTATCAAAAGATCAAAAAGACGTTCAATATACTTACACGTACCTTATTTTGCCTTGAAAAAATAGTTTTTGGCTCAAAAAGTTGAAACGCAAAATAACTCAAAGTATTTGGGTTTGAATTTTCGCCGCCATCTTAAGGTGTATCGCCAGCGCCAGTACTACCTTAGTGAATGATTTGCGAACTAGCCTAACTTTTAAAATCGCGCAATTTAGGCTTAGGTCTCTTATAACTGGAACGCGCCGCGAGTACAAAAATAAAAAAACTAAATCTTTCGCGTCTTCAGCAGCGCGCGCTTTTAAATTATTTTTCAATTTTAATCAAGCAAGGAGTGTCTCACCGATTTCTCACCAGGTGTCGCAGCGGACGCGCGCTTTTCAATTTCATGAAATTTCTTTATTTTATTAAAAACTAGCTTTAATACCCGGCTTCGCCCGGGGTCTTAGTTTTAATGAATTAGATCTGATTTGTACGTAAGAAAGGTAAACGCTGTAGCAAAAACGTAACACGCGTAGCAAAAAGTCCTGAACTACTTAAAAATCCCAACTAAACCTCCCCCTCTAAGAAGTCCCTTTCTTTGACACTAACTCCACTTCTACGAATTTCACACTAACCCGCTCAAAAAGTTTAAAGGTCGGGACGGGCGCAAGGAACTCAAGAGAGGAAAACAAACCGGGTGACGTTTTAAAACAAATAACGAAGTGACCACGCGACATTTAAAAAAAAAAATGATAGAAAATAGATAAGGGAAGCAAATTGGTAGAAGTCGAAAAAAAATTTGAAAGCCGGTTAATAGATAGGGGAAGCAAAGATGCAAAAGTTCAAAGTCGAGTAAAATTAAATGAGTAAAATAATAAAATTTAATTAGATTAATAACCATGTCAGGTATTTGGAATTAGGCGCGTTTAGTTGGAAATCCGGCCCTGAACATTGAGTTAAAATTTCAAAGTTGTAGAGCTAACCGTTCTCGAGTTTTTAGGAACATAACATACAAATAACTAAATAAATAAATAAATAAAAGGACAAACTTTAATAGATTAATATTTTTTGATGCGGTTATCGCCTCAAATTTTAGTTTTTAACGGGCTTTAAGGCTATCTAACTGGTTAAAGCTTGACCGTTCCCCTTTAATTGGTTTTACCGGGTAATATTTTATTTTATTGGAATAGCGTTTGCGCCAGCGCAGTGACTCAAGCGCCATCTACTATCAGAAAAGAGAAATGCTTACTAAATAATTTCCCTTTCTCCCTTACTTACCAAACTTGTGGTTCTGGAAACCTGCCCTAGATGGCGCTAGAATAAATACTGAAGTGGAGTATTTCGCACCGTAAGAGAATTTTATAAGGCAATAGGCTCAATGTGCATAATCTTTGTCATTGACTCAATAGGAGTAACTATAACTTCAAAGTGTCAATGTTAATCCTCTTTTTAATATATAGAAAAAAACTGTATTAAATTTACGGTGTATACCTAACTATCTTTCTAACTATTTTACTACACTTCAATCGTATCCAAAAGCCAGAGAAGATATTGTAAATGCACATTCAATTCCATAAACTAATCTTTATAACATTTGATCTCAATTATCTCATTTCACAGTTTGAAAATAAAAATTCGGCCTTCGTTAGGTCTGTAGATATGCAAAGTGTCATTACATTTAGTGGGATAATCTTTGAGAAATAGCGTTTCACAGAACGTATTTTAAGAAGCTAATGAGGGAGCTCTAATTCACTAGCGAAATTCCAATTATTTTAAAGGTCATTATGATTCTAGAATTTATTAAACAAATATCCGTATTTATTTTTAAAAAAGCTGTGTCGATTAGTGAATTATCCTTTATAAATTTCCTTTACGGGTTGCTATACATCTACTGAACTTTGTTCGTTATCCATGAGGAAACTGGAATAATAATCACCACGACAATAGGATATTAAATTACGAAATATATAATTAAGATTTGGTATTTCCCCGAAAACCTGTTTATTTCTTTTTCATTATTAATAAAAAAGGTACAGAATTTTCCTTTTCTGAACTGTAAGAAATATGCAAAAATATGAAATAATAGACAGGCTAAACCACCAGTCCTCTCGAAAGTTGCTCAAACTGGTACAATTTACACTTCTACAAGTTTCCACTACACGCTTAAAAGGGGTGGTTTCACCCGTCTAAAAAATAACTTTTTTTAAATTTCGTACATATTATTTCATTTGAATAAGATAATTGATTTTGTCGCACTAAAGTAATTGACGTCAGGAATCCACACCTCTACTTGGAATGCTTATCGCGGCAGATTTTCGTCTCGATGTGGCTGACGGTTTTTTTTGACGTCACTATGTTAACTTAACAAACAACAACGTGAAACGAGAGCGCGCCCAAAGCGGATTTTTTCTCTCGTAGGCGGGGCCAAAGCCGTCAGAGTGATCTTACGCGATACGCCAGGATAAGCTCCAAGTAGAGGTTTGGATTCCTGCGGATATCAATAAGAATTTGAAAAACATATTGGCTTACGGATGAAAACATGATTTGTTGAGGGTGTTTAGGTAGCAAAAAAAAAGAACGCATTTATTATTTAGGCTTATATATCTTTAAGATTAGAAGAGTTCCACATGGGGTTTTTTTTACATTGCAAAGCCAAATTAACACGCCCTGAAAATTCTAACAAAACAGATTTTTCGTGGAAATATTAATTGTCGATTTCAAATAGGATAACCCACAGATAGACTTCAATCCGGAAAATGAACAGATCTTTCGCGCCAGCTGTAAGGACGTTAATCATCGTGAAGAGGGCGTATTTCAATGGTGACCTCCCACTTGCGGACGTGCCATTTGGAGAAACGTTAATTTGCCTGCCATTTTCGGAAATGCTGTGCCATTTCAATATACAGCAATACTATGACTCGAATATTTACATAATCAATAAGATTTTGTTATTCTACTAAATAAAATGGTTTATTTAAACATTGTACATACATGTCTCCATTTTAAACTATTGTAAAGGGTGGAATATTGATTGATTAAGTAAATATTCCAAAGATCTATTGTTCCAGGAAAACAATTACTTGAACTATAAAACCAGTGATATTTTTATAACATTGTTTTCACAGAATTGTACTCTTGGTTAGACAAAATAATATAATTTCCACTTAATACTTAATACGTTTTACAAGGAAAATGTTTTATTTTTATTTATATTTCCCAAACTTGCTCACTTCTATTGAAGTATTCATTCATTCATTTACCATAGAGAGCATGACGTCATCTTCATTTAATAAATAATTAATTGATAAAGTTGCATAGCAATTAAAATTCAAGGTCAGATTAATAATTGAAAACAATTTATTTCCTTAAATACTTCATCATTTTATTTTTCTCAAAAACGTGTCAATTATGCTGCAATGTGGGCTTCAGCTAGGACAATGACATTGACGAAGTTGATCACTAGTATACATACTACCAGAAGGAGATAAAGGGGAAGGATGACACAAGGGTTCTCTACTGTAACGGCAGTCCGACCAACCTCAAAAAGGCGCGAAAATATGGCGGGAGTACACACTTTTTCAAACCAATTTACTCCCAAAAAAAACGTAGTCCCGAGAGATCTCCGCGGTACAATTCCGCCTTGTTGTCTGCTTAAGTCGACTCGAGTAACTGGACGATGTAGACTTTGTTTGTTTGGAAACCTGGAGGTTTGTATTTTATCTCAGATTTTAATTAAAACTATTAATAGTTTTGACTATTACCTTTTAAAGTAGTATTTGTTTATAATTAAATTATTAAAACCGGAAACTAAGGACTAGTTTGGGTCAGCATCAAAGTTAGAAAATTAGTTATTAAACAAGGCTTACCGAATCGTTTAGTTTCCTCTTTTTACTATCGCTTTCCTGAACTTTAAAGCCTTCTGTTTGCACGTATTTACTTAAACATTTAACTTGACTTGGCTTTATATTAACTTGGGTAGATTTAAACCTTTTACCCCGCAAAATTAAATCAACTTGAACAGATTTACTAAGATTCGCCGCCATAGCAATCTATTTTCCCGTCTTTCGCGACGTCAGTGAGTCACGTGAGCGGACGATTCTGACGACATCGTATGTCATCATTACGGCATACGCTTGTCAGCCAATTAGAAAAAATCATGAAAGTCGAGGTTGGTCGAACTGTTGTTACACTCGTAAAGTATTATAGCATATGGGCAGTGCCATCCTTCCCCTTTTTCTCCTTCTGATACTACATAGTCCTTTCTAACTGTCCAACGGCGTCAGATCAGATAACTTGCTGGCCAATGAACTAGAAAGTTTAACATTGTTCAGGAAATCGGTCACTTGTCTGTGTAGATGTGGTGTGGTACCATCATGTTGAAACTAAAATATGTGTATTTAATTCAGACTTTTATGAAACATCACCATTGTATTTTATGCTGCAGTGTGGGCTTCAGCTCGGACCATGACATTGACGAAGATCATCTCTAGTATACATACTACATAGTCCTTTCTAACTGTCCAACGGCGTCAGATCAGATAACTTGCTGGCCAATGAACTAGAAAGTTTGTCATTCTTCAGGAAATCGGCCACTTGTCTGTGTAGATGTGGTGTGGTACCATCATGTTGAAACTAAAACATTTGTATTTAATTCAGGCTTTTATGAAACATCACCATTGTCGTTTTAAAATATGGTTCTCCGTTTCTTATTTTATATATGCTATTATTATTATTTTTTTAAATTGTAGGTCATTTTGTAGATCATTTACTGGAATTTAGGTAAAACACAGGCAATTAAAGTCTTAAAACTAACATATCAGGCGGAAAAATATGAAATATTTTAATTTCTATTATAACTATATATTACCGTTGCCACATGAGCGTAAATGCTCGTGCGGGGCAATGTATTAATTTCTCCTTGTACGTCAAACAAGGTGGATAAATATAAATAATTTAATTACTTTATTTTAAAATTATAAATGGCTTTATATCGATCCATATAATCAAAGCCCTATTTTACAAAAACATTTATATAAATTCTTTCTGGTTTAAAATCCATCGATAAACGGTTTATCTTTAAAACAATATAACAAAATGGTTTAAGCACATAAATATAGAAAAAACCTTAAAATTTCAATACAATAAATATAAATACGTACATATCTTTAAGGTGAAACTCTGTGAATCTGTAGTAACGTTTTGTGCCACCAGATGGATAAAGGACCGCCTCAGCATCGCGATGCATTGTTAGAGAAACACTCAAAAATATTGTCTCTAATCAGAGGCAAGTAAGAGCTTGCACACTTTGAAGTCAATAAAAATAAGCTGTGACGTGTTTAGAGGTTTTGAAACTAAAATAAATAATATAAAAACACAATTTATAAATATCGAGAACGATGGTTAAAGTTTTACTTAAAACGACTATTTTAATTAATTTTTATAAATTAATTAATGGTCTAAATTGGAGATGTGCTGTAAATAAAAATTAAATTATAAAATAGTTAAGAAAATAAAAGAAATGCCATCCATTTGATTTTCCGCCATTCTCATAAAACATCGAGGGGCAGCTAACTCCAAGTATTATAAAATTAGGTTAAAATTAAATCTGTACAAAGAATAAAAAGGATTAAATAATGATTAAATTTTTAATCATGATTATTAGGACACCCTGTAACAAAGTGATTTGCCCCTCGTAAGAAATATATTTAAATTTGTCAAAATTTACCCTTTCGAGTTAATTTGTCAAGATTTTTTTAAATCAACCTAAGGTTTAAAATAAATTCGAGAATACATATCATAGTTTTATCTCCAGAAAGTATTGATTCTATGAAATACCCGAGAACAAAACGACAAGGAAACTGACATAAATCGTGATATTCGCAAGGTTTCCCCTTAATAATCTTATTTCAAAGGGTTTCTAAAATTATCATAAGTATCGGCGCATCATTTGAGTTAGAATTGATTATATTAGTCTGTAATGTAGTTTTATTTAAAAAAATGTATTACCTTCAAACAAATGACTTTACAACGTGCCGCAGCTACCTACGAGGAAAAGTTCAGCAAGTCGAGATACGTAACTTTGAAATAAATTCGACAGAACATTTTGTTTGTACAGTCCCGGACAAAAGTTCCGGGCCGTTTAGTTTTTGTTGCCATTTTTGTGTAGTTCTAGCTAGAAATGTCAGTGATAGCTTTTTGGAAAGAACAGCATCGTGAGCATACAAATCTTTAAATATATTTCCGTTAACGATTATTGGGCCAAAACGAAACCGGAAGTGGTCTTACCCCTCGAAGTCAACTTCTCATAACTCCACAGGAACGTTTCTACAAGGGTGGCATTATACGCGCCTTGTTACACTGAATCCAAATATCTTTACAGATTTAAAATCGCTGAAGTATTTCAAACGATATTAAACAAACAATTCAGCTTTTAAACAATAATTTTAACCCTAAGTTTATACGGGTAAAACAATACTGTTCACTACCACAACATGTTTAACCTAACCTTTGTTTTTTTTATGTCGTAAGTTATGAAATTTCGTTTTTGTTATTATCAAATCACAGAACTGTTCGGTTTTAGTAAACACGAATTTAGATCATTGGTGACCGAGACTACAATTATTTTTCAACTCAAAGCCATAGCCCGTGGACAACACCTTGAGAATAATTTACTATTTGGTTCTAAATTTGCAGAATGTTTCACTTAAAAATTCGGTAAAACTCTTTTCGTCGTCGTGTGTCCATTAAATGTCTTCTCTAATGTAGGCGTTCAATATTAAAAATGGGGGGAGGGGTTGAAAAACGCGTTAAGAAATATGTCGATAAACAGTGCTTTTATAGGTATGATTATACAGAATAGCGTCACAGTCGAACCTTGCCGCGCAGAAATAATGCGGTCGTAACTACTTTATTGTAGAACTAAGCTGGATTTTACCAGGGGTTTATAATGGTTGCAAGCATCCAACTCTCATTACCACTCATGCTTAACACGAGTAACGTTGTTTTTATGACCATACGGTGTTAAATGGGTTCACGTGATAGGCTGAACTAAAAAGGCTTAATTTGTTTTGTTCGTAATAAAGGTAGAACGCAAACTCGAAACAAACCCTTGAAGGAATTTTTTTTATTTTACTAACGACGTAAGTCATTTCGTTGAAAATAATTTATCAATAGTGAGACCAATATCCGCCCTTATCATAAACCTCTCTCATTCTACTTGGCATGGATTCGTTATAAGAGCGCCATAATACGTTATTCTGTTTCAACTCTTGCCAGGCATTGGCAACGGCTTGGAAAAGTTCGTCCGGGTTGGAAACATTCGCATGATCGACCATTCGTACCATCTCGGCCCAGACATTTTCGATGGGATTCATATCACACCCTTTCGAACACCATTCCATTATCTTAAAATAATAATCCCAATGTTACACATAAAAAGATAAGTGAAGAATATAAATGGTGTATTTACGTCGAAACCATGAATCTGGCTAAGTCTTAGTAAAGCCCCAGTAGCAACTCTAGATGTGTGAATAGGTGATCTATCATGCATGAACGTAAAGTTTCCGAGAGGGAATCTGGCCATCACGCTCGGAATAAAATCATTCTCAAGAAGTTGAACGTAATGCTGACCGGTGTGTCTTCCTTCTATTCGAATAAGGCATCCGGAATTTTCAGCGGACATCCATCCCCACACGTTGACGGTGTATCGTCCACTTCTTTGGACTTCGCTAATATACGGTTCGTCAAATCTGGTCCCTATCGGTCGTCTTACCCAGATCTAAAATGTAGTAAATGTAGTTAAACAAACTTCCCTAGATTGTAAATTTTGTACAAAATACCTGTCCGTTATGGCCAATCACAAAACATTTTTCATCGGTGAAAACGACATTTCTCCATTGATCAGGAGTCCAATTGAGATGTTCTGTAGCGAATTGAAGCCGTGCACGACGGTTGGCTTCTGTTAGCCTTTCTTTCAAGCACGATATACGAACAAGAACACCATGTTCGACTAACACCCGTCTAGAAGTTCTTACACTTGCTTCGACATTTACCTGGTTGTTCGATTTTTTCTCAACGTTTCAAATCCTTTTTTAAAATATTTGAACTATCAACAAATTAAGAAGTCATACACTAGTATTTATACCAAAATATAAAAAAACATAGGCGGTAACAAAAATAATATTAACTTCCGCTAGGATGTCTTACTCCATTTAATTTTCAGTTTTATAGTTCAAAAATGTATAAATAGAGTTGAAACTTTGAAAAAATATCACTGTTGATAAATATATCTATTCGCTATGGCAGATCGTGTAATTATTCGTAATGAAATTATTCTTTTGCATAACCAAGGTCTTTCAAATAGAGCAATAGCTCTTCAGTTAAATATCGGCCGAGCAACTGTCGCGAGATGGGTTGATCGCCACAGAAACAATGAATTCAATTGGGGTAGAGACCAAGACCGATCAGGAAGACCGCGAGCTGTTACTCAACGTGAACATCGAAGAATTGGGAGATCCAGCAGGAATAATCCGTTTCTAACTGCGAGAGCTATTCGAACGGAAGTAAATGTCGAAGCAAGTTTAAGAACTGTTAGACGGGTGTTAGTCGAACATGTTCTTCTTGGTCGTATATCGTGCTTGAAAGAAAGGCTATCAGAAGCCAACCGTCGTGCACGGCTTCAATTCGCTACAGAACATCTCAATTGGACTCCTGATCAATGGAGAAATGTCGTTTTCACCGATGAAAAATGTTTTGTGATTGGCCATAACGGACAGGTATTTTGTACAAAATTTACAATCTAGGGAAGTTTGTTTAACTACATTTACTACATTTTAGATCTGGGTAAGACGACCGATAGGGACCAGATTTGACGAACCGTATATTAGCGAAGTCCAAAGAAGTGGACGATACACCGTCAACGTGTGGGGATGGATGTCCGCTGAAAATTCCGGATGCCTTATTCGAATAGAAGGAAGACACACCGGTCAGCATTACGTTCAACTTCTTGAGAATGATTTTATTCCGAGCGTGATGGCCAGATTCCCTCTCGGAAACTTTACGTTCATGCATGATAGATCACCTATTCACACATCTAGAGTTGCTACTGGGGCTTTACTAAGACTTAGCCAGATTCATGGTTTCGACGTAAATACACCATTTATATTCTTCACTTATCTTTTTATGTGTAACATTGGGATTATTATTTTAAGATAATGGAATGGTGTTCGAAAGGGTGTGATATGAATCCCATCGAAAATGTCTGGGCCGAGATGGTACGAATGGTCGATCATGCGAATGTTTCCAACCCGGACGAACTTTTCCAAGCCGTTGCCAATGCCTGGCAAGAGTTGAAACAGAATAACGTATTATGGCGCTCTTATAACGAATCCATGCCAAGTAGAATGAGAGAGGTTTATGATAAGGGCGGATATTGGTCTCACTATTGATAAATTATTTTCAACGAAATGACTTACGTCGTTAGTAAAATAAAAAAAATTCCTTTAAGGGTTTGTTTCGAGTTTGCGTTCTACCTTTATTACGAACAAAACAAATTAAGCCTTTTTAGTTCAGCCTATCACGTGAACCCATTTAACACCGTATGGTCATAAAAACAACGTTACTCGTGTTAAGCATGAGTGGTAATGAGAGTTGGATGCTTGCAACCATTATAAACCCCTGGTAAAATCCAGCTTAGTTCTACAATAAAGTAGTTACGACCGCATTATTTCTGCGCGGCAAGGTTCGACTGTGACGCTATTCTGTATAATCATACCTATAAAAGCACTGTTTATCGACATATTTCTTAACGCGTTTTTCAACCCCTCCCCCCATTTTTAATATTGAACGCCTACATTAGAGAAGACATTTAATGGACACACGACGACGAAAAGAGTTTTACCGAATTTTTAAGTGAAACATTCTGCAAATTTAGAACCAAATAGTAAATTATTCTCAAGGTGTTGTCCACGGGCTATGGCTTTGAGTTGAAAAATAATTGTAGTCTCGGTCACCAATGATCTAAATTCGTGTTTACTAAAACCGAACAGTTCTGTGATTTGATAATAACAAAAACGAAATTTCATAACTTACGACATAAAAAAAACAAAGGTTAGGTTAAACATGTTGTGGTAGTGAACAGTATTGTTTTACCCGTATAAACTTAGGGTTAAAATTATTGTTTAAAAGCTGAATTGTTTGTTTAATATCGTTTGAAATACTTCAGCGATTTTAAATCTGTAAAGATATTTGGATTCAGTGTAACAAGGCGCGTATAATGCCACCCTTGTAGAAACGTTCCTGTGGAGTTATGAGAAGTTGATTTCGAGGGGTAAGACCACTTCCGGTTTCGTTTTGGCCCAATACTCGTTAACGGAAATATATTTAAAGATTTGTATGCTCACGATGTTGTTCTTTCCAAAAAGCTATCACTGACATTTCTAGCTAGAACTACACCAAAATGGCAACAAAAACTAAACGGCCCGGAGCTTTTGTCCGGGACTGTACATTAGACTAACCCATTAATTATTTTTTAATATTTATTTAATCTTTTTTATATTTACATTAACATTATTATTGTTATTATGCTAGACATAAAAAAATTGTTTTTATCAAATTGAGGTTTCGAGGTTTTCGCTATTGTTAACATTCGCCTGTGGCGACATCGTTCGTTGCTAGAGTGGAAACAAGAATCTTTTTACAGATTGATGGGCATTTTTTGAAAATCCAATCTCAGCTCATAAGCCGCTCATGTTAACCTGGCATATTTGTTACTCACGCTTATCTCAAGAGCGGTTCTGATAATGTATCTCTCATAGGCATCATAAACGCGTTTACTTATGGCTTATTTAATCTGTTTTCTCAATTTTCAAAAGAAAATGCCCACTCTCACATTCATTCATTATTAAATTGATTACTGCAAAACTCTCTCACGCTCAGCTCAATTAATAATAACCAACTCCACTAGTCTAATCAAACAGCTCAACGAATATATAAAAGTAATAATAGTTTTAAAAAACACTGAAAACTTAAACTAATTTTATCGTATTACATATTTAGTCAACAAATTATTGGTAAAACTAACAAAATAATTGAAAATTCTGAAAAATCAACGTAAAATATAATTTTTTAACCCGGAGCAACTTCGCTCGATTGATCTAAATTAGTTGTAAGTTACCGCTCACTCTGACTCCAAACGCTCCGATCCGCTCTAAAATGAGAGGAGCACGCCCATCATTGTTTTGCAGGATCAAAAACCTCCTTACCATTTGGAAAAATTATCGATCCGACGAAGTTCAAACATACGCCGCAAGTGAAATTGGCGCTGTTAATTACTTCCAAGTGAAGATGGCTAGTAATCTTCTTCGCCAGCTAAATGATGCTTGAATCCAAGGCCTATTGAATATTAAAACGCTAAATTCGGCAAAATAACTACAATATATTGAATATTAAAACAAAATTGACAGATATAAAGAGTCGCATTGTTTCTGAAAGAACTTATTTTAAAAATATTAAATAAATTATTACTGGTAATTACCGCCATCAACGAAACTTCGTAATCATAATGCCAACAAAAATAATAAAGAAACAACTAGCATGTCCTTAGTAACTGAAGTATATTTCTTCGTCTATGTAGTCGAAGTTTAAAGGCCGTATAATATTTGCCGGTGGCGCCATCTGTTCATCGAGAGAGTGGAGAATCTTTCGAAAATCTATGGCGTCCGAAAGAGCGATTTTAATCTAAGCGTGAAAAGAAGCAACAGCCTCCCGTTCCCTTCAGAAGGCAGTAACGCGCAGTTGGGCCGACGGGAGGCGGACAGCGCAGGCGCGATGGCTTCTCCTTCCCCGCCATTTCGCTTCCATTTTCTCGTTCTCTTCAACGAGCCGGCGCTCCGCAGCTATCTCCGCTTCTCCAGGGAGAGGCGACCGCAGCGCCGATCTAGCCTCTAACGGGAATAAAGAGCCCTACGTCGGGAGGCGCAACGATCGACGTTTTTCCACCTAACCGCGGATCGTTAGTCGGAAAAACAGCGTCTACCCGGAACGAGTGTTTTAAAATAGAACGTTTTGTTTTAAGTCGGAAGATCGGCGCTTATTAAAATCGCGAGTGCGAAGCCTTTTCGAGCAGAGTTGAAGCGGGGAAACCCTTCGAAGCTCAGCTCGTCGAAATTGGATCGTCGCTTTCGTTAAAAATACGGTTCGCGGCTCAAACTGTTTCTCCACTGGCGGCGGTCTCAGCTACTCCGTTCAGTCCGCGTGTTTCTCCGTCTCTCAGTTCACGGTTGGTTCCGAGGCCTGGCGAAGCTTTCTAATGACACAATGCTAGCACGCCCGGGTCGGACGCCGGCTGCAGCCGCGAGCCAGGCGACAGTGGATACGTTATGGTGACGTCGATCTCGCCTGCCAACAATTCACGCGATGTTCCCGACGGGACAAGCATCGGAATTCGCGTCCAAGAAGCCACCCCTGTTCTACCTAAGGACCTCGAGTTTCTACTCCGGCCAGAGCTAGTCCACAAGAACTAGCGTTTTTTGGTTCAACGTTTCGTTCTTTTGCTTTCCTCTCTTTCCCCCTCTCCGAAAAAACCTTCGAAATAACCCCGACAATTTTTCAAACAGATTTTTGGTATTTTTGGCCTCTGAGAGGCTCAACCAAAAATCCCCCCCCCCCCTCGCGTTTTTTATTTAGACATTCTATCCAAATAAAACCACAAATCCCCCCCCCCCTCCGAACGATATAACTCCTAGAACGTTTGTTCTTTTTTTTAAAAGGGGGGAATTAAATAATTAAGAATTCATTTAAAACGTATACGAAAACGAACCTCCAAAAACTGCGCTTAAATGTTGGAAGAGATGAGCACTACTGATCCCAGTGCTAACTTGACGTCTACATTGAGTCCCGAAGATAAGTGTTTACTAGAACGCAAATGGTGGTGCTTTCTGTTATCGAGTATTTTCACCTTTCTGGCGGGACTGTTCATCATCTTGTTATGGCGGGCCTTCGCCTTTTTATGTTGCCGGGGCAAGGAGAAGAAAGCGCCCAACAAGACGCAGCAATTAGCCTTGCAACAGTCGGGTGCCGCCGCTGCGGCCGCGGCGGCGGCGGCGAATCAACAAGCGGGTGGCGTGGCACCGCCCGGAGGTGGCCCGCCGCCGCCACCCGCCAGGAACGACAAGAAGGCCGGGGAAGCTACTGAAATCGGCTTCATGACCGAAGCCAAAGACTGGGCGGGAGAACTCATTTCGGGTCAAACGACCACGGGAAGGATCCTGGTAAGTGCACCCTTCCTTCTGACTGGCCACCTCCGTTCCCGCGACCGCCCCGCGCGGTCACTTCCCTCTCCACCCCACTCTTACCACGTTTATCCTCCGTCTTCCGGTTAAGACCTTCGACAGAGAGTCACTGATTGGATGAGTCCCCTGACGCGTAAGTTCACCTCTCTTTCTAACGAACGCATGATGCACTTTTCACTTACCTTATTTACATTGTCCATCAGGCTTAATTTTGACGTTTTTTGACTACTAATTTTTAACCATTTCACCTTTTGTTTAAACATTAACAGGCCTAAATCAATTTCATTTCACTCTGTCGATCGCGCGATCATTTCGCATTTCGAGAACCTTTCCGTATCAGAAGCGAATGACAAACGACGTAAAATTAGATGAACAAATCAATGCATTCCGCGGAACCAAAATATTCTCCAGTATCAACTTAGTTGTTAGAAACGGGATTACTTAAATAGCCTTTCATTTAAGTACGCCAGGGGTAAAATTCCGTTAGAAAATACACCACAGTAACCAACCGATATTTGTACCGCGTGCAAACACAATAACCAAAACGACAATTCACACAAAGGGTCATACTATAATTTTTATTAAACATATACAGCAAATAGCAAAATTTATTAATTTTTTAATTAATTCGCGAATAAACGGTCAATGGTCTGTCTTTTGAAGCTTCTTTCACTCGGGCTTTCCTCTTCGTGGAAGGGTGAGTCCGATGTAAAGGTTTTATCCGAGATAACAGTTTCCGTTTTCAACCACATTTCCGTCTCAAAGGAAACGCGCAGCCGTTAAGTGATTTTCGACAACTTCGTAAATAAAACACACCCATTGAAAATATAGCGGATAAATGCCACCTGGACCGATTTATAGTCACTGGGTACTCAAGGCGTAGAAACAACACGCATAAGGTTTCTATAGATAATACTTAAGTAATTCTATAGATAATTTTCAATGCAAATATCTTTAGAAAAATTGCGCTGCGATAAATATTCCGTGCTTATTTAAATTAAAACAAAATGTCCTTGTCGTATGCTATAGATATTAATTTAGAAAACCTTTAGATAATGTTTTTCCAAAGACCTTTCGTTCTTTAGACAATACCTTAGTTATTCTAAAGATAGTATATTTGCTCTGTACGAATTTTAAAGCAAATATCTTTAGAAAAATGACCCTCCGAAAAATATAATGTTCTTATTTTGTGAAGATTATCTATGGACAAAAATAAATAATATCCTTGGAGTATGCTATGGAGATTGATAGCGAAAACCTTTAGATAATGTCTTTCAAAAGACTTTTCTTACTATAGATAATACCTTAGCTTATTTATTTATTTGCTCTATAGGTATTCTGAAGCAACTATTTTAAGAAAATGTCCATGGTTTTCTAAAGATTTTAATAAGCAATGTTTTGTAAGGGCCAATTTATTACATAAGTAATTACCAAATACGATAAATGTTTACCCTTGATTTCCATTTTCAACAGACTAAGGTTAAATTGTCCAGCTTGTGTCCAAATGGTGCAGTTGACCCTGTCAGTGGCAATAATAAGATCGAACTAAGCTTACTATAGGAAGTAAAATCTATAAAAGTGAAGACTAAGCTAACTTCACACTATGCGATGTCTGAAAGCTAACATATCTAACTATCTTACTTCGTCAGTTATATGTAGAAATTTTTATAAACAATACCTTTGTTACCTGCTTTCGACGGTGTTAGGGTCAATGCAAATGCTACATTAATATTCTGTCTCACACTTAAAAATTTACTATCTAGTTCTATACAACTGTAAGCGGAATTCTGTTTATTTTCTATAGATATTTGGGACCAATATCATCTAGCCATGGAAAATTAAATATTTATAGACCACTAAATATTATTAAGAAAACCATAGGAGTTCTATATATTTCTGAGATTTCATAGATCTTCTACGGAAATATTTATAGAACACTCTATAGGCTATAGAAAATTTTAGATCTATTGAATTCTGTAAGAGTTAATAGCAAACCTATAAAAATTAAAGGGCATTCGATACCAAATCTTAGACTTTCTATAAGATTTCATAGAAAGTACACAGAAATTTTAAAGATTGTATAGAAAACCTTAGGGCTTCTATATACTTCTAAGATTTTATAGAAAGACTAGAAAAATTATAGAGACTGTATATTATATAGAAACCTTAGACCTGCTATAGACTACGATAAGATTCCATAGAATGTCTATAGAAATTAAAGATATTGTATATTACGTAGAAGCTCTTACACCTTATATAATATTCCATGGAAAGCCTATAGAAATAATTACAGTATAGAATGTAGGTATTTTAGTGTTGTAAGTCGGTGAATTTTCCGCGGAAAATGACCGAGGCCTTTTTTCCGGAAACGTTTCCGTATTTTTCCGAAAAAAAAAATAAAAACACATTTTCATTCCGTGATTAGTCTAATATATTGTTTGCAAATTTAAATAAAGCGGAATTTTCGCCTCATTTTTACGAATCTAAAAGTAAAACTAAACCTCTAGGCTAGTTTAAACTGGTTAACAATGTAACACAATTAAGGTTTTGTAGTATGTTTACTGTTATTAGACATTTTATATCGATAAATAGATAAAAACCTTAAAAACCCTTAAAAAGTAATTTAAAAATTGTTTAATTTTTTTATTTTTCTGATTTTTCCGGAAAATTAACAACTCTAAGCATATGTAACATAATTACTCATAAGTATGCCACTGTACCTTTATTACATTCAAAAATCTTCACTAACGGTTTGTTTCACTACGAACCAGTAAAAAGGTGGACTATGTTAGATTTTAACCTTTTTATTAATCCTAGTAATTTTGGGAGTCGCACTATTGGCTACTAACATATTTATTTAAGCCAATGGAAAACCTCTAAATTGAGAAGGAATTTTTTGCGTCGGAATTTTAGTCAGCCCAATGTAGCTTTATTGAAATTTATAAACTCGCTCGGTTTGTGCGGATGAAGTTAAATAATGAGTAATTAAAAAAATAAAAGGTTGGGGAAAATGACCAATAAGTGATCGCTTTCCGAAAATGGAACAAGTCGTCGAAGTGGGATATTCCACCAGCGTTATTAAAACCCATATCAAGCCTAGAAGAGTTAGGCCTAGGCTCAAAAGAATACGCAAATACTCCAATCTTGTAGATGCGCCAGAAAAGCTCAACCTGAATTTCAACTATTTTTCCAATAAACCTGCTTCTTTTATTTGACAATGAAAATTTATTTTAGAACGTGAGTCTCCGAGAACTTCATTAATTTGCAAATTAATTAGATTAACAGAACTTGACACTATATTTAAGCCCCTAAGCCTTGGTTCAAACCGGTTTGTTTACTAAAATAATGGCCGTCGGTTTATCAGACGTAGAGCTAATTATACGACGGCATTATCGGCATTTGAGATTCGATGACGTCAAATATGACATCAAATATGACGTCAAATATTACGTAGGGTACGGATGACGCAATATCTGTGAAACAAACCGTTAGTGAAGAAATAGAGCTAAGGGCATACTTATGAGTAATTATGTTAAATATCCTCTTAAGGTATTTACATATCCCTTTACAGAATAAATAAAACCTTAGAGATATAGATTTTAATTGAAGGGTACGGAATATGTCAGTGAGGTCGCTGTGGTTTCCGTTGAGATGAAAATAAAATAACGGAGGGCAGCTCTTTAATGTACTCGCGGTATAGCGGGCGAAAGTCTTAAAATAAAGTCGAGAGTGTGGAGTGCGGATGCCCGCAAAAAAACGCAATTTCTGAGAAAAAATGTAAAACGAGAGAGCGAGAGGGCTAAGAACCCGGGCAATGCCGAGTTCATCTTCCTTTCTTCCCGCGCGCTCCGGCGGATCGATCCTCACTAGGAACCTGCTTCTTTTGCGTCTCGTTTCAGCCCGACGTACAAACGAGAAGCCGCGACTGTTATATCCTTATATTCGTTCTACTTTTATCTCTTCTCCCGCCAGCGCTGCCTCGTGCACTTGCGCCGCTGTGGGTTCCCCCTCTGTTTGATTAGCAACAGACTCTCGCTTTAAGTTGCCTTCTTAAAGGGATAAAGGGCGGGACAGCCATCTAGAGGCCAAAATAGGAGATTTCGAGTTTGGGGGCTCGCCTGGAAGGTAGAGTCGAACGTTCTCGCTAAACTAAATAAGATCACGCTGTCCTCTTAATGAAATAGGGAAAGGGACAGCCATCTAGCGGTTAAAATGGTCTATTCCGGGTTTGGTAAAGAGTCGCTTAGGTAGTAGATCATGCTAGCAGGCCTGGAAGGTGGAGTGTCCTCAGTAACCTCAAATAGATCTTGCTCTCACTCTTTGAATAGGGAAAAAGGGACAGCCATCTACCGGTTAAAATAGCCAATTCCTGTTTTATATACTAATCGATAACATTAAATACGTTATTAAGTTTTTCACGTATCATAATTATGACATGTAATTGTAGCAACGCTAATGTTTCTTCTGTTTTGGCAATGACCGCGTAAATCATTACGTGACTTAGGACTGAGAATTCATCGCGAGTTGTTACTATTCTATCTCCACCGCAAGTCTGGTTTTTACGCAGCAACTAAGCCTTATTAAAATAACTCTTACTTTAACAAAATTGTAAAACTGACTATTTAAAACCACGCGGTTGGTTTCTTAAAGGTGGTTATTATTGAATTTGAAACTTAGACTTTCGGGAATATGTTTCTTATTCAAAAGGTCAGTATAAGTTATGTATAACAGCTTGACACAGGAGCTATTAGCCGCAATCCCAGGTTCTTCCTTACGTAAATGGGTTCTTGATAAAAGTATTAAATTTAAATTATTGCAACGAATGATGGGTCCTTCTTCAAAATATGTCCAACTAACGCGTTGGTTGGGGTCCAACACGTTGTAGAAATGTTGTTTCCATTCACACTGAACATTTCGGTTTGTAACCCGTGATGGCGAACAATGTTTGAAAAAATTTGGCTCTGAAGTGAATAGGTCTTTAATCTTTTTGAAAAATCGAAAGTTTTGTTGCTGTCGGTATCTGGAGCATTGAAACTAATTACGGTGTCTTCTATCCCTATCTTGATTCGCGTCCAAAAACGTGAACGCTAAATGAGATATTCAGTCTTTCGGAGCCCAACTTGATATTGTGAATTTGGAGAAAACAAAGACGGCGCGTAATTATAACAGAATAGCAACCAGCTTTCTGGATTTAAGCCTACGAGGAATTCTTGGATTAAATGATCATTAATTGCGCAATTTCATAGAAGTGGTTTCTATTAGCTGTTTTCAAATTAGGAATAAGTGTTTGAAAATATTTGAATCATTGTAATTCCTGGAAACAAAATTTCGGGTTCAAAAAGTTTTGTTTTTTGGTTCATTTGGAATATATGAATGTACCTTCAAAGTGTTACTTAGGTTGCTTATTATTTTATTATGTGTTTTACATAAGTCGATCCCACCTAGTGGCGCAAAAATGGCACCTTCCTTAGTTTCTTGACTGAGGTAAATGACCTTAATCCCGTGCTAGAATTCCTAGAAAACAGTCTGTGCGCAATAAAGTTGCGTCTACTCTCGTGCCTTTAAATATTGTCGTCTGCTAAATAGTTATTCTACACGTATTTGGCAATGGCGTAAGTGTAATTACAAAATTTCGTCTGCTAGGTAGGAATTGTGTTTAATTAAATAACGTTTATTTAGTGAAAGATGAAATTTAACCTTTTAATTATCCGCAATAATGTGGTATTGCAGCACTCGCTCCGTGAAGTCATAAACAGGCTTTTTTTGATGGAGCTGACATTTACTTTGAAGCATTGGCTGCCGAAAACTTTTTATCTCTTAATGCCTTCGTACTCAGTTGGCTCTGTGTCAGTTTCGACAGGTTCGGGTTTTACGGCGTGATTGCAGTCGCGTTTTTCGGTGAAAATTTTAATTTGCGCAATCGACGTAAGTTGTAGTGGCACCGAACAAGACTTAACTCCCGTTTGACGACAAGGGATGTAAATTTTCTTTGGTTGTGACGGTGTTGGTTGCACTGGTTCTCAGAAGGGACTGTTCGAAGTGCAACTTTGGTTTCCGGGAAAACTATGAATTCGAAGTGGAACTAGAAGGAGTTGTTTCGTATCGAAGATCTTGTTGCAACTTTGGCATTCGTGGGCCTTCCCCTTCTAAGTGTTACGTGCTTTTCTGGTTTAATTTGTTATATATCTGGCCTGGTAACCGACTGATTGGATCCGAAGGGATTCTTTCCCGTGTGTCTTCTTTGGTGGCGAATTAAACGGTGCTTCAACGCGCAGGTCACATTTAAAAGGATTGTCGTTCAAGTGACTTCTTTCGTGGCGAATCAAATGACTGTAGCTTCCGCTTGTGTAACTACACTGAACGTATTGAAATGATTTGTCCTGAAAATGCGTTATCTGGTGCAAGCTGACTTGTGTCTAAGGCGGTGCCTTGGGTATTAGCCTAGCTGATTATTATTATTAATCAAAGCATCTTTATGCGCAGATGCATTGATCACAATTATGTGGTTTCTCGGCTGTGTGTATGCTAATGTGGACTATAAAATCACTTTTTTATTGGTTGCGTAGAAGCACTCTGTGCACTTAGACAAAATGAGTATCCAAGAAAAAAAAAGTTCGGTTGAAAGTCCATTTCGGATTTATGGATTGGTCTGGATAAGTCGATCAAAAATATTTGTATCGTAGTTTAATTTAACCCACTTCTAGAAAGGCCTAAGCAAAACAAAATTCCAATATTAGCAATAACGAAATATTTCTTTAAAAAGCCAACCTTTATTAAGCGAATGAAAACCTTTATGGCCTATACACGCCAACCAAAATGGCACAGCCTCTAATACACCACTTCAGTATTATGAACAGAGTAAGCGCAGTGACTGATGCGCCATTTACCAGAAAAAATAAATGTTAACAATAATAGTCAGCTAGGCTAATACCCAAGGCACAACCTGGGGCCAAAGACGGCTTTTAATACCTTTAAATCTGGTGGCCTGACTGCAATGTTGTAGTAGGGTGGTGGCAAGCCCTTCATGCCACGCGAACCAACAGCTACTAATTACACTTACTATTACCGTTAGCCTCAACATGTTTTGATGGAAAGGGGAAACCGATGAGAGAGAACTTGCAAGCTCAACACAGAAGGAGTTGTTCCGAGCTTTCACCCAGTTGCGGGGTGAAAGTGCTAACCACTTCGCCACTCCACGTCAGTATGTAGTTTCTCGCATCTCTACAAAACCTAAATAGTAAATGCTTTCAAAAAATAATCGTAGATGGCGCCACGATAAATTCTGAAGTAACGCTATCAAAATAATTCCGCGAATTCCGAAATCTAAAGAGGGCATGAACTTTGTAGCGTGTATTACACAGGCACTAGACTACGGAACGAGCCGAGTGAACTTTTACTACCCCAGAATTTTATGGCGCTTTCTGGATTCCGTGGGGCATTCCTCCTGGTTTATCACCCGCAATTAACCGTTTAACATGACTCTTCAGCATACCGGAAATAAGCAGGATACCCTCGCTACCTAGCGACGGGTCCATTCATCCATACATGTAGTCAGAGTTCCAAGCAACGAAAGGGTACATTTAAAGCTTATCGCTTAAATAGCGGGCTTTTATCGTTGGATTTTGACAGTGCGCCTTTTATATGGCAGCCTCGTAAACGGGGGGAACTCTTGAAAAATATTAAAATAATGACAAGTACATGAGAGCTATATTGGTCTGATTACGCACTGGACGCAAAGAAGGATATCAACTGTTACTGAAATAGAAAACGCATTTTTACCATTAACGTTTTCCGCTGGGATTTTCTCAAATTTAACGCGCGATTGTATTTTTAAGATCAGAAGTTTTCTAATTAATAATAATAATTATTATTATTTTAAAAATCATTGACATGAATGTATTTTTGAAAATATTCTTTAGCAATGTCTATTTAGAGCAAAATCATTAATCTTAATTTTTAATTAATAATTTAATAAAGATTACATTACTACGAATTATCAATGAATTTTTAAAGAAAAACAGGTCGAAAACTTAAAAATTACATAAAATCAACAAACAAAACCAATTAAAATCAATAAAAATAATTTATAACCTGATCGTTCTAACCTTACGCTGCTTTAATAAATACAATCAATTTTCCTTCACGAATTATTGCGTAAGTAAAAACATAACATTTATTTAAAAATCATTAAAATTGTCAGATAAGTCGACTATTTTCGGCATTATATTATTAGTGCCATCATCAAGACTAAAAATAAGATCTTTATAAATCTCAATATTTATATTACATTATTTTAAAATCGAAATACACAAATAAAACTATTAACGAGTATAAAATTACATGAAATTTTAAGATTTTCTTAAGCCTTGGCTTGGCTAAAAATTTCGAAAAGTTTTAATTTCCAAATATACAACTTTAAACAATAGATATAGATTAACAAATATTTTGATTTTAAAATATGGTAATATAAATATTGAGATTTATAAAAAAAATACTTAAGCGGTCCTACGAAGCTGCGATGCAGCCACTACCGGCCGTAGACTACGTGATTTATCACCATGGCCTATGCTGTAGACAAGGCCTGAGCAGTAGATTCGTCGTACATGCCGCTACAAAAGTCAAGTAAGTCGAGACACGTGACTATTGAAAGAAATTAAAAATGAGAATCCATGAGTGTTTTTAAATTAAGGTGACTCAGTACAAAATTTTCAATATATATTTTCACTCTATTTTTATCAATTTTCATTATTAGATTGTCATTGTTATTATGCTAGATTTCGAACTTAAAGCTGGTGTTCTCAAATAGGGGTTTTCAGACTTGCTTGACTCTTGCTCTAAGCTAGCGATGCGCACCCAGCGGGAATTTGCGTAGTATTTGAAAGACCAAATTTTTTTCGGCATGCACGGGCCTTGATTGATTACGTAGGTAGTGGATATACTGTACATTATAATTATGTTAAGCCTTATTGTATTTTGTATATTACATTATTTTGTATTATGAATTAAAATTGTTTATTGAACTCAAATCGAAACTGCTCACCAACAAGGTTGGGTAAAAATGTTCTCCAATGTAAATATGCCTTTAATTATCTCTTTTGGAAGGCCTGTTTTGACCATATAATTTCCCCCCAGAATTCCCAGTATTTATACACACCCCTTTCCGTGGAATTATCTTTTCAATTCTAATAGTTTACTTGGTCAGGTATATTGTTTTACGTTACACGAATGGTTTGAATATTTATTAGTTATAACGATTCTAACGAATGACTGCGAAGGTCATTTTTGACGCAATGAAGAAGGCATTTTTTCAAATTTCGGGGTCGGCCAGCCGATCAATGGCGTACAAGCCCGCAATGACCAGTTGCGTCTGTTGAAACTATCGATTTCATGTGCTTTTCCACTGGACAATTAGTACAAAACTCCAAGTCCACTTCGTTTTTATTCGACAAAATTCATTTGAAGTAATTTCCAACTTACTCGAAGTTAAGTAAAGTAATTTAAATCTAGGAACATAAGCGAAAATGAAATAAAATGGCTTCGATGTCACTCGGAAATTTTCCCAGCGCACGCGGAGCGCGACAAAGTCAACAAAAACAGGCCGAGTACAGTTGCCATGGCGACATGTTGATAAAACATTTATTTTTCTGAGAGGGAAAGAGTGTCAGTGTACTGTTCACTTTTACCGTCTGCCCGTACCGCGTTGTACGTACATTTACATGGAATGTTTTCGACCATTTCCCGGAACTTCTTAGCTGCCCCAAAGTACAATTTACTAAAAATCAAAATAATTACTTAAGAAGGAGAATTTTCGGAACTGTTCTGTCGTAAATTTTAATTGGAATTAAGTTTTCAAAAGGTTGATAAAATTAGCGAATAATTAGATCTACTTATTCGCTAATTTTATCAACCTTTACAATGCAGTCCATAGGTGGTTCCTTTTAACTTAACATTAAGTTCTCAGACTAAATTCTTGCTATTTTTAAGCAATCGAATAGCTGTAATTACCTTTGCAAGTGGTCAATAAAATAAGCTAAGTTTAGAATATTTTAAGCTCAGAATAACTAGAGTAAGCCGATTTAAAAATTAGCTTTAGCTATTTATCAGGGTTTATCAGCCTCGTCTGAACCGGCTGTAAGCGGATGTATATATATATATTATTAAAAAATGACCCCATCTAAGACCAAGCTAGGTCACAAGAGTTCAACCAAGGTCACAAGAGTCAGATTAAAATTGGTGTAAATTTATTGCCAAACCGCGGAAGCAAAATATATTAGTTATTAATAATAATATATTAATTAATATTTTAAGGAAACTTAATTATTAATATTCCCGTATTTTCCCGGTGAAATTGTTCAAGCAAGTTAGGGTAATAATGTATTTCATTTAACTCAATTTTAGTTTTCGTAACTCATTTCCAAGGATGATCAAGAACCAGCGAACTCACATCAAACGAATAACATTCAGCGATAAGTTTATATTTAAATAAAGTCACTTTTGAAAATTATACCTTATAGTTAAGCTTTCTATAGTCTGAGACGACAAGCAGATGTAAAAACGAAATTATGGTATACAAACTAAAAAATTATGGCATTTTTGGAAAATTTATTTCTTTAGCATTATGTATGTCTGTTTCAAGAATTTGGCGAGTTTATAAAAGTTAAAAGATAATTTTAAAAATAAACCACCAAAAATTTCCGTTGTCAACGTCCAGATTTAATTTAAACAAAGGCGACTAATATCCTTTATGGGTGGAAGATGTGTTCGAAATGTTAGTACGTTAAAAAATTATTGAAAATATGGTAAGTCCTATCAGAATTATTGAAAATATGGTAAGTCCTATCAGAATTATTGAAAATATGGTACGAACTGTTAAAATTATTGCAAAAAGGCGAGTAGGTGAGGTTAAAATTCAGAGCTCCCAGTTGGTCAGTTTTTACCGCCGATTGGGCTTCTTTAAAAGGGGAAACTCGAGCCAGAGATATTGAAGAGGATCCACTACGGGGGGATCTTGTCAAATTCCTTTCGGATATGTTCTCAATTTTTCGGTGAATTTTCCTCAGTGGGACATTTTCTTTCGCATCGACGACACCATGATGGGGGTTTCTTTGAAAATAGAGGATAGTTTAGCCATTATTATTGAAAGAGGAGGGACTTCTCCTGGAATATAATTTTTTTTACCGCGCCAGGAATGCTGAGATGCTTTTCCACCGCCAAAAACGTGCTTTGGCCCGTCGCCAACTTACCCTCGGAACTACTTTTTAGATTTTTCTCTCCCAACTAAATTTTATTTTTCCCCCTCTCTGGTGAAATAAGGTCGTATACAATCACTCTTCGCCTCGCCACATTTTTCCCCACTTCTTCTACTTGTAGAGCTTCTGCCATTGATAAATCCCCCCAAAAGAGAGTGCACCAAATGAACTGCGGCAAAAATCTTATTTGGCTCCATCAATACAATCTTTTACGTCTTTAAAAACAACTCGCGAAGAGACTGACCGTGGAAATTTATCCTACAAGTACTAGTAAAAAATCTATAATGACGTTTCCCATAAGTTCTTAGTTTTACGCAGTCTAAATATTTACTGAGAGTTAACTTTAGAATGATTACACATTTTTTGGGGACATTAAACTTACATGTAATACGTGCAATTACAATAACCATTTTACATATTTTCTATCGAACAATTTTGTAAGGGTTTATATCTAAATCTAACAACTCAATAGAAATACAATTAAAAACCCAGAATTTCTAAGTAAAAGGCTTGTAAGGGTCTAACAACTCATCATAAGGGAAAAAGACTTGGCTTTGTTCTATAGGAAACTAACACTCCGTAACCGAGGGGTAAGACAGTCTCAGATAATCTGTACACCGAGTTCCTGCATTTAGCACTGTTAAAGGTACATATTTTCAAGAGTTCGAGAGTTCCATTTAGCACTTTCAAAGGTACGGCAGTGTACACCGAGTTCGTAGAGTGTCTTACCCCTCGTCCGTAACTTGGGCTGTGGCCGCCGTGTCAGGGATAATTTTTTTTAATAGGAAAAACTATGGGTGACATTGTGTGACGTATAACTGTTAGCTCCCTATTGAGTTACAATAAAAATTTCGTAGAATTTCTACCGAACATTTTACTCAAACTAGAAAAAAAATTAAGGATTTGTAGGTTTGTTCTGTAGGATTACATTTACAATTTAAAAATAATTATAAATTAAATTTCTCAAGCTATCGAAAAAGTAAGGATTTTTAGGTTGATTCTATAAAATTAAAATTTCATAGAATTTCTATATAACATTTTTGTAAGGTTGCATGTAAATGTAACAACTCAAACTAAAGAAAAAAGGGGATTTCTAGGTTTGTTCTATACAATTACAATTTCGAAAAATTCTAAATTTGCTTTCTTAAACTAGCGAAAAACGTAAATAAATATACAATAATATAGAATTTCTATAGAACATTTTCATGAGGTGGCACCTAAATCTAACAACTCAAACTATAGAAAAAAAGGAGGAATTTATAGGTTTTTTTCTATAGATATATAATTACAGATAATACTTTCTCCATTGAGAATCACGCAATAAATCCGAAATCTAATTCTTCAATATTATAATAAAAAATATTTAATAGTTTTAAAAAATATAATCCAACCAAAACAGGAAACAGGCGTTTTGTTTGGTACCAAAAGTTAAGTGACCACGAGCTGAAAGTGATTGAATGTCCGTCCATCCCATCTCGCGCGCAACAGAAAATATTTCACCGCAATTTCCCGTCCGGAAATGAGAAAGGCTTGAAAATCTGCAGAAAGCGGAAGCTAAACCTTGTTCACATACGCGAGCAAAAAATTAGTAGGCGGGCCGTGATTAGAATGGCCTATTCCGATATAACGCTTCTTTTCCCAAATATAATACGCTACTAAAATAGGTCCCGATTTTTGTGGGAGGTATCAATTAATTATGAAAAAAGCGGTACTTCATGGCGGTACATCTACCGCAATGCTGAAATATCTTGCCGAAATACTGGTATTTTAATTATTAAAAGTATGAATCATAAACACTTAGTTTTATGTTTAATTTATGAAACAAGTTAAGCAACCTATTGAGGAATGGTACTAGAAAAAGGGCTTTCTAGTCCCACGTGTAATGGTACTATGGGAAAGGGTTTTATAGTCATTTTTCTATAAAATTCCGATTACAATTCTATATAATTTCTATAGAAATGTAGGTCATTTTTCTATAGTATTTAGATTGCAATTTTATAGAATTTCTTTAGAACTGTAGGTCATTTTTCTGTAGTATTTAGATTAAAATTCTATAGAATTTCTATAGAAATGTATGTCATATTACTATAAGATTCCGATTACATAACTTTATAATTTCTATCGAAATTTAGATAATTTTTTATAAATTTCCTATTACAATTCTAAAACGTTTCTATAGAAATGTAGCTCGTTTTATAGTATTCCGATTACAATACTAAAATGTAGGTAATTTTTCGATAGTATTCCGATTACAATTCTACAAAATTTCTATAGAAATGTAAGGGAACTATTCTATACGATCTCGATTACCATTCTATAGAAACTTTTTGTAATTGTGACTATTAATTTGAAATTTATTTTTAGTAATAAAGGGTAGTAGCAAACAAAATTAGTTTTAGGAGTATACATACAAAAACAAAAGCATTTTATTGGAAAGCGAAGTCGATAGTGCCTTCAAGCTATCGTCAAATCCCTAAAAACGTTTTTAAAAAAAAGTTACGAATTAAGAAATTTTCATGAGAGCATCGTCGAGAGTTTCGGGTGGATAATCAAATGGCAGCTGGGTGGGGCCAAGGAGGGCGGATGCACGCGACCGGGGTCGATGCGCGATCATTTTTATCCCTTAGCCCAGTGACCTTTCCCGATCGTCCGGTTGAAAGAATATTGATTTTGGGGGAATCCGCCGGTGGAATTTTCTCCTTGTCGCCTCTCTCGCCCGCCACCCGTGTCGCTAGCGTCGCTTCCAGATGTAGTTTAAATTAAGGATGAGTCCCGCAGGGCTCGTTCGAGTGTAACGCAATTTTGGGATATGAACAAGCAGCCCTTATTCCACCGACGCGGGAACAGTTTGGCCCGCAATAGAGAAGCTGGCCCGGGCCCCCGGTCGCCCCGTATTACGTCATTTCCTATAAGCGGGATTCCTCCCAGATTTAAAAAGGATTTGTATAACATTACATGTCGCTAAATATGTATAAGGTTTATCTTTAGATTTATGGCCGAACGGAAAATTAACCTTAGTTAGTATAGTCAATGTTTCTACTTGATTACGTGCCATATTAATGTTTTGCTACAGCTAAAACATTCAACTTTAAATGGTGGAAGTGATACTAATATAATAAAGCAAGGTACACGACAGTAAAAAACATAGTTTGGACAGTTGGACTTAACTAAATATAATATGTGAATTGGATATGTTATATTGATTTTGTTTACTTACTTGGATATTTTTCTCGGGGCACAATATGATATTTTTAAGGGCGCACAGATACTTTTTGAGGTGGCACGATGGGGCACTCTCAGATTTTTGTAGTTCGGTATTGACGACACGATTATCAACGGTTGCTCAACAAATTCAACGTCGCAGTGAAGCATTCAAAGAGCGTTGAGCTTGATTTTCATTTGGGTTTTGTCGTCTGTCAAATTTATATGTCACGATTCTCAACGCTGTAGTGTAAATTTATTTTACAGTCAATGTTGATTTTACGTTTACTAATTCTTAAACGTTCTTAATAATTCGAAATAATCACGAGAACTCCAAGGTTATGGTCGACCTAAGCGCGTTACCATGGCAACTAACACAGGCCAAAAGCACAAGCAAGCTGCAAATACATAACGGAGTAGTAGTACAGCAAAAACTTCAAAGAAAAAAAGGATGTTATTTTTTCTAGAGGACTGGTTTTTTAATCCAAATTGATGAATGTGTTTTCATTCTACCTCGGAGTACAAATACTCCTAGATAACTCACTTCACTGGATTCTCTTTGAAGGGCATAAATATCCTCGAATTAAAACCGATCAATTGCGAATATATTGACTTAATCATCAAACAAACCAGCGGCGTCAAAATAAACTAAAAGTTGGAGGAAATATTTTTCATTTACGAAGGATGAAACTGATCAATTCATCTTTTGAAGAGAAAAATGAAAATTTAATTCTTTTGACGCTTGATAAAAAGCGGTGCTTGGTAAACACTAACGATGGCCGCGCTGTACCTCTATATATATTCAAGGTTAGTCGTTGAACAATTTTAAAACATAAGTAATGGGATTGAAAAAAGTATGACACTTGTAGTAATATATATATACAATTTTATTTTTACGACCTATACTTAAATCTGGCAAATTATTATTGTATATTTAGTGGTCTTTGTGGGTGGTTTTTCTTATTATTTAATCAAATTTAAATTAAACCAATCAGATAATAACCATAAAATTAAAATTCCCGTTGATAAACTTCACACAAAACGCGTTTATATCTGAAAATTTAAAAGAATTGCTTCCAGATGTGAAGAGAGTATTTTAAATTTAGGTAAGCTTTGGCCTCAAACCCGAGAGGAGATAATTACCGGATAGGACTATTTCGGATTTTGGTCGAGCGTATTAAAAAATGTGTATATAAAACTTCACCTGAGTGTCATACTTACGGTTGCTACGTTACTAATGTCCAAACGATGTATAAAGAAACTTAATCAATTTCTGCGCGCCACTAACACCAAGAACGTGCGTCACACGAAATTCAACGAAAGATGCTCGATATTGGGTGTTTTCTATTTTTGGAGCTCCTCCCAAATGATGATATAGCTCTTCTTACGTCGTTAGATGAAAGGGAAGGAATTTTACAGGGGCCAAAAAAATTCTCGTCTCATATTTGTGAAACGTTCGAATGGAGTTTGATCGAGCCGCCATTTGCAATTCCTCGTTCGCTCGTCGTATAAAAAATTGTTTCGTATATTAAAGGGGCGTGGTTTTTCTTCCAGGAATCACGAGCCGAACAGCGTCCATTGAAAACTGGCTCGAGTTTGCGAAGGTATGTACATGGCTCATTTTTGAGTTGTTCATTTTCCGGAAAAAATAAATGTGGAAACGTTTCCAGGAAATTTTCCGCAAATCAGAAAAATAAAATATTGAAACATAAATTACTTTTGAAGGGT
The DNA here is from genome assembly GCF_980474605.1 of Leiobunum rupestre. Taxonomy (NCBI): domain Eukaryota; kingdom Metazoa; phylum Arthropoda; class Arachnida; order Opiliones; family Sclerosomatidae; genus Leiobunum; species Leiobunum rupestre. Next base: position 25,987,176 of record NC_143392.1, on the reverse strand, counting down.
TTTTTTATTCTAGACTAGTCTAAAAGTTTAGTTTTACTTTTGGATTACAAAAAACGAGGTGAAAATGCCGCGAAATTTAAATTTGCAAACAATATTATGCTAGTCATGGCGGAGTGGTTAGCAATTTCGCCTCGCAGCAAGCCGGGTTCGATCACAGCTTGTGGCACTGGGTGAAAACTCGGAACTACTCCTACTACGCTGAGTTTGCAAGTGATCTCCCCCACTGGTTAAAGGGGTTTCTCCTATCCCTAAAAACTTGTAGAAGTTAACGGTAATAGTTAGTGTAGGGAGCTATCGGCTCGCGTGGCATGAAGGGCTTGCCACCACCCTACTACAACATTGTAGCCCGGCCACCTGATTTAAAGGTATTACAAATCGTCTTTGGCCCCAGGTTGTGCCTTGGGTATTAGCCTAGCTGACTATTATTATTAACATTTCTTTTTTCTGGTAAATGGCACATCAGAGACTGTGCCATTTTGGTTGGCGTGTATAGGCCATAAAGGTTTTCATTCGCTTAATAAAGGTTGGCCGTAAATCGCTTTTTTTAAAGAAATATTTCTTTATTGCTAATATTGGAATTCTGTTTTGCTTAAGCCTTTCTAGAAGTGGGTTAAATTAAACTATGATACAAATTTTTTTGATCGAATTATCCAGACCAATGCATAAATCCGAAATGGACTTTCAACCGAATTTATTAGTTATAAGTCGCTAGATGACTTAGGCTTAAGGTGGTGCCTTGAATATTAGCCTATCTGATTATTATTGAAACCTTTTTTTCGGAAAAATACGGAAAATGTTCCGAAAAAAAAGGGCCTCGGTAATTTTCCGTGACAAATTTCCCGACTTACAACTCTAGTTCATTTTAATGATCTATATTTATACTTCTCTCTTAGGTGATATTATAAACTTATAGTATAGGTTACTTACTAACAGTGCGGCGATCATTTTTACGAACCTTGGGTTGCTTCTACGCTTTAATGTTTATAGGAACCTTGATATCGAACGGATGACGGTCTAACGGTGCTATTTTTCTAAAGATAGTTGGCGTCAGGGTGCTACGAAATAATATAAATTTTTACACAGATCGTCCAAATGGAATTTTTTCTTAGCCACCAAAAGATCGGAATGCTTTAGTTTGACGCTTCCGCTGTTTCTGGAATGTTTGAGCAATAGCTTTCATTACTTTCTCAGATATCGATTTTCTTATTTACTTTTGACTACATCGAGTAATTGCGCTACTCTATTTATACACGACAATAATGCCAGGGAACAGTGGCGTAGCGACGGGGAGGGCTGCAACCACCCCGGGTGCCGGTGGCTCTGGCGGCGCCAAAGAGTCGCTTAAAGAATTAAAATATATTTATAATATAAATGCGCGATATTGGCAGCTGGAGTGGGATGCAAATTTGGGTGTTTTGCCCTGGGCGCTAAATATCCTCGCTACACCACTGCCAGATAAAAGGAAGAGTTAGGAACTGTAAAAATTACATTGCGTAGTAATTATAGCCCTTTGCCATAATTTTAATTAAAATTAAAAAAGTTTAATTAAACTTTATTGTTACGTTACCAATGTTTTCGTAACAAGCACGACTTCAAGTACGATCTACCGCACGTAGAAATTTACAGCCTTACACAAGTACAAGAGAACTTGTCAAAAACATCAAGAAACATGTACCTCCAGCGTTGTGAACATATGTTTACCACAAACGGCTTTATCAAGAAACATGTACCTCTTGCTGCTTTATCAAGAAATATGTGCCTCTAGCTGCTTTATCAAGAAACATGTACCTCTAGCTGCTTTATCAAGAAACATGTACCACTAGCTGCTTTATCAAGAAATATGTACCACTAGCTGCTTTATCAAGAAATATGTACCTCTAGCTGCTTTATCAAGAAACATGAACCTCTAGCTGCTTTATCAAGAAACATGAACCTCTAGCTGCTTTATCAAGAAACATGTACCTCTAGCTGCTTTATCAAGAAACATGTACCTCTAGCTGCTTTATCAAGAAACATGAACCTCTAGCTGCTTTATCAAGAAACATGAACCTCTAGCTGCTTTATCAAGAAACATGAACCTCTAGCTGCTTTATCAAGAAACATGAACCTCTAGCTGCTTTATCAAGAAACATGAACCTCTAGCTGCTTTATCAAGAAACATGAACCTCTAGCTGCTTTATCAAGAAACATGTACCTCTAGCTGCTTTATCAAGAAACATGAACCTCTAGCTGCTTTATCAAGAAACATGAACCTCTAGCTGCTTTATCAAGAAACATGAACCTCTAGCTGCTTTATCAAGAAACATGAACCTCTAGCTGCTTTATCAAGAAACATGAACCTCTAGCTGCTTTATTAAGAAACATGAACCTCTAGCTGCTTTATCAAGAAACATGAACCTCTAGCTGCTTTATCAAGAAACATGAACCTCTAGCTGCTTTATCAAGAAACATGAACCTAGCATCAGCTGCTTTATAAAAAACCACGTACTTAGCATCAGCTGCTTTATCAAAAACCACATACGTAGCATAAGCTGCTTTATCAAAAACCACGTACCTAGCATCAGCTGCTTTATCAAAAACCACGTACCTAGCATCAGCTGCTTTATCAAAAACCACGTACCTAGCATCAGCTGCTTTATCAAAAACCACGTACCTAGCATCAGCTGCTTTATCAAAAACCACATACCTAGCACCAGCTGCTTTATCAGGAAACACCGTCACGTATCTCTAGCTCCTTAATCAAGAATCAGAAAACCTCAGCCACTTTTCCAAAAAAACGTACCTACAGCTGCTTTTTCAAGACCTATCAACCTCCAGCTTTTATTACACAATGCGTTTTGGGTGAAAAATAGTACGAGACAAATTAAAATTTTAATCGGGAAAATGACTCTGATATTTTGATTAATGCCGACGGTGTTGCATATGCAAATGTCAACAACTGCTACAATTTTCCAAATTAGTATAGGATTGACTGAATTTGAATTTATCAGACCAATACATAAAAATAGCAAACACGTCATACGTGGCTACCACAATCACATATATTAATCCTAATTTAATTCATGATATAGGGGGAAATTGGTTATTGGCTTCAATTCTGTTTACCGTATTACTATCATTCTAATTAGGCTGTTTAGACTTCCTCTTGCATATTTTACAATCGATATTTCTGTATTCCTTTTTGATCAATCTAAATTATTGAACCGATAGTTACAAATGAAAGATTTCCGGATGTTTGTTTGCTTTCATATACATCCTAAGTAGGAATGTGCGTGAAATGGATATAAATACGTCCATTTACGACGATTTGTTCCGGCGTTTTGCTTTTCCAGGTCGCCAGATGACTTGGGCCTAAAGTGGGGCCCTCGGGTATTAGCTTAGCTTAGCTGAATAATATTTCATATCTACATATTTCCCAAAGCCTTTGAAAGTGGGTGGTTGACTTCGCTCAGTTCAAAGTTAACAATCAAAACCTCTTTATTTTCGATAATACTTTTTAAAGAACTTGCTGGCGTAAATCTGTGACGTGAAAGATTTTAACTTTTGTACGAATTTCGTTCAGTCGCAGCCACCGAGTAAAAAAGGACGTATTTTCGAAAAATAAAAGTATCCTTTATTTAAAGGAACACATAAGCGATTTGATTTTAACGTTTTTTGTGGGCACTTTAAAATGATCTTCACAAAATCGATCTAATTGATCATTAAATAACGTATTATAAGTGATTATAAAACAGCAAACTATTGATTAATACTATCGTTTCCGAATCTATAATCGTTCGCTAGGAGACCTCGTGACGCGCTTTGGCTGTAATCTCTTCGTATAAGCGGGCCGCCTTCAACGCTAGAAAGAATGGCAGAGATGATCGTCCCACGTAGCGTGATAGGATTTCTGCAAGCACGCATTAATCAGAAAATTATAAGTTCTTATAATCGCTCTTTTCAAGATTCTCCGAAAGTTTGAACGCCCTCTGAAATGGGGAAATATTCTAGAATGTGGGTTAAACTCGGCTCAGTTCGTTCTACTTTAAAAAAAAAAGGTTAATATCGTCCCCAGATGATGGTTTTTTGGGTGGTCTTATAGAAGGCTATTAAGTTAGAAAAGATTAAGTCGGGTTGATTATCCAGCTGACCGGTTCCTGCCCCCTTTTTTATCGCGTCCAGCAGCCCGGTCACAGCTGCTCCACATCGCTGTTGTTCATTTTTGTGGTATTTTTGGAAGACATTTTCGTTTTGTTATTTATACTGTGATGAAAGGTGCTCGCTTTTCTTACTGAGGACACTCGAAAATGATGGCTTTTTGAAAAGAACTATCTCGACAATGCTCTTCTATATTTAGACTCGATTATCGATCCAAAACGTAGACCATATTATTAAAAGAACGTAACCCCCGCTAAGCCTTACATTCGAACATATATACACAAACCCAGACATTATCAATATACGTATATATCTAATAATGTATGTATAAATAATATATAACATAAGTTATAACCTTTAAAGTGAGGTGGCAAAGTGGTTAGCATTTTCGCCTCGCAGTAAGAGGAGCCGGGTTTGATCCCAGCTTGTGGCACTGGTTGAAAATTCGTTATCACTCCCTGTTGGTTAGAGGGGACTTAAAATTATAATATTAATATTTTTGTAAAATAATAGTTTTTATTTAGAAATTTAGTTAATTTTGTGTTTAATATTTCGAAACCGGTTTACTTTTACCAGTTTTTCGGTAGGTTTAAGGTTCCGAAGTTCGCTGCCTCGCTTCTGTCGGCGCGTCATAAACAAAAACTAGGGGGAATTTCCCGAGGAAATCAAAAGAATTCAGTTTTTTTATACAGGGTGTCCACTAAAAAATGAACCAGGGCGAATATCTGAAAATCAGTTTTATTTACGAATTTGAAATTTCCAGGTCACATAGAGTGTGTAGGGGGAACATGCACCTACTATGTCGATGACCTTGAACTATGTCTTCAAGGTCATCCAAAAATTATCTCGAGAACCGTAAGTGTCAGAAAGTTGGTTCCAATTAGAAAAGTATTCCCTGTCATGTTTTAGGTCTAACTATAGCTTTGACCCGATCGGATTTGACCAATAAGTAGTCGAGAAAATTGTTACTAAAATCACAAAGGTCGTAAAAGGGAAAATTGAAAGAAAGCGCTAATAACTCGAAAACAAGTCGTGTAAAAAAATGTGTTTCGATTTAGAATAGACTCTCTTAATTGAAGGTTTCGTACAACATGGTGAAATGTTTGTGTATAGGAGTATAGTGTTGTGGTATATATTGTCAAAGTACGACTTAAAACAACTTCATAGTTGATAAATTACTCTAACAATAGGGCAATTTAAATTGCGTGACAATTTGCGGTTGAATACAGCGCCTGATTGGTACCCGTGAATGGATGCTAATCGATATTATCTAAACTCGGAACAAACGTAACTCCTCCGAGAAAGCTCCAATATCAAATCGATCCGATTTGGTCAAAGATCTGATAAAGCTAATCGATTTACAGTATAACGAAAAGCGTACTTTGTTCTATTGAAGCTTTTAGTTATCTATACTTCCTCTTTCGTTTAAGGGTTTATATTATTGCGCGTGTGTGGCGGGGTATACTGGCAAAGCACTTTGAGCGTACTAAGTCGATTGCAATATCTAAATTAGTGATTCAACTCACTTACATTAATCGTAGATATTGGATATTTCCATTGACACTGGATATCCATGGGATAATATGTATCTTTGATACTAAGCAGATGAAATTTAGACAAATTCTGGATATCTACGGTATATCTTGGATATAAGATATTTTACTTAAATTACAATTTGGTATCCTAGTGACTTTCTACGTTTACCGCGTAGTGCTATACCTCTGCTTTAAGCACATATTCGCAAAGTACTAGCGTGTTCAATATTCTAAAGTGTTTCACTAAAGATTTATGGTAAATCAAGTAATATTGCTTAGAGAAATTTCTATTTTGCGTTGTAAATATCCCCTTTTGGGAATTTTCAATTGGTTTGAAAGTCTAAATTTTGAGGGGAACTTCATCGTAGAGGGAACTTTAAAATAATATCTTTGTTCAGACGCCAGGTGATAATCTAGCCGCGATCTTAACCGTTATAACAGTTCGCCTTTGATTATTATAGATTCGAAAATTTGGGCAGTAACCTGTCAAACGCAGGCACGTTTCCTTCCGGCTAGAGTATGATATCTTTTCCACGCGACTTCGAGATCAATCATAATCCCAGGCACCAGTGTCAGTCAGAAACCATTTCACAGTGTTTCAAAGAGCCCATTTTCTGGAAAAAAAATTAAATAATGGTCTGATTCAGATAAATGTATATATTTAGCGTGAGGAAAGCACTAGGGTGACGTAGGATAAAGATGATAAAGTAGCGCCCCTTAGCGGCGAAGTTCACGTCTCTTCGGGAAAACGGGTCGCCTTCGTTGGCACATTCGATAGCGTAATCTACATTTTGTTCAAGGGTTCAAAATTTCGCTACTCTGCGCAGCTTCGTAATATTTGTCTTACGCCAGGCCTAGTCATTTCCTTGAATTATTTGAGTCTGATCGTTATTTAGTTTATAGAACAAATATAGGATGTTTCGTAATCTTGTACTAGATATATAGTAAAAAAAGACAGAAAGCGACTTTTCGTGTTACGAATAGTGTAGCGGTTCCGGCTATCCCGAAAGTTTTACGGGCAACGTAGAGATTGTCGGATCTTCCTCTTTGAATGATTAAATGAGTCAAATTAACCGAAAACTACTTGAAAAGTTGCAAAATCGAATGTTGGAAATGTCGTAAATCCGATTGTGATTTTCAAATTTCTTCTATATGCGTAATTTCTTCGCTACATCTCTCTGAACGAACTAGTATTAAATGTTATCGCTTCTGTTCTAAACAAGAAGAGCGGTCTCAGTTTGCTCGTCCAAAAATACTTGGGTAAGGCAGAGCCGATTTCCATTTATCTCAACTTGACTGACTTAAGCTTTAAGGTAGCGATTGAGTAATTTTTCTTGAATTCCGCGGTTCGAAATGGGTGTGTTCCCTACTTTATTATACTCCAAGATCCACGCCCTGTCTTCGTGGCTTGTTGGCGTGAAATGAGAATTGATCGACAAGGACGCGTTATTTGCTTACAGCCAGAAATATACGTTGTTTCGGTACGCCAGACGATCAGTCAGTAGTGTGACGTCTCTCGTAAGCCTTTGCATTCGCCCTGTTTATTGGGTCAACGCGCTTATTAAAAGGCGAGCGAGGGGCGTAACTTCCAAAATCTTCTAATTTTAGAACACGCGCCCTTCTTTCATTTTGACGAAGTAACGCGGTAATTTTCAACGTCCGCCGGACAGGATTCATCCGTCCTGAAAAATTGCTCGAGTAACGCTGGTCAACGCCTAAGCGTGTCATCTAAATCAGCGACACCCTGCAACGGCGCCACCTGGATGATCGTATCAGGGTGTCAGATTCGGCGGACGCTAATAGGATCCGCGGCAAACGGACTGCATCATTTTAATCAGAGCTCAAGCAAAAACTCCGCGTAATGACCCGCGCCGTTGGGTCACTTGGGTGTTGACCGACGGTTCTCAAATCATTGACTTGTTTTGGTGTTGTTTTCACGGAATATGTTAAGTATTAAGCAAAAAATATTTATTTGTACTTAGGGAGAATTACTATGTTGCGACAATCCGCGAACATAATGATCTAATTTGGCATCACGCCGAAGACAAAATGTAAATCGCGTCGGAATCAGGGTTGGACATAAGGCACTAGTCACGGCATTTGACTACTAAAATAAATGCTCTAACAACTAAAATTAATCAAAATCTGGGGGCTCACTAGTCAATTTGACTAAGAAAAAATTAACCTAAATATTCTTAAATAATTGCGAATATGGCGTATCATAAATTCATCATTCATCAATCACATTTTATTTAAAAAAAATCACAACATGCTTGTAGAGCTTGTAGAAAATCAACGGTCCGGAGAGTCCACGGCATCTCCGACAAGTTCTGATTCAGAATGTCTATCTCAAATAATGCGTCATTTGATGATGTTATCAATGAAAATATTTTTATCTAGACAAAGACTCTTAAGTCGTGAAAAAATTGCGATCGGCCAAAGTCATGTAACTCAAGTGATAATAAACTCCTATTTTAAAGCAAAATGTCAGTGACTACTAAAATAAATTAAGATAAGAGGTTCACTAGTCAGGCTGACTACTAAAAAAAATATTCTTACGTCCAGCCCTGGTTGGAATACGTCAGTTTTAGCATGAATTTATTTAAGCCATGAATATCCAACTCTATCATTAGAAAAATGACCACCCGGTTACGTTTTATGATCAATTTTATCTTCCGATTCAATAATTTGCCTTTATTTCTGCTCTAAGTGAGTTATTACATACAATGTAACCAAACGGCCAGTGTTAAATATGGGGAAAAGTGGATTGGATAATATCGCACGCAAAAAGCAAAAAACATACTTTTATTTTCCACAATACAACAAAAATAGTAAGAAATGTACAAGTTGCATTTTTTCCATTAAAAATATATTGTCCACTATTGGCCACAATGGTTAGTAAACGCCATATTGTCCATGCCTGAAAAATCCACTATATCCCATTTGCCAACCTGGATTTTTCCACCTCGGAATACTGTGTCGATAATATTTTGATATGTCAACGAAGCGTATAGGGAATTACGTCAAATGTCCTTCGTTACCAAATGATGTCTTGGACGAGCTATTTTTAGTGAAGGTGTGGCCAGTAATCTGTAAACATAACATGTCCGTAGCAATATTTATGAAATACGATTTCTCTACACGTATAAGACACGCCTTAGCGGAATGCAGTAGACCGCATAAATTTAGGTTAAAGAATTGCCCAACACAAAAATAGCTAAATTTCCGCACTAAATTATTGAAAAATATACAACCAAAAGTATATAAGACATGTCGCGAGATAAGTATAAATTTAGGCTATGAAAATTTAAACGTGCGCTGTATTTTTCCACGCATTGACAGGAAATTCTTCGTTCTTTGGAAACTGCGTCGATCCTATGAAAGTACATCGGGGTTGTCACCGTTTTTTCATATTCAAATTATCCGACTTTTCCAGAGATTTTCCTTGACTTATGTTACGTCAATCTTTGTAAAAGTTTTAAGTTCGTATTTGCAACCGAAATTTTACTCTCTGACTTATCCCTGTCTTGTAATGTTTTAAATTCCCTGACTTTGAGAGCCAAATTCAAATTCCCTGACTTTTCGAGGAATTCCAGATACTGTAGATGGATACTTATCTTGTTATGTATGTTATAAACGTCTGATAGTTTATTTCAGTTTACGTAAATTGAATATATTGAAATTTAGCCATACATGTATAGTTGAGTTTAGATAGCTCAGTCACTGAGTAAAATTAAAACTATACACTTCAAGAATATAGGGATTCCATGGGCTTACGTTAATTATATTTGTTTACGACCCTTAATTGGGGAAATTTGCATCTTTTAAGAACCTTGGAAGTCGTAGAGGCTAGCAATTAAAATGATAAATGAGCCGACAGATGGGTAATAAGTGAGGGCAATGGATACGCGAGTATTCGGATCAATTACCTTAATTAAAATCGGGCAGTTTGTAAAAGGATATCCACCCTAGGCTATGACCCTCGTACCTTTTTTAATTATGCAAATCCGTTCGTGCTATTGGTTCGGAATACCGAAAAGCGAAACTATAATTATGCATAATCCTAAATAATCGCCTTTGAAAGCAAACACGAAGCGCGGGACACGTTCGGTGAAAATTGCTTTTTCCAAACCAATTACCGAGCCTCGGTTTAAACAGTTATTGGCGTAACGATACGTAAAATTTGAAATCTATCCTAGTTTGTATTCTAAGAAAGCTATAAATTTTAGAACGGATTATGCTTGATATCTAAACGCACTTCCTAAACGTAGAATTGACCTCTTTAAGTATGTGTCATCCTGGTAATCCTAAATTAATTCAATTGGGTGTTATGTTTAAGCTTTATATTTGGTAGAATTATAACGTATTGCGTATAACCAGAAGTACTTAGATTTTACACCGTGTGCAACTGAGTATAGAATGTATACTTTCTAAAGGTGCAGAAGTAATTAGAATTTATACCTTCTAAGGGTGCAACAGAGTATTACCAGAAGTACGTACTTATACCCCCTGATTATGTAATAGAGTATAAACAGAAGAACTTATAACTTAAACCGGTCTAAGGGTGTAATTGAGTACAATCAGAAGTACTTCAAAATTATATCTTCTAAAAGTGCAAATGAGTATGATCAGAAATACAAGATTATAAGAGTTCAATTGAGTAAAGCCAGAAGTACCTAAAATTTATACTCCTCTAAGGGTGCGATTAACTACAACAAGAAGTACATCAAATGAATACCCTTTTAAAGGTGCAATTCAGTATAACCAGAAGTAATAAGAATCGAAGAGTGCAATTGAGTAAAACCAGAAGTAAATAATACATACATCATACGAGAAAAGTATGAATTTAGAGCGTGAAAAGTAAACATGTAACTTTGCATAGACAGGATATATCCCTGTGGGAACGAAAAAACGAGAGTATTTTTAGACTCCATCCGAGTAGCTTAAATTTCAAGCTCGACGGCGACGCTAATGCAGTGAAAACAAGGCGATTTATAGTTCCCTCGGGGATATATATACTGTCTAGGACCTTTTCAGGCTTGAGGCCACACCGCAGAAGCAGACATAGCATAAAGGCTTAAAATATACCACCGATGTAAAATGTAAAAATTACATTGCGCAGGGATATTTACTTATTTATGAAGCATTATTTTCCGAAGAGCGATAGCTTCTTTTATGTCATTATAACCGTCTGCAGCATCGTCTGGTCCCTGCAGACGGCGTTGAAACTCAAATATTGTATATCTTACAATCAAAACAGTTTGCTTTTATATGTGGCTAAATCATGTAATAACACGCGACTTCCTGTTAGGCGGGTAAGGCGATGATTCTATGGTTGTCATACTTCCGCCACGGGTGATTAGTGACATCTCGAAAATATGCTAAAATCTCATAAAATGAACTTGGAAAATGGAGATTTATTGGTGTAAGTTATATACTTTTACTATTACGATAATTTTGCGATTATATAGACTAATTCCGCGTTGGAAAACGAGTAGGGAGACCGTGTAGGAGTGTAGACTTTGTTTGTCTACACTCCTTAACTGCTCTATTAAGTTCCCGTTCAAAATTCGTACTACGTTTATTATGCACGCAAAAACTCTACGTTTACAGGTCTACTGGTTAGTAGGGAACTTCTTAGTTAAAAGGGACATGCATCGGAGCCTCACAAAACACGTATTTCCTCATGAGTGTCATTACGGAAATAAAGCTACACAACACAGTGCCGCACGAATATTTCTAACGAGCATCGAGAAATTCAACCCACGCAACGCCAAAACGATAAAACGTAGCATTCGCCGTGTTAAAGGCAAAGCATTGGCATTTACTTTTCTTATTTTCTAATCGCTCTTATCTTTGTTTCGGGTGGAAAAAGTAATGAAGAGCCGCGATGCGAGTTGGCCCGTCTTAATGGACTCCAAATATTCGCCCTATCTTCTTCACGCCATCGATCCCAACCTTTTTTTAGCAAACTATCTCTCTCCGTTCATTCCGTTTAAAAAGTTGATTGGAGCGCCAACTAAACCTTCGCGATAATTAGAGCAGTCCTAGAATTTTTCTTCATTTATAATCGTTTACTATTTTTAAATCTCCGAAAACTAAAAGCTTTGGCGTCGAATTTTGCTCGAGCCATTTCAAACTTTATCGGAATAGTTTGACGGTGAGTGAAACTGGAATGATTTAAAAGGAAGTGAAGCCGTACTCCTAAACTCGTAGTTTGAGCGGAAGTGAAGCTGCGCTTGTAGAATTTCGAATAGTTTGACTGGAAATTAAGCCGTAACTGTAAAATCTCTAATAGCTTGACCGGAAGTGAAGCGTAACTGTAAAATATCGAATAGCTTGACTGGAAGTGAAAGCTGGTTTTTAAAATCTCTAATATTTTATCAGGAAGTGAATTTCGTATAGATCGACCGGAAGTAAAAGCGTCGCAAAATCTCGAATATTTTGACTAATTTGAAGCCGTACCCATAACCGTACCAGTAGTTTCACCGCGAGTGAAGCCATGATCGTAAAATATTGAAAAGCTTAACAGGAGGTGAAGCCACACTGCGAAAGCATCGAAAAGATTAATTAATTAATCAACGAGGAAAATAATATTCTACATAAATAATGAATAAAGAAAAGACTTCTATATAAATTAACGTATACCCTTACAAATTTTTTTTTATAAAACCTCTATAAAATCGTATAGACGGTGATAGAGTGCAAAAGGGGTTCTATAGCCTATAGAGTGTTCTATAGCGCAAGTTATAGAAAAAAACCAAGAATCACTTCTACAAACCATTCTTTAGAATCCTTTTAAAATAATTTCTATTGAAGCTCTTTAGAAACCAAAAGAATGTTTAAGTTTTTGGTATAAAATTTTTCAGCTCACTAGTTTCATTTATAGAACCAAATTAAGAAATAACAGAAACAAATGTATAAAATGCGGACATTTTCAAAACTGTCCACCAGAGGAGCTTCTTCCGTACGAAGTTCAGAAGCCTTACAATTTCAATGCACCATTAAATTTCGTCTTTTAATTAGAGATATAACAATTTTTAGGTGGAAATTTGGCGCTTGGCGTTGAAATTCAATAAGCGTTAATTGAACAGTTCCGAGAAGATCGTAAAAACGTTTTGCCGATGAATTTAATATTCCGGACGAGTTTCGTGGACGCTTTCGAGTGGACGCGTGACCGTTTGCGTCGCCTGGCGGGGAAAGTAAACGACTGCTACCCGGGGTCAAACACGTCCCCGACACGTTAAAAGCTAAACGCTGTATCGGAGCCAATTTCCGTGTTCAAAAACAAAACTTCTAGCGTCGTTCATGAGGCTACCGCGATCCATTGGTTTTTCTCCACGACGATGCGGTTAATATTCATTATATACCGTCAGCCTAGTTAGTTACTGAATTTTTTACATCGAAAGCATTACCGCAAATTAGAAAGTTACGGAATTACAAAGGTATCGTTCCACATCGCAAGACGAATAAATAAGGAAATCATAAATTTAGAATGATTTTCGATCGGGTGTAGCTGCTTATCTGGGAGGAAGAAAAATTACGGTAGTGATGGCCCTGATGGGCATTTTTACTGAGAGAGTCACGTTCCTCATACACCGCTCTTGCTCATTTCAGTGCCTCTCACTTCGCACTCGTTTGAGACGATATCGAAGGTCCTCTCATTTCGCACTCGATTGAAAGATGAAATCGGAGCTCTTCTCATTTCGCACTCGATTGAAAGATGAAATCGAAGCTCCTCTCATTTCGCACTCGATTGAAAGATGAAATCGGAGCTCCTCTCATTTTAATGTCGACCATTTACTCATCATATTTGAAGAACCTTTAAAATGAGATGAGTTTTAAACCGATTTTCGGATAACATTAGCTTTATTTGAACATAATTAGTAACTACGAAAGATCAGGTATCTGACTGTCTGCATTTACGCTGAGATTTTATCAGATCGGTTTAAATGGGTCAAAATGAAAACCAGATAGTTTAAACCATAAACTTATCTGCATTCATTCTTAAAGCTCTAGAAAGAAGGTGAGCAGATTTAGGATGCCGTACACTTATCGATTTTACACAAGCCTTTCGCTTAACTACCAACACTATGTTGAATATGTTAACCAGTTAATTTTAAATTTCAATTAGTAACATAAAAATATTAAAAAAATCGTTGCGCTTTGAACTTGTTATAGGGTAAAATTTAAACTTTAAAAATACTTACAAATTATTATAGAAAGGCCTATTTCAGTACAAACATTAAATTATACCAGAAGCATATATATTTCTTACGAGAGAAGTAATCGGTACCTTCGCAGTTTCGACGCGGCTTCTATGAGCGTGGAACCTTACGCGTGCTGTATTCCTTTCGAGCGTATTTTGAAAAAGAACCTTGAACAAGCGAAAGTAGTTATTGTAAGCAAATGACATTAGTAGTAAAGGGAAAAGCATACTTTTCTAGTTAGAAGTATGTTATATACTTCCGATTATACGCATTTTTAAAGTTCAGTGATCTCGTACAATTGCAAGAAAAGCCCATAAAGTAAGAATTATAACAACGGCAGAGAAAAACTACTGCGCGACAAAAATAGAATCGTCAAACCAACGCGCATTGCAAATCATATTTAGCGGAGACAATTTTCCCCTTTTTGAGAGACAAAGTCAAGAAGCTCTAAACGTGTCTATTTTACAAATATTATCACTGTTTTGTTTTATATCTCGATCAAAGACTATATAAATATAATACACCAATAAAAGTGGACAAAAATAATAAGAGTTGGAATAATTAAAAATCGGTTTAACATTCATATTTGGAATTTCTTTGAAAAATCCCCAATCTCGACATGCTTGACTGTCGCTCGCAGCCAGCGTGTAGGGCGCTAAAGAGCCAAGAAGTACCGAACACGTGACAACGGCTGTATCCCCTATCTCGTTGCCATAGCAACGGGAAGACGCGTCACCGTTTTACGAGCAACCAAAGTCTCGCTCTTTCTCTCTTGGCAAACATCTATCCGTACCGTCACCTGGCACTACACGTACTCGCACCTGTACATCCGTACCCCCACCGACTTAGTTCAATATAAAGCCGTAGATACCGAGGTATTTATACTGTCGTTAAGTCAACGGCTATCTGACAATTAAATTAAAGTATTTCGCGAGATAGAGGTTACCTAATTAAAAGTTCCAGGTGACATCGTTCACTATTAACGTATCCAGAGTTTTTATAGTATTCTTAAAAATTAAATTAAGCGGCGCGGTTCTTAGCTGGCTGGCGCCCAAATGAAATGACATTCTTTGACAGAAAGAAAATGGTTTGGGCCTATGTTATAACAGGGGGCGTTATGATAATAAACTGCACCAGAAAGACTCAAAGGAATTCTTAATTGAGCTAATATTTCCCGGATCTTTTACGCCAAGCTTCTATTTTCAAATTATAAAACGAACGCTGTTAGCAAATTTTTCCTCTTACTTTTCGCAGCGCCTACCAGACATCTTTCAATTCGACAAACTAAATTGCTCCACTTATAAAACTGGCTACCGATTTCTTATATTGCAAAAATTCACAAATTTTAGGTGGGAAATTTCATTAATATTTAAATTAGTTAAATTTAGTGAATTTCAAATAATTTTATTTTATTTTATTGAATTTTAATTTTCTTTAAATTGGATTAATTTTATTTAAATTTGTTTAATTTTATTTAAATTGGATTAATTTTATTTAAATTGGATTAATTTTATTTAAATTTGATTAATTTTATTTAAATTTGACTAATTTTATTTAAATTGGATACATTTTTATTGAATTGGATTATTGTTTAGTAAAATTGATTTATTTTCAATAAATGTTTAGTTAAATTAATTAATTTTCAATAAATGTTTAGTTGAATTGATTAATTTTCAATAAATCTTTAGTTAAATGGATTAGTTTTCAATATATTAGATTAATAATAAGTTAAATTTAATTAATTGGAGTAGTTCTCTAAAAGATTAATGTTTAAATAATTTGGAAGCGAGTGTCGAATTTCAGAAGCTAAAACCGAATTTCGGAAGCGAGTATCGACTTTCAGAAGAGAGTATCGACTTTCGGAAGAGAGTATCGACTTTCGGAAGCTAATATCGAATTTTGGAAGCGAGTATCGAATTTCGGAAGCGAGTATCGAATTTCGGAAGCGAGTATCGAATTTCGGATGCGAGTATCGAATTTCGGAAGCGAGTATCGAATTTCGGAAGCGAGTATCGAATTTCGGATGCGAGTATCGAATTTCGGAAGCGAGTATCGACTTTCGGAAGCTAATATCGAATTTTGGAAGCGAGTATCGAATTTCGGAAGCGAGTATCGACTTTCGGAAGAGAGTATCGACTTTCGGAAGCTAATATCGACTTTCGGAAGCTAATATCGAATTTTGGAAGCGAGTATCGAATTTCGGAAGCGAGTATCGAATTTCGGAAGCGAGTATCGAATTTCGGATGCGAGTATCGAATTTCGGAAGCGAGTATCGAATTTCGGAAGCGAGTATCGAATTTCGGATGCGAGTATCGAATTTCGGATGCGAGTATCGACTTTCGGAAGAGAGTATCGACTTTCGGAAGAGAGTATCGACTTTCGGAAGCTAATATCGAATTTTGGAAGCGAGTATCGAATTTCGGAAGCGAGTATCGAATTTCGGAAGCGAGTATCGAATTTCGGAAGCGAGTATCGAATTTCGGATGCGAGTATCGAATTTCGGAAGCGAGTATCGAATTTCGGATGCGAGTATCGAATTTCGGAAGCGAGTATCGAATTTCGGAAGCGAGTATCGAATTTCGGAAGCGAGTATCGAATTTCGGAAGCGAGTATCGAATTTCGGAAGCGAGTATCGACTTTCGGAAGAGAGTATCGACTTTCGGAAGAGAGTATCGACTTTCGGAAGAGAGTATCGACTTTCGGAAGCTAATATCGAATTTTGGAAGCGAGTATCGAATTTCGGAAGCGAGTATCGAATTTCGGAAGCGAGTATCGAATTTCGGATGCGAGTATCGAATTTCGGAAGCGAGTATCGAATTTCGGAAGCGAGTATCGAATTTCGGATGCGAGTATCGAATTTCGGAAGCGAGTATCGACTTTCGGAAGAGAGTATCGACTTTCGGAAGAGAGTATCGACTTTCGGAAGCTAATATCGAATTTTGGACGCGAGTATCGAATTTCGGAAGCGAGTATCGAATTTCGGATGCGAGTATCGAATTTCGGATGCGAGTATCGAATTTCGGAAGCGAGTATCGAATTTCGGAAGCGAGTATCGAATTTCGGAAGCGAGTATCGAATTTCGGAAGCGAGTATCGAATTTCGGAAGCGAGTATCGAATTTCGGAAGCGAGTATCGAATTTCGGAAGCGAGTATCGAATTTCGGAAGAGAGTATCGACTTTCGGAAGCTAATATCGAATTTTGGGAGCGAGTATCGAATTTCGGAAGCGAGTATCGAATTTCGGAAGCGAGTATCGAATTTCGGAAGCGAGTATCGAATTTCGGAAGCGAGTATCGAATTTTGGAAGCGAGTATCGAATTTCGGAAGCGAGTATCGAATTTCGGAAGCGAGTATCGAATTTCGGATGCGAGTATCGAATTTCGGAAGCGAGTATCGACTTTCGGAAGAGAGTATCGACTTTCGGAAGCTAATATCGAATTTTGGAAGCGAGTATCGAATTTCGGAAGCGAGTATCGAATTTCGGAAGCGAGTATCGAATTTCGGAAGCGAGTATCGAATTTCGGAAGCGAGTATCGAATTTCGGAAGCGAGTATCGAATTTCGGATGCGAGTATCGAATTTCGGAAGCGAGTATCGAATTTCGGAAGCGAGTATCGAATTTCGGAAGCGAGTATCGACTTTCGGAAGAGAGTATCGACTTTCGGAAGCTAATATCGAATTTTGGAAGCTAATATCGAATTTTGGAAGCGAGTATCGAATTTCGGAAGCGAGTATCGACTTTCGGAAGCGAGTATCGACTTTCGGAAGCGAGTATCGACTTTCGGAAGCGAGTATCGACTTTCGGAAGCGAGTATCGACTTTCGGAAGCGATAATCGAAGTTCGGAAGCGAGTATCATCTTGGGGTAGATTTGCGATCAACCACGAGTTTAATGAAATTTCAGATAAAATATTTTCCTGAGTTTAATCAAACAACTAGTTGTCAGATACTCGCGGCTTCGTAATATGTTCACGCGTTCACGTGCATTTTACGGAAGCACTTTATTTCGCAGGAAGATAAAATCGATCTTTCGTAGCCTTGAGATAAATAAAAGGGAAATATATTTCTTCGAAAGGGATCGGAATTCCGAGTGCAAAGTAAAATAAAGAGAATCCCAGCTTAAGATCCCATCGAAGATCTCCGCCAATTTCTAGGCCAATTGATGCCGCCAGGGCGTACGAGGAAAATCGAACCAGGACTTCTTCACGAAACTTAACGGCAATTTCAAATGGAAAAGAACTTTGCATTGCAAATCTCCTTTTCGCCAGAAGGATTTATTCCTGCCAACATTCTTTTTCTTTTACCAAACGTGAAATAAGAAAAAGAAATCTAGCCTTCCCACCGAACCATTTTTTCAGATTAGCCTTAAGCCAGGAACGGAAAACACTGAGAGATAAGTCAAAACCTAAATGTATTCCCAGCTATCATACAGCTTCAAACAACATGTGGAAAACCAATTTCCCTGATATTTTCAGGTTTTTCCACTGAATATTTCTAAGTTTGAGAACAACTCATGTCTTATTAAAAACCAGATAAATATCCTAAACTCTTATTAGGAATTCTACTAAATAGAATATTTTCAACACTCACAAATTTCTCAGATTTCTATTAAACATTTGGATATTTTCATAAATTGGTCAGAAATATAATTATTATAGAGACATGGATTAAACACTAAAGGATGTTCCACGGGCGAAAAAACACACAAATGCCCTGTCACGTCGCCACCTAGCGGCGCGAGTCCGAAAAACCGGAAATTTATTTTTAATAATAATAATCAGCTAGGCTAATACCCAAGGCACCACCTTAGGCCTAAGTCATCAAGCGACTTTTAAAGCCATTAATACAGGTGGCAAGTGCCGTATTTCCGCCTAGGCCAACCTAGGCCATGGCCTAGGGGCCCATCCTTGGAAGGGGCCCTCCAGTGACCGTAGTTACTGTATTCGAATCTATAATATCAATCGTAATTTATATTGGATAAATTCCTAGGTAGAAAATTTTATTTTAAAATTACCAAAATTTCTGCCTGGCAGTTTACGGACGCAGCCTTTAATCGCAATGTTGCATAATTATCGCACATTTAGTCGACGATTGTGAAGAGCTTTTATTTAGTAATACAACCGTAGAGCTCAGATTTCTACGCTGAATCAGGGAAATTTAGGCACAGCCTAGTTCCAGGGATAAGAGTAAATGCAGCGCGTGAAATGGGGGCCCAGACTCCTTATCTGCCTATGGGCCCAGGATCTCTAAGTCTGGCCCTGCTGGTGGCCGCTCTATCTAGGGGCAGACAAACCCACGTGCTTTTAAATAAATAATGGTATCGAAAAAAAGCAGACGAATTCTAAAAATCACGGTATAAGAGTTCCAAAAAAAAAACAGATGGCGCTACAAACTCATATACGGTGCCCCTGGATAGAAGAAAAACAAAAAATAACACCTAGCTAAGGAGGACTTTGCCTTAGGAAGCTAGCCCGTGGAACATCCTTTAGTGTTTAATCCATGATAGAGAACTGCGCAGAAACCGTTTGTACCAATTGAAATCGTAACTGCGGGAATGGATGGGAATCTGATTGTTACTGGAATTCCGTTAGGTTATGGATGGAAAACGAAATATTCAGATGGATTTAACCCAGCGTCCGGTAATTGGCGTCACTAGTTGACTTAGACCTGAGTGGTTGCTGATAATTATTATTAGATTTATGACCCAAATCTTGGTAATAATGGTGAAGTCATTTGCTTCGGGAATGGGACGATAATGGACGGGAATGAGAAAATATAGGTCAAATGGAATGGTAACAGATTTGGAATGGGATGGGAATGGATATTAGAATATTTCCTAGATTTTCCTTGCGTTTCAGGTTTGCATGATCCATGCAATAAGTACCGCAAGTGTTTCCAACGGCCAGCTGTTATTCGGGTCGTCATTTTACAAATATCTGATAGTAACCAGTTAATCAGATCAGTTTTATCATTTATATTCTCCACCCAGCAATCTGAACTCAAATTGTATCGTATTCATTATACAAATTAAGTAATAGATCTTAACTTAAACGCATCAGATTCGATTAGTTTAACAGTTATCTGACTTGTGGAAAGTAAATCCAAATAATCCGTCATTATAATTTCGGAAAACTGTTCACAAGCGGTCTGTCGGTTACAATTAGTTTCGGGTTTAAATTACCTAGTTTGCATTTTGACCTATAACAACTGATCCGATAATATATATATGATATCTGATTTATCCTAAATATTTTCTTAGTTCAGATAACGCCACTGGTATCTGAGAATCGATTGAAAGTACTAAGTACAGCACCTACTGACACCGATTTATCATTCCACCACACGAATACTACATAATATAAGAACATAAGTTTCATCATGAAAAAAGGACACTTTTCCCTTAAAATAACCATTATTCGCCGTCATTGAAAAATTGGCAAATCTATTATTCGCCATCATTGAAAAATTGGCAAATATATTATTCGCCATCATTGAAAAATTGGCAAATCTATTATTCGCCATCATTGAAAAATTGGCAAATCTATAATCCGGGAACTCAGTAATTTCTTTGTGAGACTTATTTCACAATTCGGCCAAAATTAAACTTACGAGGTGTTTATTGCCGATTTTGTTCAAAGTCGGCCGTAATGTAGACCTATATGAGATATGAAATTTCCCAAAAGGAGACGTTGCACTACCCATTCGATTTGCCATGGCAACCGAAAATGTTTTTGATCACTTAAAACAAAAAAAATCTCCATTTAAAAAAGCATGGGATTTTCTCGGTTTACGAATTTTTTTTAAATATTTGAAAAACACGAAATGGGTGGACCACATTTAGGTAAATTTCATCAAGTTTCGGTAAATTGGAACATTTTTGGGGTAAAATTGTAACAATATTTGGGTAAAATAAGGAAAATATATTATTTTTGTTTTAAGTGTTCAAAAACATTTTCGGTTGTCATGGCAAATCGAACGGGTAGTGCAACGTCTAATTTTGGGAAATTTCATATCTCATCTAGGTCTACATAACGCCCGACTTTGAACAAAATCGGCCATAAACACCTCGGGTACTCTCCTTGTTAGCCAATCCAATGATATAAACAAAACGCTTTTAAATCTCAAATTCGAAAAAACCCCAATACATTAGAGAAGAAGACTTGAGGGTTTTTAATAATCAATTGTATGTTAACAAACAATAATTATTTTGCCAAACTGTTGTGAACATATTACACAAGCGTTTCTTATGATAAAACGTATGTACTATAACTCCTAAAAGAATTTTAAGTATTAATCTTCCAATACTGCTAATATAATTTAATTAATACATCGATCTTCTCTTGATTGGCTAAAACATTAATGTCGTAATTTCCAAACCAATATGGGGGATAGATAAACCATCAGGTAGTTTGGCATTCTTTCAAATTGCATCATTTGAACCCAACCAAGGATTATTTTCTAAATGCTGTATTTTGTCTATTTATAACATGTTTGATTTTGATGGTTTAATTTTTATATTTAAAGAGCTGTGATATCTGACACTTTAACAAGGTCACTACTATTTCAGAAACTTGCTAGAAAAACTTTATCGTAGTCCCGTTTTCCAAAAAAAAATTACCTAAATTTTTTACTACGGGGCGAAATTATTTAATTCTATAAAAATTTCCTTAAATAGATTCGTAATGAATTATATCTCAATTATTTATTTCTCAAATGTATTTGATCTTATTCATTGTGTTTTTTAAATATTATATATATTGTATACTTGGTTTTTATTTCATTTTTGATGTAAATGTTTATTTCCCTTGAGCACTTGTTTTCCTCTATACTCCTGTGGCACAAATCGCTTGCTGACTTAGCCTCTAACATATTTAATTGAACTACAAATAAACTTGAACTTGATTAATATAAAAACACGCTTAGATACCAAATACGTCTAAGGGCTCTAAAATGGCTATTTCCGTTTTGTTTTCCATCCGAATCGCTATAAAATCGCCGTCATTTTACTTACATATGAATACCGTACCCACAGAGCCGCTAGGCGGCAGGCCCAAAAAAAACTTAAATTGGTTAATATTAGCAGGCGCACCGCTGGCGCGAGATTCTTCGTAACTATGGTTACAGTCGTTGTTCAGAACTGTTGCTCCGAACTGAAAAAAAAAGCAAAACGTCGTTAAAAATGCATTAAAAAACAACCGCTTAAAATTGTTTAACGTGGATTTCGCCGTAAAATTCCGTTTTTTATCGTCTAAAGGCTCACTCTACCGCTTTTCCCTAAAAGAGATAGTGATGGCTTGGATCACAGTAAAATTTCTTGACTTAATTACCTTTATTAGATATAGTTTAATGCCATTAATCCGAAAATATATATGTTATACCACTTGAAATTAGTATTTAATTATGAAAATTTACTTTAAATTATTTGTGAAATGTTCTCTTACCCGCAAACTCACTCATATTCTACGTCGTATTTGGTTGGGAAGTCGCTATTTTCCCTCTGTTTTCACAGTGGCAGATAATACCCGCGAATGAGAAGTTGACCCTTCCATTTAAAATCTAAAATTTAATAGTGAATGAAACTAAAATCGTTATTACTACTATACTTATCATGGTCTTTTTATATATTTAGTGTAAAAATATTATATGTGAAAAAAATCTGTCACTATCTCTTTAATCAATAACGACTAAGATATCCGATTGAAATCAGTGATCCACGCGAGAGACCTAAATTCACCTTCGAGGACGCGTCCTCGGTTTCTAACAAACGAAACGTCGTTCTGAAGAGATAAGGGCAAAAACTGAGCTGACTCGCCATTTTGAAAAGGACGAAGAAATATTCAGAAACGGCGAAATAAAAATGTACGCGGTTTCCATTCCTGGGGGAACGCGCCAGAAGGCAGTCAGTCAACGAGATAAGAGCGATTTAGTGCATGCGAAACAAGATTTTTTCCTCCGCCCGTCGCTAACTCTAGCGGCTTCCAGTTCCTTCGCGAATCAATGTTATACACGAAAAGGGATGAAGGTTATTCACTTTGATAAAAAGAAGAGAGGCTTTTTTCCATTTGGGAGACTGTCACCGACATTCGCCGCCGTTGGCCGAACCATTTCCCGGGTCTCATCGATTGGGTGCCGCCATTGAGGGACATTTGGAGGACAGGCTACTAAGTGATACATTCATCGCGCCGCTTTTTCAAGCCATTTCTCAATACAGCGTCATTACTTTGGAATAAAATGAACCCCCGCTAAAGCCCGTTCTATTTACGAACTTCCAGGTTTGGCTAACCGCTTTCCTTCAGCTGCCGAACTTATTACCTTTCTGACGTTCTTCGCTTCATCTTCATTTCCGCTGTAGACATTATTTATGTTACTAAGAACGTTACTACCCAGGAAAGAATACTTAGAAAGAATAACTACGTGAAGACGATTTTTAGAAAATATCCAATCAGTTCGGTATACCTAAATGTTCTTGACTAAAACTCTCCAATCAGTATTGACTGAAATTCGCAAGTAATAACGCCATTTGTCGGAAACTTAAATATTTTCTTGTCACAATTTTGCGATTTAAAATGCATTTAAAAATTGTTAATTCCAGCTTTAATTAAATTTGAACGAACCAAATTAATAGCTAAACAAGTTTTTGTTATTACTTATGAGCGATTTGTCAAAAGATAAAAGAAATCAATTCGATCGCGACAAATTACTTTCTGCAAAAGGTTATAGAAATCTATAGAAAGTCGATAGTTTTCTTACTATAGCTTAGACAGACAAAGCTATTTAGTTTTTTTTAATTTAATTTAGGTAATTCTAAGATATATAAAATATCTCCGTTACAAAAATGCCAAAACGTCATAAGCCGTTTAATAAGCATCAAAATACAATCTAGCGCTAATGCCTTTTACGAGATATTGTTAAATGTCCGAACCGGAAGAAAATCATTTTGAAATCGGAATTTGTGACGCCTTCTTTTGAAATGAAAAGTACATTCTTTGAAAGAGTATAAAATCAGAGCCGGAAACGGTAATGGGGCTTCCAAACACTCTTTTTTCTCGTCGCTTCGCGTTCAGTCGGATTAACAAAGAGTCCGTGAACTGCTAATGGGGTAATTAGGGTATAGCCGCGTCGACTTCGCGTGTTCGCGGTTGGTTCGAAAGACACCTATTTCCTGAGGTGGCCCCACCCAGAACTATCGCTTCGTCAATAGACAAATTCAAAGAGAGAGATACGAAAGGAGTGAAAGGACTCTGCCCATTTCCTTCAACTAAGAAACGCGAGAAAGAAGTCTTGACGCTTTTCACCCGCCACGAAACGCTCCAATCAATATACTATCGCCAGGAAAAGACAGCCTTATACAATTGTCATTTCATTTAAGACCAAAAACTAAATTACTAATATTTTATTAGGATACATCATTCAATCCTTCGGGCATTATGTTACGATTAGGACTTGGAGATTTTTGAATTTAATACAATATGACTTTGATTCAAAACGTTTCTATAATAATTCTACAGAATAATATATTTAATTTTTGTAGAAAATAACGTTGTATAGAGCACTCTATTATAAGGTATAGGAAACTATAGATTTATACAGGATGGAAGCCTCAGCCGTGGTCCAGCCTCGGTACTTCTCCTAGTACACCAGAGTGCTGCGGGTGGAACACTTCTACAGGCGCTGCCTCGGCTATTTAATCCGTTATTAAAATTACCCAGCTAGAATTTCTACAAATTCTAGCTGGATGTTACTAGGTCTTTATTTTCATTTTCATTTTTAAATCATCGTCTTCTATCGCGGGAACCAAGTGCGTAACTTTGTTCTTACCAAAATTAGTTAACCGATAATTAAATAACGGATTAAGTGGCCGAAGCAGCGCCTGTAGAAGTGTTCCACCCGCAGCACTCTGGTGTACTAGGAGAAGTACCAAGGCTGGACCACGGCTGAGGCTTCCAACCTGGTATAATATTTTACAGAATGACTATAGATAATTTTTTGTTGAGACCCGTTTCCCGGATTTTTAGCCTTTTATATTTTTATTTCCGGAATTATCATTTGACGATTTCAACTATCTGTTTTCCAGGAAATGGCCAACTCTTCGCTCGTTTCATTGTCCCATTTAGACATCGCGTTGTCCGGTTTTCTAGAATATTATTATTTACTTAGAATCTTTCTACTTCAACGTGTGTCATAAACCTCTAAGGATCGTTTAAGAGTTCATTTGAAAACTCCAAAAAATATTCGACTTAGAATCTCTAACAAAAATTTTATTTGAAATATTCTCGTAACTTTCCGCGCCAAAACATCGTAGACTTTTCTCTCGAATGTTGTTAAAAACAGTTCGATAACATGGCAGGCAATTTGAGGACCTTTTATGTGAAAGGCGAGAAAACAATTGATAAATCGATTTTAAATTTAGCAAAATATAATTTACATAGTTGTGGTATTTCATAGGTTAACGTTTTTAAATCGTGTCGTTTTCAGCTGATGCCATCTGGTGACGAAACACTGTACCATAAGTTACATAATAGCAATACGTATGGCACTTCCCTTTTTTTAATGGTAGTTTTATTACCGAACCGTTTTATCGACACTGTCACTCTCGCCAATTTCAACTTGGACTTGTAACCGAACTGAGTAGTATATTGTAGTCATTGCTTGTAGTATATTTCGCCTAGGGCATATTTAGACACTAGGGGCTCTGTGCTGAACGTGATTAGGCAATAAGGTAATTTCATAAATAAGACACTGACTTTGAGATTTCAGAGCGTAAATTTTCTCGTTGATTTCTGGTTTTTTTTACCCAGATTTCGAGATTTGTTAACTGATTTTCACCCAGATTTCGGGATTTTCAATTTTATTTCAAGATTTCTTAAATAATTATTTCTCTAGAGTGTACGGGATTTGTACGTAACCGTTCGGTGATAATTTTGGCTAATTGTCAAACTTATTTTATCACGTTACTTATGGCTGTACGTATGTATTTCAATATAGTATAAAAAAGCGATATAACCCATTGATTTATCCCCGGTAAACGCGTATGGAAAAATAAATCACGCGAAATAGACATCAGTAGAATCGTTTAAAGCGTAGAAAATGAACATTTTCCATTTAAAAAATGAGAGAGCAGGAAAAAAGTAGAAATTTCGACAGCAGCTGTTTACATTCTCGGCGTGATGAATTTCGGTTCGACCTTTTCTTTTGTGTCACTTTGGAAAAAGGGTGGACATCAAGATTGGCCGCACTCGGGGGTCCTCCGCGTGACAAAACGAGATAACTTAAGAGGGAAAACATTTCGAATCCCCTTGTTCCACACCCCCATCGCCTTGGACCTTTACTTTTAAAGAAGGATGGACCACTGTGTCTTCGGCGAAAAATGACTTTGCCGGCAATTTCGACTTTAACACGAACACGCGAGGGAAAATAAATATCCAGTATTGGAGGTCGATTAGTCTGCTATAGGGCTAATGTATAAAAAATTGAGCTCAACTCTATAGGTCATTATTTCTTATTTATAGAAAGACATTGACGGATTGTTTTAATTTAGCCAAGTTTTCTCTAAATTTTCTACAGGGTTCGTACAAAATTTACGGAATTAAATTCCCTGACATTTCCAGGTTAACCCTGACCAAATTGCCAAATTTTCTCTGACAATTTTTGTAGAATAAATTAATGGTTTGAGGTTAAAATTTTTAAAAACATTTTCTTTAAAAATTTATTTGCGTGATTGATTTGGGGTCATTTTAAAATTCCCTTGCTTCTTGGGACCATTTTCAAATTCCTGACTTTTCCCTGACCATTGGGAAACATTTTCAATTTCCTGACTTTTCCCTGACCATTGGGAAACATTTTCAATTTCCTGAACATTTGTAAACATTTTACAATTCCCTGACTTTTCCCTGACCTTTTGTAAACATTTTCAAATTCCCTGACTTTTCGCTGACCTTTAGGAAACATTTTCAAATTCCCTCACCTTTTGGAAACATTTTCAAATTCCCTGACCTTTTGGAAACATTTTCAAATTCCCTGACTTTTTGGAAACATTTTCAAATTCCCTGACTTTTCGCTGACTTTTAGGGAACATTTTCAAATTCCCTGACTTTTCGCTGACCTTTAGGAAACATTTTCAAATTCCCTGACCTTTAGGAAACATTTTCAAATTCCCTGACCTTTAGGAAACATTTTCAAATTCCCTGACCTTTTGAAAACATTTTCAAATTCCCTGACTTTTCGCTGACCTTAAGGAAACATTTTCAAATTCCCTGACCTTTAGGAAACATTTTCAAATTCCCTGACCTTTTGGAAACATTTTCAAATTCCCTAACTTTTCCCTGACCATTAGGAAACATTTTCAAATTCCCTGACCTTTAGGAAACATTTTCAAATTCCCTGACCTTTTGGAAACATTTTCAAATTCCCTGACTTTTCGCTGACCTTTAGGAAACATTTTCAAATTCCCTGACCTTTTGGAAACATTTTCAAATTCCCTGACTTTTTGGAAACATTTTCAAATTCCCTGACCTTTTGGAAAAAATTTCAAATTCCCTGACTTTTCGCTGACCTTTAGGGAACATTTTCAAATTCCCTGACTTTTCGCTGACCTTTAGGAAACATTTTCAAATTCCCTGACCTTTAGGAAACATTTTCAAATTCCCTGACCTTTAGGAAACATTTTCAAATTCCCTGACCTTTTGGAAACATTTTCAAATTCCCTGACCTTTTGGAAACATTTTCAAATTCCCTAACTTTTCCCTGACCATTAGGAAACATTTTCAAATTCCCTGACCTTTAGGAAACATTTTCAAATTCCCTGACCTTTTGGAAACATTTTCAAATTCCTTGACCTTTTGGAAACATTTTCAAATTCCCTAACTTTTCCCTGACCATTAGGAAACATTTTCAAATTCCCTGACCTTTAGGAAACATTTTCAAATTCCCTGACCTTTTGGAAACATTTTCAAATTCCCTGACTTTTCGCTGACCTTTAGGAAACATTTTCAAATTCCCTGACCTTTTGGAAACATTTTCAAATTCCCTGACTTTTTGGAAACATTTTCAAATTCCCTGACCTTTTGGAAAAAATTTCAAATTCCCTGACTTTTCGCTGACCTTTAGGGAACATTTTCAAATTCCCTGACTTTTCGCTGACCTTTAGGAAACATTTTCAAATTCCCTGACCTTTAGGAAACATTTTCAAATTCCCTGACCTTTAGGAAACATTTTCAAATTCCCTGACCTTTTGGAAACATTTTCAAATTCCCTGACCTTTTGGAAACATTTTCAAATTCCCTGACCTTTTGGAAACATTTTCAAATTCCCTGACCTTTTGGAAACATTTTCAAATTCCCTGACCTTTTGGAAACATTTTCAAATTCCCTGACTTTTTGGAAACATTTTCAAATTCCCTGACCTTTTGGAAAAAATTTCAAATTCCCTGACTTTTCGCTGACCTTTAGGGAACATTTTCAAATTCCCTGACTTTTCGCTGACCTTTAGGAAACATTTTCAAATTCCCTGACCTTTAGGAAACATTTTCAAATTCCCTGACCTTTTGGAAACATTTTCAAATTCCCTGACCTTTTGGAAACATTTTCAAATTCCCTGACCTTTTGGAAACATTTTCAAATTCCCTGACCTTTTGGAAACATTTTCAAATTCCCTAACTTTTCCCTGACCATTAGGAAACATTTTCAAATTCCCTGACCTTTAGGAAACATTTTCAAATTCCCTGACCTTTTGGAAACATTTTCAAATTCCTTGACCTTTTGGAAACATTTTCAAATTCCCTGACTTTTCGCTGACCTTTAGGAAACATTTTCAAATTCCCTGACCTTTTGGAAACATTTTCAAATTCCCTGACCTTTTGGGAACATTTTCAAATTCCCTAACTTTTCCCTGACCTTTTGGAAACATTTTAAAAATTCCCTGACTTTTCCCTGACCTTTTGGAAACATTTTCAAATTCCCTGACTTTTCCCTGGCCTTTTGGAAACATTTTAAAATTCCCGGACTTTTCCCTGACCTTTTGGAAACATTTTAAAATTCCCTGACTTTTTCAGGTTTTCCAGGTCGTGTACGAACCCTGTTCTATCGAATGTTATGGAAAATCTAAGGTTTTATATATTCTACAGAGTGCAGAGTGGTTAGCACTTTCACCTCGCATCCAAAGGAGCCGGGTTCGATCCCAGCTTGTGGCACTGAAAACTTGGAACAACTCTTTACGCCTTGAGTTTGCAAGGTTCAAAAAGCCCGTAGCCAGGATATTTCAAATTCCTAAGGGGTACTCTTAAAAATGAGCTTAAAGGTTCACACGGGTCACACTGGCGTTTGACATTAGAACAAGTGGTTTAAATAGATATAAATTAAATTTATATAAAACGTAAATCGAAGTTGAATTTCCAATCACATTAGTTTGGTCTTTATTTCTTTGTATTTCTACCACAAATTTATGCATACTTGGACTTGCATTGCATGAGATTAATCAAGTCATTGTAAGTCGATAGCGAAACTAAAAGGGTGTAAGCTGGAACAAATTGAGAATGTTCTATTGTTCTGAACCACCTACCCGGAGTGAACAAAGTGAAATAAGCCGCAGTGTACTTGGGTAAAAGTAAATAAACGACGACCTCGTATAATAGCATATAGACTACAGTACTACATAAAATTAAGCTTATAGTCCAATCAATATTTGTACTTGATTACGTGCCATATTATTGTTCCTGCTACAGCTAAAACTTTCAACTTCAAATTGTGGAAGTGATACTAATATAGTAAAGCAAGGTACACGAAAGTAAATAATATAGTTTGGGCAGTTGGACGTAACTAAATATAATATGTGAATAGGATATTTTTAATTGATTTTGTTTACTTATTTTGATATTTTTAAGAGGGCACATATACTTTTTGAGGTGACACGATGGGACACTCTCAGATTTTTTGACGGGGCACACATTATTTTGGAGGAAGCCGGGCCCCCTTAGGCCCCCTCGCTGGCTACGGGCATGGTTTGCAAGTTATCTTCCTACAGGTTAAAGGGGTTTCACTAAAAGTTTTTCGGTTCACCGTTTCTATGGTAATAATTAGTGTAGGCACGCGTGGCATGAAGGGCTTGCGTCCAAATGATTTATAGGAATTAAAAGTGGATAGATGACTGGGGCCTAAGTTGTGGCGCCTTGGGTATTCGCCTAGCTGATTATGATTATGAACTGTTTCTTCAAAAAAGATCGACATTTTCTACAGACTTTCTACAGAATCTAATGGAAAACATAAGGTTGTATATATTCTGCAGTGTTCTACAGTTATTTCTACAACAAATTCCAAAACCATTTCTATAAAGTTTTGTTCTATATGTTCTATAGAGTGGTCTAAAAATATATTTACATAAAAAAAGACCTCAGCATATCTACGCTTATTAAATTCCTACATTGAAATTATATAAATATATTATATCACATCAAGAATGTATTTATTTATACTCAGGGAGAATGAATATGTCGAGACTATCGACGGACACGTTGAGCCCCTAACCCCGTCGCGCTAAGGGGGGGGGGAGGGAAAAAGGAGGCGGTCTTATTTTTTGCGTCCTCGCTGCAGCGTTAATCGCGTCGAAAAACGTAATTTTTAAGAACCAATGAGATTGCAGTATTATTTGATATTATTTAAGCGGAGGAGCATACCGGGGGGCCCAACGGGTGGAATAGGAGAAACGCTAAAAATAATCTCGACATATTCATTCTCCCTGAGTATAAATAAATACATTCTTGATCACATATTATATTATAAAATTCTATACTTTCTATAGTAAATTTATATTTTTATCAGGGATTCTGATAAAAATTCAATAGATATTTTATAGAAAGGGACTTTTTGTTCGCGTTTAAGGGATATATATTTCTCAAAAATAGATACTATACACTTCCGCTACTACGAAATTATACACGTCCACATTGTTGTACTTTCACATGTTTATAATATACTAGCTCGGTATAAGTTTGAATTGTACATAGGCTGTGGGTTAACAGCGATTTCTCCCAAGACGTCGAAGTCACCATCTGATGGCGAAAAATCGAAATATGAGCTTGCCTGTGAAATCCGGTTTCGTTTCAACATCGGGATTGAAGCTCGTGAAGCCTAACGCGAGTGGTCGCGAAGAGATAAGCTTTAAACAACGAATATTTTACGACAATACCTGTTCATATTGAAATGAATAAAATATTCTACCAAAATGTTGACACATAAGTTGTTTCGTTTAAATTTCCCCCAAATCAAGGATTTCGACAGCCAACAAACCAATCGCCGCAAGTGTAAAATTTCAAAAGAAGGGTAGTTAGGACTAGCTCCGTTCTACGTGCTAACTTCTCACGCTTCTGCTCGATTCGTATCCATCAAGACAGTCATTTCCGCTACCGACAGAAGTTGAAAAATCTAAAAAGATAGGGCAAAAAATCGCCGCAGGGAGTTACGTATACAGGTTCTGATATTTATGGGATAAATCGCTGTTAGCGTTAGATCTATGGCGGATTCTAACTTATACGGAGCTAGTATATTATTAAACTTATGGTACTTTTGATTTCTTAAAATGGTAAAATTATTTTCCCCAATGACTATAGACAAATGAAACGTGTCTAGAGAAAAAATATATATTTCCAATTACAGTTCTATAGAATATTTATAGTAAGTTGTTATTAGGGTGCAGCGTTTAATACTTTTGATTTTGGTTAGTTTACGGTCGGTCAGTTATGTCGTACGCAATTTACAGCGGCAGAATGTTTCTGGAAGATGCTTGTAGTAAACAAAGTGCAACTCGGCCGGTATCTGAGTCGTATAAGGGAGACGCACTTTGTCGGACCCATTAATTTCCGAGTTTACATCAGTCATCGCTCAACAAGCGGATAAAACCCGCAGGAAGAGCGAAAGTCCATTAGGCCGAGCGGCATGTATTAGCGAAAGAGAGCGCTTAAGAGTGCCGTCGACGCAATATCCTCAAGTCCGTTTGAATAATAGCTCCAGATAAAAAGCCCTTTTGGTGGCTGCCCTATCAAGTCACGACGAAAAGCCTCGTTACAAGCTATTTCGAGGCAAAGGGCTTCGGTGACTGGCTTTGATAAAAACAGCGCGCCACAGAGTAGTTATCCGCTAAAGCCCCTATTAGTACAGAGAGCAGATCGTTCTTCTCCGTTAGCTGATTGTGGATAATGTATTGAAAAGTATCAAACTTAAATATTTCAAAAACTATCACATTTGGAAATTCAATAAAATTATCAGACTAGGATATTTAAAAAAAAATTTCATACTCAAAAATGTGGAAAAATATCAGTTTCGAAAATTTGGAAAATGTTAGTTTCGAATGTTTGAATACCTTATCAAATTTGAATATTTGAATACCTTATAAAATTTGAATATTTGAATACCTTATAAAATTTGAATATTTGAATACCTTATCAAATTCAAATGTTTGAAAACATCATTAAATTCGAATGTTTGCAAACATAATCAAATTCGAATATTTGAATACCTTATCAAATTTGAATGTTTTAATAACTTATCAAATTCGAATGTTTAAAATCATCATCAAATTCGAATGTTTGAATACCTTATCAAATTCAAATGTTTGAAAACATCATCAAATTCAAATGTTTATGTATAAGCCAAAAATGACAGACCATTCCTCCGTTTTGCTATACGCGTCAAAAGTAATTTCCTTTCTACAGACAAAAATAGTTTTTTGATTTGAAGTTGCCCACTATCTGATCTTTTCGCCATATCGATTGGCAATGTTACTATTTGATTGAAACCTTGCAGTGAACACGAATTATCCATTTTGAGATACCGATAACAATATCGAATACGACATTATGTTTAATCGTATAGAGACAAACACGGACAACACGAAATATAACTAGCCTCTAACGTTCACCTAACACGTTAATACTAATGATACCACTTCAAGTACCGATAATTATATACTAAATGCTTCCACAAAACCACTGACTAAGTAGACTACACGTATATAATCAAATATACATGATCAACTCCGTCCTCCACGGCTTCCCACATTGGTGTTTTGGATGATAACGATTTCCGCTTGGTACTGAATGTATCGTTACTATCAAATTAACGTTACTAACACGCATGATTTCGATGTACGAACTAATTTTAATACATAGTTACGCTACGATTAGACACTTATTTAAGACGTAGCTTGGAAACGTAGAAAATGTTTTACATACGTCCATAATGTTGTTCCACGAGTATGACGACTAAATGACCACATCACATAACCTTTGAATGCACCTCGCTAGTTGGAGATTGTGCTTAACGACGTCACTCTGTGTATAGCCCTCAGTAAAATCCCAAAGAAACATACTTATGGAACAAAATTACCAAAAGGACCCTTCTTGATAATTAGTAGGGCTGTGCGAGTCCAGTTTTTAGGGTATCGAGTCGAGTACCGAGTCTTAGAAAAGTAAGTTATCGAGTCTTCTAGCCCATTAGCGGCTTAAAAACCAAGTTTCGGGTCACAATCGAGTCCACTAACATACAAAGCTCATTTAATTTCAATCTAAACACGCATGTCCTCCAAACTATTTATATTATATGAATTATATATTTTTATTACTTTATTTCCTGTTTCCACTGTAGGAAAATATGAAATTATCACAGATAATACCTTTATAATGGAATCCAATCCAAAAAAATTAAACTTATAAAATTATTATTAGTTATCGTGAATATTAATAAGAAAAAGGTATTTAGCTTTAAAGGACTTTTGCCTAAATTATCACTTATCATTATAAGACCAAACCCGTACAAGCGCAACTCTTAACGCTTACAACAATAACTGGCCCTTTAGCTATAGTTTTTGTTTGGATTTATCAGCTTTGGATGACATGACAGTTTTAACAACCAATAATCTTGTAGGTGAGAAGCATGACACGTGAGAAACATCGAACTCTAATCGAGTACTCGCACACCCCTAAATTATTAATTAGTGACTAGCTGAAAAGCTAATTCCAGGGTTGCTATTACGTTTTTCAGATTCCAATTCTATGACTTTCACAGACTTTTTTCGATTTTTTTAAAGCCAAATTTAAATTGCCTTTCTTAAGCCCCATTTTCATGCTCGCTGGTAGCGGGTAAAAATCAACAAAATCCGCTTCCGCTACACACTTTTTCACTTTCCGCGTCGATCTGTTTCAAACAGATATTTTAGCTTTATTTTCACGCTTGCGAGTGGTGGATGCGAATTTTAACAATTTTTATCCGTTACCAGCGAGCATGAAAATGGGCCTTTAAATGTTTGACTTTTCCCTAACTTATTATTTGCAGTTTCAAATTCACTACTTACCCTTGATTTTTAGGCCCACTTTCAAACTCCCTGGTTTTTCCTAGACTTTTAAAAGTTTTCCCTATTAAGAAATATTTTCTATGACCTTTCTATGACAAAAATTAAATTCCCTATAACTTTCCCCTGTCATTTTGGACCTATTTCAAAATTCGATGATTTTTTTATGGTTCCAATTTTGAAACGGACCTGTTACAGCCCTGAGCTCGTGGCATCGAGCTTAGCCTTGAAGTAATAGAAGTTAAACGTTATTTAGTAATACCAGGAATTTATAAATGTAGATACTTGGAATGTCTTAGGCTCTATTGCAGTCGGAGAAACGATTCGATCCGTTCCGCATAACATAATATATTCAAATAGTTAGAAAAGAGCAAATGAGGTATTGTGAACTCTTATTTTAGCCAAAGCCTAATATCGATTCCACGCCGAGTTTGACCTCGGAATAATAATCTTTATAAGCACTACAGCTTTCTAGGTAGTCTTTGATAAAGGAGGATGACGCTATATCGAGCAACTATACTATTAATCCAATGTTTAACGTTAGAAGTTCAGCTCTTAACCCCACCCGTTTTAAAAGAATCATCAAGGCCACCATATTATTCCGTAAACATTCCAAGTGTATAAATATATAATTACCTGGTATAATTTTTCGCTCAAAAGGAGACAATTATTAGACAAAACTTAAAATAAATAATGTTATTGAAAATTTTTAACTAAGTTCAGAGTTACTAGGGTTCGCTTAATTAAATCAGGTAATTTAAAATCATTGAATTAAATCAGGTAATTTAAAATCATTGAATAAAAACAGGTAATTTAAAATCATTGAATTAAATCAGGTAATTTAAAATCATTGAATAAAAACAGGTAATTTAAAATCATTGAATTAAATCAGGTAATTTAAAATCATTGAATTAAATCGGGTAATTTAAAATCATTGAATTAAATCAGGTAATTTAAAATCATTGAATTAAATCGGGTAATTTAAAATCATTGAATTAAATCAGGTAATTTAAAATCATTTAATTAAATCAGGTAATTTAAAATCATTGAATTAAATCAGGTAATTTAAAATCATTGAATTAAATCAGGTAATTTAAAATCATTGAATTAAATCAGGTAATTTAAAATCATTGAATTAAATCAGGTAATTTAAAATCATTGAATTAAATCAGGTAATTTAAAATCATTGAATTAAATCAGGTAATTTAAAATCATTGAATTAAATCAGGTAATTTAAAATCATTGAATTAAATCAGGTAATTTAAAATCATTGAATTAAATCAGGTAATTAAATCAGGTAATTTAAAATCATTGAATTAAATCAGGTAATTTAAAATCATTGAATTAAATCAGGTAATTTAAAATCATTGAATTAAATCAGGTAATTTAAAATCATTGAATTAAATCAGGTAATTTAAAATCATTGAATTAAATCAGGTAATTTAAAATCATTGAATTAAATCAGGTAATTTAAAATCATTGAATTAAATCATTTGATTTATTTCAACGGAGGAATAAAAAAAGGCAAAATATAGGTTATAAAATATTATCCATTACAAAGTCCACCTGAGCTAGCTAAAATTACACATTTAATTAAGATTGCATTTAATTTTATATTTATATAGCTGACAAAAGCATATTCTCAATCAATTCAAATATAAAATTGTTTGAAAAACGGTAAATTCAATTAAAAAAATTACTGATTTCATTTTAATTAAAAAATAAAAAGTGCCCACCCTGGGAGTTATCAATTATGAAAAGTGCTGACCTCAAGCGTTACCAATTAAGAAAATTACCAAAAATATAGTTAACAATTAAGAAAAGTATAAACCCTGATAATTACCAATTATGGAAAGTAGAAACCCTGAGAGTTACCAATTATGGAAAGTAGAAACCATGATAGTTACCAATTATGGAAAGTAGAAACCCTGAGAGTTACCAATTATGGAAAGTAG
Source organism: Leiobunum rupestre (assembly GCF_980474605.1). Lineage (NCBI taxonomy): Eukaryota > Metazoa > Arthropoda > Arachnida > Opiliones > Sclerosomatidae > Leiobunum > Leiobunum rupestre. The sequence continues at coordinate 25,951,008 of NC_143392.1, read as the reverse complement.
AAACCCGGAGAGTTACCAATTATGGAAAGTAGAAACCCTGAGAGTTACCAATTATGGAAAGTAGAAACCCTGAGAGTTAGCAATTATGGAAAGTAGAAACCCTGAGAGTTACCAATTATGGAAAGTAGAAACCCTGAGAGTTAGCAATTATGGAAAGTAGAAATCCTGAGAGTTAGCAATTATGGAAAGTAGAAACCCTGAGAGTTACCAATTATGGAAAGTAGAAACCCTGAGAGTTACCAATTATGGAAAGTAGAAACCCTGAGAGTTACCAATTATGGAAAGTAGAAACCCTGAGAGTTACCAATTATGGAAAGTAGAAACCCTAAGAGTTACCAATTATGGAAAGTAGAAACCCTGAGAGTTAGCAATTAAGAAAAACAACGAAATTTTCAGTATTGAAATGTAGCGTTTTCGTTATCCCGCTTAAGGCAAAACCCAATCAATCCGAAACGCTGGTGTGGGGGTGTTGACATTCGGTTTCCCAACGCATTGGTCAGGCGAGGGAGAATCGTCTCTGTATTGGGGAAATGTTTGTTTAATGTGGCTATATCCTTGAAAGTGACTACTCTCTGCTACCACGGTCTGTCCCCCGAGACAAACCAAAACGGAAAAGGAAACAGACTCTTAACATCACTGTTTTTATTTCTAGGTGGTGTTGGTGTTTCTGCTAAGTATAGCCTCATTAATAATATATTTCATCGATGCATCTCGGTAAGAAATAAAACTCGCAAATACAAAAACCTCCGAATAAACACTCTAACACCATTCCAAACAAACTACTAAACTTAATCACTCTTTGCACGCGAACAAACCAAATATACCGAACTGGGAACAACTTGGGGCAAATATAGTCAGACAAACACAATGAGACAGTTTCACCATTCGCGTCGCCATCTAGAGGCTTTTATAAATATACTTTTATTAATATAAACACTAGCTTCATTAGAAAACAAATTATCTCTTAAAAAGGCTAATATGGCTAAGAAATCTACGCTTCACTGATCCATTCCACCAAAATGGCGGATCGAAACAAATTCAAATCTTCCGCCTAAATTTTATATTATCATCTTGTGACGTATACCAATTCTTTTTAGGGCTAGGGTATTGCCATCTATCTATCTACATTATTTTTTCAGTTTCTCTCGAGTTTTTGTTCAGTTTCATTTTCAGCGACGGGCGTCACTATGGTTAGGTTCCCCCGCCCGCGTGAATTGGGAGTGACGGTCGGCTCCGACCGATTTCGAGGAGCTTTGGACCTTTTATATGCGCGTGTGATTTTGTTGGTTCGCGTCTCCGTCATTTCGCGTTTAATCGAAGTAAACAACCTTATTTCTTCGTTTCGAATCAGTCAGTTCAGAACCGTATAGTTACAATCAGAACCTTACAAGGTTAAGGGATGAATTACACAAAATAACGATTGAAAAAGAAAAGTCTTGGTTTCAGTTGATTTTTTTAAGTAATTAATTTAATTACATTAGGGTCTCCCAATGTCCCCGTCCGTTAGCTTTCTTTTTTTATATATAACAGCTCTAAGGCGCCTCTTTTTAGTCAAATTTATAGTTTTTTTACAATTAGGCTCGATAGGGCTACAGCTCTAGGGCGCGATGTTTTAGTAAAATGTATCGTTTTTTTACAATTAGGCTCGATAGGGCTACAGCTCTAGGGCGCGTCTTTTTAGTAAAATGTATAGTTTTTTACAATTAGGCTAGATAGGGCTACAGGTAAGGCGCACCTTTTTATTAAAATATATAGATTTTTTTACAATTAGGCTAGATAAGGCTACAGCTCTAAGGCGCGCCTTTTTATTAAAATTTATAGTTTTTTTTTTACAATTAGGCTAGGTTTACAGTCCCAGGGTTCGACTTATAGAAATATTTATAGTTTCTGAAATGAAAAGAGCTTCTTAACACATGGAAGGGGTACCCCAAAAATCTACTCATCATCGTTAGCCCAGGGGATCTATATAATGTAAATGTATAAAAGTTTTAAAATGTCGAGATTGATATATGGTGAGGAATTTAAAATCGGGTCTAGTCTGTTATAGACCACTGGTCCTAGAATTGGTCCTGTTTTATCGATTTTCTCATTCCTCGTTCAAGATACGAAAGATAGACTTAATTTGGTCTCCAGTCTGCCCTGGAAAATTTGGTCTCCGGTCCACACGCCCTTGGTATGGTCTCCATTTCCCTGTATTCCAGAAGACTAGAGACTGTAGGTCAAAGAATCAAACATACGTTGACCAGTCTCATCTGAGCCAGATATCGGCATTGTTAATATTTTAGATATGATATTCGATTTATTCCCTTTAAAATCCTTTTATTCGATTTTATTATTTATTTATTTGAATTTTATTTTATTGATTTTTTAAGAATTTTATGCCTTTTTTCTTGGGAAATTTAACGTTAATTCGCGTGCATTAGATAGAAAACTAAAATTTAATCTTAATTAAATATAATTAATATTCATTTTGGTCTGTTTTTAAGCTAACTGGGACGTTTTCAAAATTACGAAATCATTTGATTTAAATCGTTGACAACAATTAATGGCAGATATTATTGAAACTCTCTTTTAGGGAAAATTTCGTGCGTATCGAAGACGGCGTAAAACGCAAGAGCGCGACAGCTGCTTCGGTATTTAATAAGAAGAAAAAGAGACAATTGATTAGCGGCGAAAGTCGTCCCACATTCGGAACGTATATTTTGAGAAAGTGACTGGAACGGAGCGAACGCGATCAGCTGCCGCGAACACTGGCTCCCTCTATTTTCCCGAGTAATTGTCTCTCCATTGGCGGGCTGCGGCACTGAAATGAGTTATCGAATGCGAATGGATGGAAAATCGATGAGACCAAAGCGGACTTTGAGTTTCTCAAGCGGTGTCGTCCTCCAACGAATCAATTTCCAAATTAGGCTTCTTAGAATTGTATCAGCGAATCCCCAACGCTCATTCCTCGAATCTAGAAACCAAGTCTCACGCTTATTTTACCTATAAATAGAAGCTATTTTGTCATTAGGCCTATTTCTTAGCTCATACTTTAAAGGGTTATCCGTATCGCATTTTACTCATGGCTATATAATTGTTATCTTGTCATAGTTCCTACTTTGTTCTTTGCTTTCTTTCTAACGCCAAAGACTCTATTTCGTTCTTCCCTAAAATTATTGTTTTATAGTTTACGCAATCTTCTTCACAGCGTAATTTGAACTTTTTACATTGTGCTTCTCTATCATTATGCTGTCTACGGCATTCACTTCACGATTCTTTACAGCGACTCCATTCAATTATCAAAACCTCCTTCGTTACAAATGTCTATTTCCTAATTCACCCTTCGTCACAGCTGTCTATTTCCTACTTCCCAATTCACACTTCGTCACAGCTGTCTATTTCCTACTTCCCAATTCACACTTCGTCACAGCTGTCTATTTCCTACTTCCCAATTCACCCTCCGTTAGAGCTGTCTATTTCATACTTCCCAATTCACGCTTCGTTAGAGCTCTCTATTTCCTACTTCCCAATTAACCCTTCGTTAGAGCTGTCTATTTCCGACTTCAAAACCTCCTTCGTTACAAATGTCTATTTCCTAATTCACCCTTCGTCACAGCTGTCTATTTCCTACTTCCCAATTCACACTTCGTCACAGCTGTCTATTTCCTACTTCCCAATTCACGCTTCGTTAGAGCTCTCTATTTCCTACTTCCCAATTAACCCTTCGTTAGAGCTGTCTATTTCCGACTTCACCCTTCGTTACAGCTGTCTGTTTCCTACTTCACCCTTCGTTACAGCTGCCTATTTCCTACTTCACCCTTCGTTACAGCTGCCTATTTCCCAATTCACCCTTCGTCACAGCTGTCTATTTCCGACTTCCCAATTCACCCTTCGTCACAGCTGTCTATTTCCGACTTCCCAATTCACCCTTCGTTACAGCTGTCTATTTCCTACTTCCCAATTCACCCTCCGTTAGAGCTGTCTATTTCCTACTTCCCAATTCACGCTTCGTTAGAGCTGTCTATTTCCTACTTCACCCTTCGTTACAGCTGTCTATTTCCTACTTCACCCTTCGTTACAGCTGTCTATTTCCTACTTCACCCTTCGTTACAGCTGTCTATTTCCTACTTCACCCTTCGTTACAGCTGTCTATTTCCTACTTCACCCTTCGTTACAGCTGTCTATTTCCTACTTCACCCTTCGTTACAGCTGTATATTTCCTAATTCACAATTCACCCTTCGTTACAATTGTCTATTTCTTTCTCACCAATCAGCTCATAAGTTGTAGCTGTTTATTTCCTTCTACACAATTTTCTATTTGCTACAGTTTTCTATTTCCTTCTCTTCAATCTTTTCTTTACAGTTTTCAATTTACTTCTCTCTAATCTTATCTTACATTACAGCTATCTATTTCCTTCTCACCAAACTTTCCTTCATTTGTTTTCAATTTCCTTCTCTATAATCTTTTCATCTATCTATTTTCACCCAATTACAGTTTGTCTATTTCCTTGTTTCTAAAATCTACATAACGTAAACGTTTACTTGCTTCCTTCAAGTATTTATTTTGCACAGAATGAAATGTTATTTTCGACATCAGTTAACTTCTTCGGAAAGTTCAAACAACGTCGGTTAATAAATAGTACGCGACAGTTTCCAGACAAACTCGAAACAACTTTTCAATACTATTATTATCAACAACAAATGACATTTATATTTGATAAAAGACATAACATGAAAGACAACGCGAAAATCATTCTAAACATTGTAAAACTTCCACGTACAAATATTATTTTAAAACTTCACGACGTTACTCTCTCACAATAACGAAATTTTATTTTCTAATTATTCTTAATGCAAACTCAAAGTACGGGAGCTTCCGCCATAGGGTGAGTAAAAACCATTGGACAAACGCACTAATAATCAAATCATCACTTCAATAATAATTAAAGCGAGCCAATATCAAATTTATTACGTAAAAAATATTTAAATTAACTGTAGTACATTTCTGTAAAAGGTCCTATTTCTCGTAACGTACCTGTGTATCGTGCGTTTGAACAAAAAATTATCAGACTCTTAAATTTCTAAAATTATCAGACTCGTAATTTTCTAAAATTATCAGACTCTTAAATTTCTAAAATTATCAGACTCGTAATTTTCTAAAATTATCAGACTCGCAAATTTATTAAATTATCAGACTCGTAAATTGAAAAATATCAGGCTGTGAAAAGTTATAACTAGAAAATTAAAAATTCAAACCTTCAAAAATTATCAGACCTGGAAATTTGAAAATTAATCACTTTTGTTTTAAATGTCACATTCGTCAGCTTTCAAAATTATAAGACCCAGAATTTTAGAATTAGAAAATTTGGTATACTTAACAAGCTAAAACTGATCGAATTCCAAGTCATTACGGGGGTGGTTTGAGTTTATTCAAGGGTTACGCAGCCACCTGTGTTATTTGCAACGAATGTGATAAAGCAAGCTTCAACTTTCATCTGAGACAATGATTTATTATTCAAAGTAATCATTTCGAACTTTCGCAAGGTTTCCGAAACATTTCCCCGACAAATTGCTCGCATTATTTTTGATATTGGCTCCAAAAAGGGACGCTGTATTCCGCTTCTATGCGCCACACAAAGGCTTCGCTTCAGTGTGAGAAATAAGGCACTATCACAGGCCAATCGCCAGTTTAAAAATTAGCTGGGCCAGTTTAAAAATTAAATGCTTGGGATGTTAGTGGCCCTGGTGACCACTTAATTAATTCGAAGTTTTTTCCCTTCAAGATTTTAATTCATTAAAAAAATACTATATTAATCCGTAAAATTGTTTGGTCTTTGCTTCTACGCTGTGTGCTTGGCCTTGCGTCAATTGCGTGTATGGGTGGGTGACTGGGTGTCGCCAGTCTGTCTACTCTACACTCTACACACAGTATAGAAGAAGCGAATTTAGCAGTTAGCAAAAAGAAATACAAACAGTCTCTCTCTCAGTAGGCTTGTTCAGGTCGGGTCTATAGGGAAACGGTAGCTTGCTGCCTTTGACTGTATTAGCGTCTATGGGAAGATAACCTGGAGATAAAGATGTTTCTACATATTGCTTAAGCAGATTTATAAATCTCTATTTAACACTAAAATTTTTTGAAATACCCATAATAACTAACCTACAAAGCCTATGCCCTAGCACATATTGTCAAGAAAAGATAATTTGACCATAAATGATGAAAGCCTGATTTTGAAGGTTAAAAATGATAAGTGGCTAGTGGCCAGTTTTTTAATTAAACTGCATAAGCTCTACTGGCCACACGTCCAGTTTAAAAAATTCCTTATTTCTCAGCCTGTTTCGCTTCTCTTTTTGACGCAACGTTGTTATAAAAATCCCGGAAAATGATAACGAAAATAGTTGTTACATTCTCTATCAAACGTAAACAATAATTAGAAATACACCGTACTTAACATTAACAATTTAAATGGAATTGCCAAAATTACGAACGATAAATCAATTTAGGGGCGCGATTGTCAGGGGTATCAGTATACAGGGGGTTTCAAAAGGTTATGCAAACATTTTAAGGAGTTGTAGGGGCTGAGTTGAGCGGTGTCGTCCTCCAACGAATCAATTTCCTATAATTGGGCTTCTTAGAATTGTATCAGCTAATCCCCAACGCTCATTCCTCGAATTTAGAAACCAAGTCTCACGCTTATTTTACCTAGAAATAGAAGCTATTTTGTCATTAGGCCTATTTCTTAGCTCATACTTTAAAGGATTATCCGTATCGCATTTTACTCACGGCAATAAAATTGTTATCTTGTCATAGTTCCTACTTTGTTCTTTGCTTTCTTTCTAACGCCAAAGGCTCTATTTCGTTCTTCCCTAAAATTATTGTTTTATAGTTTACGCAATCTTCTTCACAGCATAATTTGAACTTTTTACATTGTGCTTCTCTATCGTTATACTGTCTACGGCATTCACTTCACGATTCTTTACAGCGACTCCATTCCATTATCCCAACCTCCTTCGTTACAGCTGTCTATTTACTAATTCACCCTTCGTCACCACTGTCTATTTCCTACTTCCCAATTCACCCTTCGTTACAGCTCTATTTCGTAATTCACCCTTCGTTACAGCTCTATTTCCTAATTCACCCTTCGTTACAGCTCTATTTCCTAATTCACCCTTCGTTGAAGCTATATTTCCTAATTCACCCTTCGTTACCACTGTATATTTCCTACTTCCCAATTCACTCTTCCTTGCAGCTGTCTATTTACTACTTCTCAATTAACCCTTCGTTACAGCTCTATTTCCTAATTCATACTTCGTTACAGCTCTATTTCCTAATTCACCCTTCGTTACAGCTCTATTTCCTAATTCGCCCTTCGTTACAGCTCTATTTCCTAATTCACCCTTCTTTACAACTGTATATTTCCAACTTCCCAATTCACCCTTCGTTACAGCTATATTTCCTAATTCACCCTTCGTTACAGCTATATTTCCTAATTCACCCTTCGTTACAACAGTATATTTCCTACTTCTCAATGCATCCTTAGTTAAAGCTGTCTATTTCCTACTTTGCAATTCACCCTTCGTTACAGTTTTATTTCCTAATTCACCCTTCGTCACCACTGTCTATATCCTACTTCCCAATTCACTCTTCGTTACAGCTCTATTTCCTAATTCACCCTTCGTTGCAGCTGTCTATTTCCTACTTCCCAATTCACCCTTCCTTACAGCTGTCTATTTCCTAATTCGTAATTCACCCTTCGTTACATTTGTCTATTTCTTTCTCACCAATCATCTCATTAGTTGTAACTGTTTATTTCTTTCTACACAATTTTATATTTCCTTCTTTTCAATCTTTTCTTCTTTAGAGTTTTCAATTAACTTCTCTTCAATCTAATCTTACATTACAGCTATCTATTTCCTTCTCACCAATATTTCATTCATTTGTTTTCAATTTCCTTCTCTATAATCTATTCATCCATCTATTTTCACCCAATTACACTTTGTCTATTTCCTTGTCCCTATTGCTACAATCGCCCATTTCTCACTTTTTCTTCGTTACAGTTTGTCTATTTCATGCTTCTAAAATCTACATAGCGTAAATGTTTGCCTGCTTCCTTCAAGTATTTATTTTGCACAGAACGAAATGTTATTTTCGACATGAGTTTAAACTTCGCGTAAATGAAAAGTTGAAACTTCTTCGGCAAGTTCAAACGACGTCGGTTAATAAATAGTACGCGACAGTTTCCAGACAAACTCGAAACAACTTTTCAATACTATTATTATCAACAACAAATGACATATACATTAAATAAAAGACATAACATGAAAGACAACGCGAAAAACATTCTAAACATTGTCAAACTTCCACGTACGAATATTATTTTAAAACTTCACGACGTTACTCTCACAATAACGAAATTTTCTTTTCTAATTATTCTTAATGCAAACTCAAAGTACGGGAGCTTCCGCCACAGGGTGAGTAAAAACCATTGGATAAACGCACTAATAATCAAATCATCACTTCAATAATAATTAAAGCGAGCCAATATCAAATTTATTACGAAATAATTATTTGCATTCACTGTAGTACATTTCTATAAAAGGTCCGTATTCCTCGTAACGTACCTGTGTGTCGTGCGTTTGACTCTTAAATTTCTAAATTTATCAGACTTGTAAAGTTCTAAAATTATCAGTCTCGTAAATTAAAAAATATCAGATTTTGAAAAGTTATCACTCTAGAAAATTAAAAATTTAATCCTTAAAAAAATATCAGACCTGGAAATTTGAAAATTTATCACTTTCTTTTTGAAATGTCACATTCGTAAGCTTTAAAAATTATAAGACTCAGAATTTTAGAATTAGAAAATTTGGTATACTTAACAAGCTAAAACTGATCGAATTCCAAGTCATTACGGGGGTGGTTTGAGTTGATTCAAGGGTTACGCAGCCGCCTGTGTTATTTGCAACGAATGTGATAAAGCAAGCTTCAACTTTCATCTGAGACAATGATTTATTATTCAAAGTTATCATTTCGAACTTTCGCAAGGTTTCCGAAACATTTCCCCGACTAATCGCTCGCATTATTTTTGATAATGGCTCCAAAAAGGGACGCTGTATTCCGCTTCTATGCGCCACACAAACGCTTCGCTTCTCCTTTTGACGCAACGTTGTTATTACATCCTCTATCAAACGTAAACAAAAATTAGAAATACACCTTACTTAACATTAACAATTTAAATGGAATATCCAAAATTACGAACGATAAATCAATTTAGGGGCGCGATTGTCAGGGGTATCGGTATACAGGGTGTTTCAAAAGGTTATGCAAACATTTTAAGGAGTTGTAGGGGCTGAGTTGAGCGGTGTCGTCCTCCAACGAATCAATTTCCTATAATTGGGCTTCTAAGAATTGTATCAGCGAATCCCCAACGCTCATTCCTCGAATTTAAAAAACCAAGTCTCACGGTTATTTTACCTAGAAATAGAAGCTATTTTGTCATTAGGCCTATTTCTTAGCTCATACTTTAAAGGATTATCCGTATCGCATTTTACTCACGGCAATAAAATTGTTATCTTGTCATAGTTCCTACTTTGTTCTTTGCTTTCTTTCTAACGCCAAAGGCTCTATTTCGTTCTTCCCTAAAATTATTGTTTTATAGTTTACGCAATCTTCTTCACAGCATAATTTGAACATTTTACATTGTGCTTCTCTATCGTTATACTGTCTACGGCAGTCACTTCACGGTACTTTACAGCGACTCCATTCCATTATCAAAACCTCCTTCGTTACAAATGTCTTTTTCCTAATTCACCCTTCTTCACCACTGTCTCTTTCCCACTTCCAATTATACTTCGTTAAAGCTCTCTATTTCCTAATTCACCCTTCGTTACAGCTGTCTATTTCCCACTTCCCAATTCACCCTTTGTCACAGCTGTCTGTTTCCTACTTCCCAATTCATCCGTCGTTACAATTGTCTATTTCTTTCTCACCAATCAGCTCATTAGTTGCAACTGTTTATTCCCTTCTACACAATTTTCTATTTCCTTCTTTTCAATCTTTTCTTCTTTAGAGTTTTCAATTAACTTATCTTCAATCTTTTCTTCCCTACTGTGCATTACAACTATCTATTTCCTTCTCACCGATATTTCCTTCGTTTGGTTTCAGTTTCCTTCTCTATAATCTTTTTATCTGTCTATTTCCTTCTCACCAATATTTCCTTCGTTTGGTTTCAGTTTCCTTCTCTATAATCTTTTTATCTGTCTATTTCCTTCTCACCAATATTTCCTTCGTTTGGTTTCAGTTTCCTTCTCTATAATCTTTTTATCTGTCTATTTCTTTATCACCAATATTTCCTTAGCTTGCTTTCAATGTCCTTCTCTATAATCTTTTCATCTATCTATTTTCACCCAATTACAGTTTGTCTATTTCCTTGTCCCTATTGCTACAAACGCCCATTTCTCACTTTTTCTTCGTTACAGTTTGTCTATTTCATGCTTCTAAAATCTTCATAGCGTAAACGTTTGCCTGCTTCCTTCAAGTATTTATTTTGCACAGAACGAAATGTTATTTTCGACATCAGATTAAATTTCGCGTAAATGAAAAGTTGAAACTTCTTCGGCAAGTTCAAACGACGTCGGTTAATAAATAGCACGCGACAGTTTCCAGACAAACTCGAAACAACTTTTCAATACTATTATTATCAACAACAAATGACATTTATGTTTGATAAAAGACAAAACATAAAAGACAACGCGAAAAACATTCTAAACATTGTCAAACTTCCACGTTCAAATATTATTTTAAAAGTACACGACGTTACTTTCACAATAACCAAATTTTCTTTTCTAATTATTCTTAATGCAAACTCATAGTACGGGAAATTCCGCCACAGGGTGAGTAAAAACCAATGGACAAACGCACTAATAATCAAATCAACACTTGAATAATAATTTAAGCGAGCCAATATCAAATTTATTACGAAATAATGATTTACATTCACTGTGTACATTTCTATAAAAGGTCCGTAACGTACCTGTGTATCGTGCGTTTGAATAAAAATTATCAGACTCGTAAATTAAAAAATATCAGACTTTGAAAATTTATCATGCTAGAAAATTAAAAATTTTAACCTTCAAAAATTATCAGACCTGGAAATTTGAAAATTTATCACCCTAATTTTATTTTTAAATGTCACATTCGTTAGCTTTAAAAATTATCAGACCCAGAATTTTAGAATTTTAAAATTTGGTATACTTAACAACCTAAAACCGATCGAATTCCAAGTCATTACGGGGGTGGTTTGAGTTGATTCAAGGGTTACGCAGCAACCTGTGTTATTTGCAACGAATGTGATAAAGCAAGCTTCAACTTTCATCTGAGACAATGATTTATTATTCAAAGTAATCATTTCGAACTTTCGCAAGGTTTCCGAAACATTTCCCCGACTAATCGCTCGCATTATTTTTGATATTGGCTCCAAAAAGGGACGCTGTATTCCGCTTCTATGCGCCACACAAAAGTTTCGCTTCTCTTTTTGACGTTATCAAACGTTATCAATAATTAAAATACACCGTACTTAACATTAACAATTTAAATGGAATCGCTAAAATTACGAACGTTAAAACAATTTTGGGGCGCAATTGTCAGCTGTATCGGTATATAATCTAAACTGACAGTTCGTTGTCAGTTCAAGGATAAAAACTATATTTGTTAGCGATAATAGATAAGAGGTCGTCGTCATGGAGACCACGGCGAAAACAACGCGAGGATTAATAGCACTTGGCAGTAAAGAGGGTATCGATATGCGCGCGGCTGGTCAATAAATTAGCGCTCGAATAGGCAAACACGCACCGTCTGCACAGCGATAAAGGCCCCCCTTCAACAAGTGCCTTTCGCAATTAAGCCTACGATCCATATTCTAGATAATCAACGATGCTGCTTAACACACGTGAATACAAAAATATTTATATACAGGCCTACCCGCTATAGCCGAGTCCAACGATATTAGAAGTCAATAACAAGAACTTATTGAACTTTCAAACTATTCGCTACTATTTTTTATTAATATTATAAGTATTTAATATATACCTTATAGAGAGAAGTATTAATCTTCCCATACTGCTAATATTGTACCATTAAAACATTTACCTTCGCATGTACCTTTCTTGGCGAAAGACAAAATAGTGCAATCAAATTCTTGTTTTCAAGTACCGTGCTGTTTCCTTATTTAAAGGCCGAAAACAGAGAATCAATTTTCTCGTCCGCGAATTTTGACCCCCGCTAAACTGAACTTGACGATTTCCTGAGAAGTGACAGAGTGGACAGCTTGACCGACGGCCCAGACCGTTTTTGAATAGAATATACATAATAATACATCCAGAATTGTCAGAGACGTCGATCAAGTGGTCAGAGACGTCGATCAAGTGGTCAGAGATGCCCATCAAGTGGTCACTCGTCAAAATATTTAGTACAAGATTAGAGGGGTGGATATTCGCTCTGTTCTCGGTCTATGACCTTATTTTACGCCAAAAATGTTGGACTTTCTATAAATAAATATGTAAATACCCTTAAGTAATTTTTACTTTTTTCGTCGTTAGGCGGAATTATAAAGGGGGTAAATGTTCAACCCGCTCATTGGTAAGTACGTTGAGCTGGAAAGGTACAAGATCCATTTTAATGATTGTATATGGACACTTCTCTCGTAAGATATATATTATGAACGTCTGATAATAAGAAAAATACATTTTAAGCTATAATTTCTACGAATATGAACTCATATACGCGTAACTTTTATGTGTCCCCAAACATATCTCCTAAGTAAATTGAACACAGAATAAATCATTAATTTTACACGTGGATATCATTAGAAGTATCACCACAGTGAGACCAAAAAATTCCTTTCTCTAATAACTTCTCGTTATTTACTTCTACTAACATTTAAGTTGTAGTGCATGGCGTGTTTATACCAAGCTTACATTCGAATGTAAATGGTTAAATGAATTCGTCCTAATAATGTCTCTCCATTTTACAGGAAAGACGGCGTAGAGAAGTGTCATAAGTGGGCGACTAATACAACGCAACAGATAGATTTAGCACTGAATATATTTTTTATGGTGTACTATTTTATACGTGTACGTATTCGCGCCTTCTGACGCTGTTCTCCGTCGGTGGTTTTGTTTTGTTTCAATTGTCGTTCTTTGGTTTTCCGTAGTTCATCGCGGCCAGCGACAAACTGTGGTTCATGCTGGAACTATATTCTTTCGTCGATTACTTCACCATTCCGCCGTCCTTTGTATCAATCTATCTCGATCGCACATGGATCGGTAAGGAGCCACCCTCCACCGAGGGGCTGATCACTTCATGGTTTGCCTGGACAACGAATACAGGCAGGGATAACGCCACGAATATTCAGTGTACTCCACGATTATGCGGAGTACGTAGAGATTATTCAATCTCGCGAAGATTATATGGAGTACACTGACCACACCGATTTTAAGCGAAGAGTGTGCGGACCACACCGATATTAAGCGAAGCGTACGCGGACCACACCGATATTAAGCGAAGAGTACGTGAACCACACCGATATTAAGCGAAGAATTCGCGGACTACAATGAGATTAAGCTTAGTACGAAAGATTTCTGTGCAGTAGGCTGCTATTAAGCAAAAGTACTGAGTACGTAAAATTTCACGGTGTTTGCGAAGATTTCGCGAATACGCTGATATTACGCAAAGAGTACGCGGAGTACACTGAGATGACGTACTCCCATTACTTGGAGTGATCAGTCCCCCACCCCCGCCTAATTCACGGTAAAATTCTCCGAATATTCTCGGTAAACATCCATCAATCAATGGATAAGCACAGCGTGTTATCTCCTCAAATTCGACCGCTTGACCCTATCCAACCACGAGACTTGACCTTTTAGAAGCAGAGCAAAAGAATATCTTTGAAACTAGACACGGCAGCGCTCAGTTTGAGTTTTGGAACATTCGTTTCGATGTTGTAAGTTTATTAAATACCAACTCACTATACGTGAGACAGACACAAAAGACTGAATACGTTCAACTATATTTCTTTAAGCCCGATTGCCCAAAGAGCGTAGGAAAAAAGTCCCATATAAGCCAGACATGTTGGAGTTTAGCTTTTTTAAGGGGATATAGAGAAGTACATTCGATGGTGGATCCACATTTGGGGTGAAAAGTCCTTTTTTACAGCTTAAGGTAAAATTAGGATGCGTGCGCCTTTCCCGTAGGCTTTCCTCCGAGCTTAGTTGAACGATGATTCGTTCATAATAGATTTTGCTAAGAACTTCACTGAGTAAACTTCGGGGAAGCTCCTATCCTACGCTAAATCGTTCAAAAACACTGAAACTCCCTTTAACGAATATCTAGCAGGGTTGTTGATTTTTTTTATTTTTTTTTAAAAATCAAAAACATCGATTTTTTTTATTTTAATCAGATTTTTTTGATTTTAATCGATTTTTTTTATTTTTTATTAATTTTTGGTTTTTGTCACTTATTAAAAGCAATATATAAGCTCATTGATATAATTATTATTTTTGTATAAATAATATTCAATAGTAGACAGTTTTATCATGTCAAAAAATATTTATTCCAAGAAATAAGTATATTTGTATCACAGGAGTAACCTTGAAGTAAAACTAAACAGTGTGAGAAAAAATTAAATGCCTGGGGTGTTAGTGGCCCTGGTGAAAACTTATGTATGGGTGGGTGACTGGGTGTCGCCAGTCTGTCTACTCTACACTCTACACACAGTATAGAAGAAGCGAATTTAGCAGTTAGCAAAAAGAAATACAAACAGTCTCTCTCTCTCAGTAGGCTTGTTCAGGTCGGGTCTATAGGGAAACGGTAGCTTGCTGCCTTTGACTGTATTAGCGTCTATGGGAAGATAACCTGGAGATAAAGATGTTTCTACATATTGCTTAAGCAGATTTATAAATCTCTATTTAACACTAAAATTTTTTGAAATACCCATAATAACTAACCTACAAAGCCTATGCCCTAGCACATATTGTCAAGAGTAGATAATTTGACCATAAATTATGAAAGCCTGATTTTGAAGGTTAAAAATGTTAAGTGGCCAGTGGCAAGTTTTTTAATTAAACTACCTAGGCTCTACTGGCCACAGGTCCAGTTTAAAACAATTCCTTATTTCTCAGCCTCCGAGAGTCCATTATTTTCAAAAAACCAAAAATGAGGTTGGGAAGGGATCGTGGTAGTGATAGGTAATAGTGTAATATAATGACAAAACAGGTCTAAAATATAATAATTCAATAGTAAATCTCTCATTTATGGAAAGTTAATACCTTTTAAACAATCTTTTATAGGAACAGATTTAAATCAACGATTTAAAAAAAATCATTTGATTAAAATCGCGATTTAAATAGCTGATTTAAATCAACTTGATTTTAATCAAACAACCCTGATATCTAGTTACTTTCTAGTACCTCGGCTGTAGAAGAAATCGACGAATGTAAGAGGTAACATCATATCATTGAGCCATGGATTCCCTTCTGACCAAAACCTTCATACAGTTATCAGTTTAAACATAAGAAAAATAATATAATTCTATAAGTGAGACACCGCCATAGACGTAATATAAATAGCGTCTTCTCCCGCCATAGTTCACAGCCGTTTGTGGCGTCATCCATTGGCGGTACAAAGAGCTACATTATTATAGTTTACAAAAATATTTTAAAATTTTATATTTAATTGAATCTCTTTTCCCCCGTTTCACCGCCATTTTCCCGTGGTACCTACTCCTCTCACACGGGGGCGCCTATACACCAAGTACGGAAGAAATCGCCGTTTATATAACGTCTATGGCAGTGTCTTACTTATAAGGTTGCAATATATTTTCATATAGTTTAACTTTTAGCATTGAAGCGTCAGTTTAGTTAGAAAACTCGCAATATTTTTAAGAATTTCTACCTTTTGGCTCTGCTTTTAAAATGAAGCTCTTGCAAAAATTGTTGCCGACTTGACGCACCCTTGGACACTGGATGTTGAACCCCCATTTTTCCCACAACCAAAAAATCTATTTGTAGCAGTCATTCGGCGAAATGATATCGCGATATCCGCGTTGCTTCATTGATAATTACAACGAAAGATAGTGAATCCGCTTCATCTTTTGTGGTGGCGCTTTAGGGCTGCGGTTTCTTCGAGCTCTTCGGTTGATGACAGTTCCCGACATTCTACAATATCTGAATGTGCTCAAAACCAGCAGTTCCATCAGACTGGCTCAGCTGGTCTCCATCGTCATCAGTGTCTGGCTCACCGCCGCTGGGATCATTCATCTGGTAAGTTGCAGCTGACCATACCATTCCGCTAACTGTCCCAACGTTATTTAGCAACCGACCATGCCATCACGCTGGATATGACGTTAATTTTTAGATAAATAGAAATGGGTCAAAACATTTCATAATCGCATTCTCAAAAACGTACCATAAAAATTTCTAAAAAACGACTCAGGGTCATTCAATCGACCTTGAAGCACTTTTTCAAGGTTATTCAAAAATCATCTCGAGAACATCAGTTTTCATGGCATTTTACGCGGTGGTATATTGAAATCTGGTTTTTCTAATGAACCAAAAATTGAACCTTTAACTACTTATCCGTTGTCTTTTTCAGCTCGAGAATTCCGGCGACCCGCTGGAGTTCATAAATCCGAACCCAATGACATACTGGGAGTGCGTGTATTTTCTAATCGTCACAATGTCGACGGTGGGATACGGTGATATTTACTGTAAAACTACATTAGGAAGAGCCTTCATCGTTTTTTTCATCCTAGTGGGATTGGTAAGTGCGAACGAAACCTTTGATTACACCTATATATAATTATCCTTTCTAGCGCAGTCTCGTAACACACTATCTTTATATAATTATATTTAGAACTTATTCAATCAGAAAAGTAGTTAAATTTTGAGCGTATTTACACAGTTCACGCGCCTGTAGTGTTTTTTGTCGTAGTCTGAAAACCCTATATTTAGATTAAATTTAGGCCGACTTCGATTTTGTTTTTGCCGAGAGAAATGTTTTTGTCCGAAAGTTTTTTAAGTTTTTTGGTAAGTTTCGGCCGCTCAAAATTTTATCTATTATTCGCGATAGACAGAATACCAATTTCTTTTACATTTATACTAATTATTAATTACAATTTCCGTATCATAGGGATTAACGATATTTCGCTCTGCACAAATGAAACCGATCTTTTTTGGTTTTTGTTGGAGTTTCATTTTCTTTCCCCGATTCTGCATTACAACGTGGAGAACACAAAAATTAACACGCGACAAAATATATAATAACATTAATTTTATAGCCGCTAACTGAAATCGGTATCAAAGCGCATTCTCACCAAGGACCTTTGATTGCACAGTTCTTTATCAAATATTTACTATCGCTATTATTCCCGCGAGTGAAAAAATTTGTATTAAACTTTTTATATTAAATTTTCAAAGGTTAATTAATTCTAGATGAAAATTTTCAAGGTTAAATAATTCTAGATTATATTTTTGAAGGATTATTAATTCTAGATTATATTTTTGAAGGATTATTAATTATAGATTAAATTTTCAAGGTTAATTAATTATAGATTAAATTTTCAAGGTTAAATAATTCTAGATTAAATTTCAAGGTTATATAATTCTAGATTAAATTTTCAAGGTTAAATAATTCTAGATTAAATTTATCAAGGTTTATTAATTCTAGATTAAATTTATCAAGGTCATTTAATTATAGACTAAATTTATCAAGGTTAATTAATTATAGATTAAATTTTCAAGGTTAATTAATTCTAGATTAAATTTCAAGGTTATATAATTCTAGATTAAATTTTCAAGGTTAAATAATTCTAGATTAAATTTATCAAGGTTTATTAATTCTAGATTAAATTTATCAAGGTTAAATAATTATAGATTAAATTTTCAAGGTTAATTAATTCTAGATTAAATTTTCAGGGTTAAATAATTCTAGATTAAATTTATCGAGGTTATATTCTAGATTAAATTTATCAAGGTTATATTCTTGATTCAATTTATCAAGGTTATATTCTAGATTAAATTTATCAAGGTTATGTCGTTGAAGGAAAATGGGGTTAAGACTAATTTTGTTTCTTTCGAACCAACTATCGAAGTCCGGGTGTATTTGCAAATTAAAAAGGCCACGAGAAAAAAGGTCGGATAAAACCCTGACAAGGGGTTCCTTTAGCCGGGTAAAAATTATAAAATTGAACTTGGAAATCAGTGTCACCACGAGCGGGCTTGAGCTCCGTTATAACGGCCCCCACGACACCCCTTTATTATTGCAGATAACTATACGGTTACGGAAACGCTTGATATAAGGGGCAAGCCCTGGGGCCCACACAAGCTACACGGACCCCGATAACACGTCCCGTTTTCCCTTCTCTAGCGTCGAGCATGTTCTCAATATATCATAGCTAGCGGCAGATAAGAGCTGGAAGGCCGGAGTACACGATTAAAGGTCAAAGGTGACGGTGCGCGGGCTCGGCTATGACGTTAATGTTCTGACTGACGTCACAAACCTGATTTTAACCCAATCGCTGATCTTTGATGTAGCCACGCGAAATGCATTCTGGGCGAGAGAAGCGGAACAATCCAACATGACCTACCACCAATTGTCAATGTAGTATCCAAGTTAAGAAAAACATTTCCACGAAGCGTTAGTGCCTCCATGGGTCTTAGGCGCGCCCATTCCAAATTATATTATTATTATTTCTTTACCGAGTAACGAAAAATAGCTTTACGGGAAAAAAGACCAAAGTTTTGGTTAGGAAAAAAAATTATTTCGAATGACCCCCCCGTCCGAAATTGAAGAAAAAATTCGCGTCTATAAAATTTAATATCAGTGTATGAATTTCCCCCATAGATTACTTTTACCCGTTAAAATTTCCCACCTCCAAACTTTCGTTTATGGAATTGACGGATTTTTTCCCTTTCAAAAACGTATAGAGCACCCAAAATGTGTCGCCTTATGATTTCTCTTTGACTACTAACCAGAGTTTTTATCCGAATAGTTTTTAAAATAGATTTATTTATCAACCCTTTATTTACCAAAAAAAAATAATTTTGTTTATTTTACGTTATTTTGAATTATTAACACGTTGTTTTTATTTCCCCCAAACGATATGTCCATAAACATAACCGTGTGAAATTACTAATTTCAATCTAAACAACCTCGAATACCCAAGTTTCCGCTTGTAGACACGAAAGCGTAATTAAATTTTCAAGAGAACGGATTAAGAAGGAACGGCTTGTAGCGCCCCCTATGAACTTATTCGTTGATTAAGTCCCCCCCCCCCCATTCGGAATTAGAGCCTATTTGACTTTCTCATTTCGTCCGGAATAAAAGGATCGTCAAATTACATATTAAAATTACTTTTCAACACTTATTAACTAAATTTATTATTTCCAAAATTACATTTTAGTTTAGGTGAATCAAATTAAAAAGTAATTACGTGAGAATTTTTAAAGCCGTCATTACAATTTAGCTTGAAATATGCGATTAGACTCGTCGACCCTCTACCCAAATAGGGACTTGTTACCGAGTTTTATTGTACTACATGTAAAGTGCAGAAGTAACACTCACCGAATTTTAAACCGGAAGTGCAAAATGGCTTCCGAATTAAACACCCGATTAAGCCGAGCTTGGTGTTAGTTTTAGCAAAAGTAATATAAAAAAATAAGTGTGACACTGAACGCTATATGGGTTAAGGACAGTCTGATGTGATTGCTTAAAGAGAGTTTCCATAACTCCCTACTCTCTTTGTTGGCACTGACAGGTTAGTTTGATAGCAACAAATACAAGTTAACTTTGCTTTCCAATTCATTAACTCGTCATTATTTTTACTTTTAAAAGCGTTTAAATTTTGTATAGGCCTTGGCTGCTCAGTCATAATTCTCGGGCGTCGTTACCTGATTAGTATCAGCTAGCGGAGAGTTGTCAGTCCTTAGGCAGGTTACGATTTATTTGGTTATTGTCTAAACAGACTTTCATTAAAATGTTACCATTGGAAGAACAAAAAGGGTCACACTAATTTATTATATAACTTATGGTTTTTGGGATTTCTATAATAATGAAAAGGCATTAAAGGTTTATGTCTCATCGTTTTACATTTAAGGATTTAAAGTACTTTATTATTTTCATAAAAAATATGTTTATTTCTATTTAAAATTTTCTTGCCATGGTTAATGGCAAAGGCGTAGGGTTTTTGCAAAAGCCAAGCCTTTTTCGCTGTAGACCGTGAAGTTATTTCGTTAACTGACATTGTAATTTTAAAATCACCGTAAACTTATCTTAACAGTAACTTTGTTACGAATATATTTTCCCATAGAATATTTTATTATACTCCCAATAGAAAACGCGATAAAAATATAAGGAAAATTAAATATCCTAAGTTTTTAGCGATTTGAACACGTTAAATTTTACATAATTTTCTTTACCATTGACTTAACTCGGGTAAAGATTTTTATCTCAGTTTTAAATCATTTTGGAGCCGCTAGGGCGTCGGAAAATTCGACGCGGTTGTGTAGGGTAAAGAAATTTACAACGGAATGTGCTACGGTAACAAGTCCCTCTAGAGGTAGTTTGTTCATGGTAGACTAAATTATCATTTAAAATTTGGCAATACGACTACGTGGAGATATTTTAATATAATTTTGATGAAAATAATTATTGTTTAAAGAGAGTATATTCCACATTGATAAATTGTCTGCTAAAGTAACTAGCGTCAGTTACCCCAGGCGGCAGACATGTGAAATTAGGTGATCCAAAATAACTATTTATCTTCATACTCAATTTAAGAGCGTTTATACAAGTTAACCCTAAAGCTTTAGTTGCGCGTTTGTTAACGGTTAATATAAAGAAAGTCTTTGTCTTACTTATAGAACGAGAAGAGAGACAAAGTAAATATTGCAGTGTCCAGGTGGCGCTACAATCCGTTCATTTAGTTGCCCCGCAAGTGACTCTCTGTTGAATGTCCATTGAAACGCCATCCTAACGGTTTTCCGTGATGAGCCCCAATAATTATTTAATTAAAAATGGGTTATACCAAAGGTTAATAATATTCTTTTACGAGAGAAGTATCCGCTTACTGAAAATGAAATATGTAACTTCGCCGGCTCCAGGCAGTTTCCAACAGGGGCGTTATTACTACGCTTGATAATGTAAAATGTTAAAATGTTTAATGATGTAAGAATTAACTTATTTATAAACTATACATTCCCGATTTAAAAGTTTCGGAAAATCATAATATGTATTTCGCATATTTCTAAAACGATTTAGAAAAATCCACGAGAACTCGCGAAGGTATACATGTTTCAAACAAATAGTATAATGAGATTAATACTTCTCTCTTAGATATATTATACGCTTCTGGTTATATTTGAAAACATATGATTAAATATAGGCCTATAAAAGAAATATTATTTAAGCAAAATTTAAAGTGTTACCTCGCATATTATCGATAAAAATAATGGTTTTGATCCAAGTACCTCGGACGAATGTTTGAGCTATACCCTTTAAAGTCCGTAATTTAAGGATAAGTTGGGCGTTACGATGGACAGGCAACGTTCAAGTCACCGTTAAAGGGGAATTGTCACCACTCTAAAATTGGTTAAAAACCATTTAAATGGATAGAGAACGTCCGAAAATGGTTATACAAAAAATTTCATGTTAATATTTCCAGTATTTTATTTATTATTAGCAACCAAATTTCGGGTTTTATCCCCCCCGACTCGAGAATCTCAGAACCGCTTGGTTGAACCTACCTGCAGCGCCATCTCGTGAACGAAATATTATTTTCCCCGGTTTTATCGTTTTCGGTCGGAGCTGTCGTCTGCTACGACATTCTCCTTGGCTTTTTAACCGAGTTATATTCGTAGATTGTAGTTTATCGTGTTTTTAAAATGCCTTACACGCCACCCTTCTCAATTTTTTTCCGCTTGATTCTTTTGGCGCTGCACGTAGGTTCAGCCGCGATTTCTGAAATTTTTGGAGCCGTTTGATGTAGTTTGCGGAAAAAGTAGCGCAACTTTTTAAATACCTTTGCAATAACTATAAAATTTTAGGGACATAATCATTGATATATTTTCTATCATTCTGTAAAAAAACCTCGTAAATTTTGGTTTTGGTGACAATTCCCCTTTAAAAGCCGATAATCCGGGAGAAGAATGAAGACCACACTTATATAAGAGCGACTTCAAAATCATAGTTTGAGGGTCTCACTCGAAATGCCACACAGAGACACTGCATTTCACCGTAGCTGTAGTAAACCTCTAGAATTCCACCAACTCTGTGGTAGTAGTTGTAGTTTATGCCTTGGCAACATGCAATAAAAGAAACCGCAACCATAATCGTTTAAGTGCGTTAACCAATCACATAATCTTCCAAAAGTTAAGTGTAAGAAAAAACTACACCGTACGATTAAAATAAAAAGCAACGCTTTCTTAAGAACACTTCCCCGCAATTTTCGGCGATGTTAATTTCACCAGAAAGCTAATACCAAAAATTCAAAGCGAATTAGAGTGGATCATTCGGCGTGTCAACTGCAGGGTGTACCTATTAACGTTGTAATATAGCGCTGTAGAAAATGGTACGCCTAAGCCTTATCACGGAGACAACCATGTATGGATTTCTTTTAACATATTTTTTATACTATATCGTATTAACAAAAAGCACATTTAAATTGAACCCCAGCATGAAGGCTACATTTTACTGCACATTATTTCATAGTCGCATCTAATAGATTTTAAATGTATTATCGGACTACGAATAACGAATTAACTATCGATAGAATCACGAGGAATATATGCATGTTGTATGAAAAATAATTTCATATTTTTCTTTAAATAAAAAGCGAATTTTCTTAACGTACGTGAATCGATACGATAAATTTATTTATAATAATTAATCGAATTTTTTTTACTAGTGCTTTGTATTATATTTTTTCCATAGTAGATTTTGTGATAATAAATTTTGACTTAATTATTATTATGATAATTTTTTTCATTTATGGAATTTGTTTTAACTAACAATAGCGTGATTATTTATAGGGTGGTATTTAATCTTTCGTCCTGGTTTCCAAGCGTACTAAACATTAATCCCCCGCAACCAAAAGTGATGAAAAGTTATGATTTTTCTTTCATTCCTTTAGGCCGTCTTTGCAAGTTGTATTCCCGAAATCCTAGAATTAGTAGGAACTAGACCCAAATATGGCGGCGAATACAGGCGGGAGCATGGCAAAAGGTACAGCCTGTGGTTTGAACAAACGTAAACACGAAACAATTGTTTAAAGAAAAAAAGAGTAAAAGAAATTAATAGATTACGATTTATAATCGGACAACATTAGTACGTATTTCGGTTACTGAGAACGTACAGAAGCAAGAACTACTACCTAAGACAGACTGACAATCGAAATTCAAATTGGAATAGTAACACCATCTGTAAGGGGGGTGTTTTAATTTTTTTCTGACACAACAATTGACAATCTGACAACTATTTTCCTATTTATGTCGTTAAATTCAATTTATGTGGCGGGAAATAAATCAGGGATTAAATCGATTTAATTATACACATTTTATCTTAAGATTAAAGAAAACGTTAAGAGAGTATCTTAGGTAATAGATCACGCTAGCCGGCCTGGGAGCTAGACGTTCTCAGTAACCTAAATAGGCTCTTGGTAAAATCGGGAGAGAAGCGTCAATGTTTTAAATAAGGAAATTAACGGTAAAAGCGGAGGATATTCCAAAACTTAGTTTGATAAATAGAAAATAAGTGTTGTGTGTTCGATTGAAGCATGCTAAATGGTGTACGCATACGTACCGAACGCAGCAGCGTCCTTGGTCCGAAATTGGGCGGAAATAAATGACATAAATATTCACCAAGAGGCTGCATATTTGCAATGGTCTATAGATCCCAGAGTAGCTTTCTTTCAATTCTTTTCCTTCCTGTTATATTCAAAAAACCCACTAATCACTAATTCCTTGTATCCACGTTTTTGAAATACCACATTGCAACGTATATTTTATCTTTGATTTTAATTTTTATTATTATTTCTGTGCTTGACTATCTAATTCTTTGTGTGGCAATCATGACTTCATTTCTGTGGCATAGTTTATTTGTTTTGATGCCCGAAGCCTTTCACAAATGATTATGACGAGGAGAAGGGCGTGTCTTGGAAAAGGCGTGCGACATGTTGATTTTTATAATTTTTGGAAGCTCTATATGAGTCGTGCCTTTTAGAGAATTCCGTGCATTTCCCACTTTCGATCAAGCATTTTTTCAGTATTCCTTTTTATATTTTATTTTGTTTACATATTTTACAAAATCTCATTGAAATCATCCATACCGCCGAGCGTTTTGCCTTTCAGCCACTCTAAACGATATTCCGCGAAAGCACGCCTTCGCATTTGCGGAAGGTGTTATTCAACTACGGGTTAACAGATAGACAAGCGTCGTATGAGAGGAAGATAATGGATAAGAAGATGCGTTAACGGAAAATATGCTTATTAGGAAGAGCCGTTAACTGGAAGAAACGCCTCTTAAGAAGGGGCGATAACGGGAAGAAACGCCTCTTAAGAAGGGGCGATAACGGGAAGAAACGCCTCTTAAGAAGGGGCGATAACGGGAAGAAACCCCTCTTAAGGGGCGTTAACGGGAAGACACGCCTCTTAAGAAGGGGCGTTAACGGGAAGAAACGCCTCTTAAGAAGGGGCGTTAACGGGAAGAAACGCCTCTTAAGAAGGGGCGTTAACGGGAAGAAACGCCTCTTAAGAAGGGGCGTTAACGGGAAGAAACGCCTCGTAACGGAAAAACCACTTATTATGAGTTTTTATTATTATGAGGCTGAGAGATGACACGCTCGGTCTTTTAACCAATGGCTAGGTATCCTTTTAACATAGCCTTTTCCGAAATGAAACAACGGAGAGTCTTAATGTTGCCAAAAGATTGGCAATTTGCGAGAAATAGATTAAACTCTCCGTCGTTTCGTTTCGAAAATTACGAATGGGATTATTTTTAGAAAATCTAGAGGCTTAGAGACGAGCGAGAAAGCGAGAGTGAAAGCAAATTTCACGCGATGGATGCAAAACCGTGAAACGTTTTTCTTAAGATTTTATTAGTGGAGCAAATTTCCTTCTTTATGAGTAAAAATTAGACGCCCGTCGGTGTGTTGTTAGAATTCAGTGGTCACTTTAAACAAAACCAAAAACCCAATGACGCATTAAATGAATTACAATTGTCCGAAAACGTTCTCCCCACCGTCCTTTACGATGACCTCTCTATAGGCTGTCTTCGCAAGTTGGATCCCCGAAATCACTGAATTGGTCGGTCACCCGTCCAGATATGGCGGAGCCTACAGGCGGGAACTCGGAAAGAGGTATCGTGCGATAGATATGTAACAAAACAAATACCAAAAAACCATACGCAAATAATTCAGATATATATAGAAAAAACCATTAAACAATCCAGACATTGAAACTAACTTTTGGTTGCTTTTGTGACGGTGGCGGAGTTTCGTAGTGAAATTAATTTTTAATCATTAATAGGGCCTTTCGCTCACTCGTTCCGCTAGATGGCGGCTCTAGTTACGATTAACGTTCGAAATAAACCCAGCGTCCGCATCTAGCGGAATTCGAGGAAGCACGAAACGCCCAGTTTTCTTTCAAATAGATCCATTCCGAAAGTCAGTCGGTGGAAATTTCCTTCTTCATATCTCACGAACAACTGCTTCCCCTACGTCGTAACGTCGTCATCCCTCACGTGGGACAGACGACGTGATGACGTAGGGGAAGTGAGTCTTCGCGCGATAGGGGAATGCTATTTTGACCGATTGATATTCGGAATCGAGGTTTTAGTTGTCATTCGTGTAAACCTCCCGAACCCTTTAGAGGAAACCCGATTTCCCTCTTCTGTATTAATTGGTAGACTTCTTTGCTTTATTCATTTTATTTGACCTTTCCTTTCTTTATTCTTTGGAACTAATTTCACCTTTGTGGCATTTATTTTCTCTTCTTAACCTTTCTCTGGCACGAGCTTGGCTGCAAATAAAAATCAGCTCTCCAAATGATCAAAGCCCCAGTTCGTTTCCATAGCAACGAAAAAAAATTAAAACACGATAACAGACCCCCTTGCACCGTGCGTTGTCTCAATAACACGAAGCTAACGAAAGAAACCGTTACATAGAACTTTTTTTTCTTTCATTTGTTTTTGCTGTTTCCACCACAAATGGCGACATGGAACAGTGTACTAGATATTCGGCTTAGAATTATTATTATTTTGGACCTTCTTATAAACGCGAAAGTTTCGCCCCCCTTCCCCCTTTCTTTGGAGAGAGAAAACTATCTCTGTTTTTTTGTTACTTTCACTTTTTACAAAAAAAAATCAAAAACCAACCATGCTGGCACTATCTTTTCCGCCTTAAAAACATGCACGTGATTGTTCTCTGGCCACTCGCAGGCTGTATTTGCTAGCTGCATACCGGAGATCATAGACCTGATTGGTTCACGACCAAAGTATGGTGGAACGTTCAAGTCGGAACGGGGAAGGAGGTAATCTCGCTCTATCACCAACAAAACAATTTAAATATTTTACAAAAATTACAAAAAAATATTTACAAAAAAAAACCATTTGTTTGTTTAAACGTAATCTGTTTTTCTTTCAATCTAACCATTTTTCGATTAGTTTTGTTGATTTAATCGCGTTTGTTAATTCGCGATAGAAACGGCGTAAACCAATCGAGTTTCGTAAAAACGCCGATAGATGTACCGCTCGTACGCTAGTGGGCAATTTAGATAATACGCGACTACACCATCTATCGGTTGTAAACGGCACTAAATTTTTATCCTTATTGAAAAAACCTAGTGGAGGAGGATAAGGAGGTGAAGAAAACATTATCCTGTATTTCTACGCGTAACGTTTGATAAATACAACTCCTTACTAGGCGACTCTTCTAATGACTATACTGCCGAACACCAAAAGTAGCTGCTGTAGTGATCGCATGCTCTGAAACGTCGATAGAAATTGCACGAAACATTATCTCTCTTTTATCATTTCTTTTCATTTGGTCGCAGATCGAGCTCAAAGTCGTTGACGACTATTTACCGGGCAGTATAGAGCCGTGTTTTTCTTAGTCAATTGTTAACTGTGTTGCATGCCTGATGTTGTTTAAAAGTACTTTGAAAATACCAAAAGTAACTTGGTAGAGAGCATATTTCTAAATTAATATAGAGCCGTTGAAAAAAAGCTTTTACGTAGTTTTTCTCATCGTGGCTTAATATTACACACAGTTGATTTAAAAAAACGCAATAAACTGAGAAACCGTCACTGTTGGCTACTTTGTAACCGAATTAACTATAATAACTATTAACCCTTTCCCTCGTTTTTAATTTTTTCCCGGCCTTTATATCTTACTAACGTTTTTTTATATTTATTCTCAAATCATTTGATCGGGACCCCCTTGAACTCTTCATTCTTGGCTAACGATTTTCTTTTTGCATGACGACCAATTCGGCGCGAATAGACACATCGTCGTCTGTGGCCACATCACCTACGAATCTGTCTCTCACTTTCTCAAGGATTTCTTGCACGAAGACAGGGAGGACGTTGACGTCGAAGTTGTCTTCTTGCACAGGTAGACGCACTACGCCATTAGTTCCTTCCCAACAAGTCTAGAAACGTGTCACACAATCATATCATTCGGGAAATAACGAGGCGTTGTTGCAATGTGATCTACCAAAAGAGACTGGCGGGGTCATTCCAGGTCAATTCGACTAGCGAAAAATTTGCCTAATTTATAATTTTCATAATATGTTTTCTACTAGTATAGTAGCTTAAGAAAACTAGTTACCCAAAGGTTTAGACTTGTAATTAAATTATTTGCAAAGTTATAATTTTTTTTAAATTTTGGGTTATTTTCGATTTTAAATCTTTAAATGAGTTTTTCTCGAATGTTTTAGTATCTAATTGACATATACCAAAGTTAATATGCAAATTAAGTATAAATTTAGTGCTGAATCCGAATATGGGAGTGAAATTTCGCTTAAAAAATTACGAAACGAAATAATTGACTACTTGAGGGGTCCAATAGACTACCAGATTTAGACTTGTACTCCACCTTCAAAATTTTTGAAAATTTTATATTTTTGGCTCAACAGGCTAGTTACTTTAAATTATAAATGGCATCAATGATAAATTATTTTAAAGTAGAAAAAAATAATTATTATAATGTTAAAAAAACACGAAATGAAATGCTTTACTATTTGGGGGGTTCAATAGACTCCCAAATTTCGACTTGTAATCCAACTCAAATTTTTTTTCAAAATTTTATATTTTGGGCCCAACAGGCTAGTTACTTCAAACTATAAATGGCATCAATGAGAAATTATTTTAAATCAGAAAAAATAATTATTATAATGTAAAAAAAACACGAAATTAAATACTTTACTATTTGGGGGGTTCAATAGACTCCCAAATTTCGACTTGTAATCCACTTCAATTTTTTTTCAAAATTTTATATTTTGGGCCCAACAGGCTAGTTACTTTAAATTATGAATGGCATCAATGATAAATTATTTTAAAGTAGAAAAAAATAATTATTATAATGTTAAAAAAACACGAAATAACATTATAATAATTATTTTTTCTGCTTTAAAATAATTTATCATTGATGCCTTTTATAATTTAAAATAACTAGCCTGTTGGGCCAAAAATATAAAATTTTCAAAATTTTTGAAGGTGGAGTACAAGTCTAAATCTGGGAGTCTATTAGACCCCTCAAGTAGTCAATTATTTCGTTTCGTAATTTTTTAAGCGAAATTTCACTCCCATATTCGGATTCAGCACTAAATGTATACTTAATTTGCATATTATCTTTGGTATATGTCTATTAGATACCAAAATATTCGAGAAAAACTCATTTTAAAGATTTAAAATCGAAAATAACCCAAAATTAAAAAAAAATACATCTTTGCAAATAATTTAATTAAAAGTCTAAAACTTTGGGTAACAAGTTTTCTTTAGCTACTATACTCGTAGAAAAAATATTATTAAAATTATAAATTAGGCAAATTTTCCGCTAGTCGAATTGACTTGGAATGACCCAGCGTTCTCTTTTTGGGGCGTTTAAAAGAGAAACGGGGTCTCTTAGTTTGCCAAGACAGGCAGATTTTCTTCGAGGGGCGTTTAAAAGAGAAACGAGGTCTCTTAGTTTTCAAAGACAGGCAGATTTTCTTCGAGGGGCGTTCCAAATAGAGGTGGTTTATCTTAGAGGGGCGATACAAAGAGAGAGGTTGTTTATCTCCTATTGCTGTTCAAAAGACAGTGGGATTATCTTCAACGCGCGTTCCAAAGAGAGTCGGTTTATCTCCCAGGGATGTTCAAAACACCGTTGAATTATCTTCAAGGGGCGTTCCAGAGAGAGGCAGTTTCTCTTTCAGGGGCATTAAAAGACAGGAGGATTCTATTGTAAGGGTGGTTTTAATTTCCAGGGGCGTTACTAAGTGAGGTGGTTTCTACCGTAGACACATTTCAGATATAGTCGGATAATCAAAAAGAGTTGAGGAACCGATTAAGCCTACATATCAACAGTTCAAAGAAGCGTTCCATACACATACAATTGCAGCATACTCTAAACAAAATGAAATTAACATGCAATTTTTACGTATTGTTCTAAAGAAAACCGCCTGACTTGGAATTAGAAGGTCTGATCAAAAGGCATTTTACGACGGTGGAGTTTTTCCAGGGCACTGTCATGAGTCCAATAGACTTACAACGAGTGAAGGTAGAGCTAAGCATGGCAAAATTAAAATTTTTTACTTTAACTTTTGACAACACCTACATCATCCACACTTTTGTTCCCGTAAGGTCCACGAAGCCGACGCCTGTCTGGTACTAGCCAATAAATATTGCCAGGATCCTGATGCTGAGGATGCAGCGAACATTATGAGAGTCATTTCTATCAAGAACTACTCTGACGATATTCGAGTCATCATACAGCTTATGCAGTATCACAACAAAGTAAGATGCCCACAATTCTGCGCTTCAATAAAAACGATACAGCAATTCCAGACAAAGAACCTGGACTTGTATTATACCCTCGGGCATAAAGGCTGGTTTTTGAATAGAATACAACAAGCGTGATGCAAAACAATTTGTAACGCTGAGTTTCCACTAGCGAGCGCAACAGTGCGTCACTCAACTGCGACACGTTTTTGCTTTCGGAAAGAAAAATATATTATGATGCGTGGTAGTGGAAACTAAAATTTGAGCTAATTTTCCACAAGCGTACGTAATGCTTAGTACACACCATTTCACCCTCGTGTGACAGCTAAGCTTAAAAATGTAACACCTTTGCACAAGCCGATATTGAAATTAGCTCCGTTGCGTGGGCTAGTGGAAAGCTAATGCTTGGTCTACGCTAAAAACATTGCTTGGTTTCCATTAGTGCGCGCAAAGGAACTAACTTAATCTTAAGGCTTTTACCCGCATAAAGAAAAATACATTATTACGCATGCTAATTAAAACTAAGCTTAACGGAGTTTTTTGTGTCGACTCACGCCGTCGCGGCGTTCTACACTTTCGAAAAACGAAAGTAAGCCCATATATTAAATTTTGTCTATGAATTTAATGTTGAACCTAGTTGACTGCATGGGTTTGACTCTAGTATGGATTTTAGATGTCTTCTTTGCCTAGCTAGGCTAATCTGATCAACTGAAAATATTTTGTCCATTGATCCCACTTTGACTACTTCGAGAGAAAGCTAAATGAGAGGGAGTTTTATTGAAGCGCATATTCCCCCCTTTGACGAATCAATAAGATCGAATCTCGGGAGAGATCAAAACCTTCCGAGGAATTTGTAGAATTTGTCTGGTCCTTATTCATTCGCCGTTTTGAACGGGAGCATTCAATTTCCTTCTTTTCTCGATAGGCATATCTATTGAACATTCCTAGCTGGAATTGGAAACGAGGTGATGACGTAATCTGTGTCTCTGAACTGAAACTGGGTTTCATCGCACAAAGTTGCCTTGCTCCCGGATTTTCCACAATGATGGCTAACCTTTTCGCCATGCGGTCCTATAAAACGGTAAGTCTACGACAGAACTCTTTTAGTGTTTAAGGCTGACACCATAAACACACTAAAAAATATCGAACTCTTTTAGTGTTTAAGGCTGACACCATAAACACACTAAAAAATATCGAACTCTTTTGGTGTTTAAGGTCTTTGGCTACCACCAACAGATCGTTTTTAAGCTAAATACTCCCGCACTCTATTAGTGTCAGATACCATAAGCTAATTTAAAAAAAATACTGCTGTAATGGTTTGGTGACACCATACTTCCAAACTCATTTAGCGCACAAGGCCTTTGCCTAACGCGAAAAGCTCAATTAAAGAAATACTCCCGAATTCATTTGGCGCCTAAGGCCTCTGACCGAGCTTTCGGCATAGTTTGAAAATTTCCTCAACTACCATTTCCGGAAAGATTTCTGTAATAATATTGATATCTTCTTCTTTCTCTTGCCGTGGCAGTCGCCGGATATGCCCGCTTGGCAGAACGATTACCTCTGTGGTACGGGGATGGAAATGTACACGGAAAACCTGTCGCCCTCTTTTACCGGAATGACTTTTCCACAAGCGGCTGAGTAAGAACACGACTTTCTCATTAACTCATTAACGTTCAATTGCTATCCACGCGATTGGGGAAAGGTTGTTATGAGGTGTTTTTAAGAAATCATCTATTTTGTTTTCCCGAATTACATCAAAACGATAGGTAGGCGAACAGGTATTAGGCCCCTATTTGCAAGACGATAAAATGCACCATGGACAATAATACCAAATTTTGTCGCTCAATTTCGTTGAAATTACAAAAAAAAAACATAATAGTAAGTCTAAAACGGAATCTAGTTGCACTTTGGTCCAAACAGCGTAATTCGGAGGTCTCTCATTAGATATTCTGGGGTCCATTTACTTCAAATCTTTGTAGACAGCCTAGCACTGCTATTGCGTGCACCATCACTGCCCCCTGCTGTAGCCGCAGAGCAAAAAAATTTTAATTTTGTCAGGTATCGAGGAACTCCGGCGAAGTAAATTACTTGTCATTTTTAAAAAGTACTTCATCTACAAACTATGTTGATAAACGTAATAAAGGTGTGGAAATTTAAATATTTGAACTTACATTTGTTCAATTGAATGTTGATTATATTGTAAGATATAAAATCTGTCGCTAAGCTTCGTCTTTTTAGCAAAGTTGATTGTGCATTCCGCAAAACCTTTGCACAAGTGACAAATTAAAAAACCATAAGTAAAAAGGCCAAGTTTCTGATACCAACTTGACTCCAAACGGCCATTACAGAAACCCATGTTTTTTTTTTAATATTTTCCAAATTCCAAAACGTAGCATCTCCAATTGTACAAAGGCGTACATTGTTGGGGCTCTGTAACACATTATTTGAATCGTAGTATAAGCAGATGTATATAAAAAGATCCGTGATAAGTATTTATCTTATATACGCTACCTGAGAGCAAAATTCAAGTAAGTCGAGATACGTGACTATTGAAAGAAATTCAAAATAAGAATCCTTGAGAGTTTTTACATTAAGGTGACTCAGTACAAAATTTTCAGTATATATTTTTCACTCTATTTTTATCAATTTTCATTATTAGATTATCATTGTCATTATGCTAAATTTTAAACTTAAAACGGTTTTTTCTCAAATAGGGGTTTTCAGACTTGCTTGACTCTTGCTCTAAGGTAGCGTATAATGATAATGTTTTTCCCATGGGCCATGAATAACGTACCTTCACACAGCGCTGGATTAGTTATAATATACTGGATTAGTTGCCAGGTTTTGGGCTAGAAACTCAATTATAGCCCAATCTAGTTATTTCTTTAATGGTTCTTTTGTGAAAAACTGAAACATTATCTCACATGTAAGTGATGCTACATATCTGAAAGATATTATTTAGATCATTTAAATGTATTTACTGATTATTAGTTACTATTTGTCACTTTTTGCCATATTTACCACTTTTGCCCCTGACATGGACTTAATTCTAAAAATGTGACATTTAGGTAACACTGTACTCCTGGTCTATATTTGGTATTTTCGGTTAAACGAACAACGTGAAACTACTAAAACAAATATCACAAAATAGATACGCTATTAATTTTTTAATTATTTGAAATACTTGGCATTACACTTGGCTAACACAGATGCAATTGAGACCTATGTCCTTTCTCCCTCTCGTGCCGGGCAGAAACTAGACCATGGTGTTCGACACTAGTCTCAAGATAGTCAATGTTCCTAAGAATAAATAAATACATGCTTAAATTTCGGTTTGGAGGGAAAGTTGGGCGCATTAGAACCTGCCTCGAACTTGCGAAGGTACAGGTTTCATTTTTATAGACTAGATGGAGTACATACTTCTTATATTACTGATAATTGAAACCATATCTAGAAACAGATGTTATATATTACTAGCACCGAAACTATCATAAAGTGATACCAAAATCATTATTATAAAACAAATACTATCCGTTTCACAGGTTATGTTTTGTCAAACTAAAACTTCTGCTGCTAGCCATAGAAGTTCACAACGAAGATGGTACCGACTCCAAAATAACCATCAACCCGAAGAAGAAAGTCAAAATTCAGCCAAACACGCAAGGCTTTTTCATCGCTCAATCCGCGGACGAAGTCAAAAGGCCGGTTTTTCTTGTCTTTCTCCGACACTATTTCATTAAATGGACGCGCCAACAACTTTTCCCATTAGAGCCCCGTACAAACATTTTCTCAGAAAATTGTAGAATACGTTAAAGATATTTTTAGTTGTTTCCATAGATGAACACTATAAAATATCTATGGAATACCCTTTAGAATGTATTTCTCTAAAGGTATTTGCTTTAGAAAACCTTTAGAGGAGTTACACGCTTTAGAATAACAGACATTATCTAGATAAACGTCTTTCTCAAAAGGTTTTTCTTTAGAAATATCTATAGAATACATAGGCTTTATAGTACCATAACGTTTCTATACAACTTCTATAGAAAATGTTTGTACAGGTAAAATCGACATAAGATTAAATGTGACTTGACCTACAGGGCGTGGTACTACTGCAAAAATTGTCACGACGACATCAAAGACGAAAAAGTTATCAAGAAATGCAAGTGCAAAAATTGTGAGTCCGAATCTTTTTGCGTCTACTTTTTAAACAGTTCCGTCTTTTGTGCATCGCAATCGTTAGCTTTAATTTTTTTAAGATATATGGAACTTAAGACGTTGAACCTACATAATCTCGAACAGCGAAATCTTATAACTATTAACAAAAAGCGCGTGCAAAGCATTTAAAAACGCTAAATGTAAAATAAACATTTTTAACCTCTCGAGAGACTCGTAACAGCACATTTGATTGCCAATATAGGGAGATTTCTATTTGCATTCGGTAGTTAAGTACTATGACCCTTAATCTGTAGTTAAGTTACGAGTGATTACTGGATAACAATCGGAGTGTTCTTATTAGTTTGTCCTTCGTTGCGCGTTATCAAGAAAGCTTTGTTTACATTCGCTGCACTTCACGATTTGCACCGTTCTCCGATTTTAACTGCCATGGCTAAATCTTGTTTCTTGGTTTTACATGTATTATTCTTTGTAAAGTTTTGGTTCATTCGAATTCGTAAAAATATAGCTATTTTTATACATTTATTGGAGAGAGCTATTTGAATAATTTCGATAAAATTCTTTCATAAGGTTAATTTTTTTCGATCTTCATTTTTCATCATTAGTAGAGTTTTGACACTCAGGTTATGGGTTTGAAATTATAGATTATTGTAGTGCATGGTGTTCTTTTTTTACTCTGAATTATTACCGAAGCTGCATTGGTTTTCGAACTATGCACAGGAGTGGCATTGTTTTACCCACATTTACGTTAATTTCAGTCCCAGCGTAAATAACCAATTATTATTTAAGAAAAGTGATTAATAAAAATTAATCTTAGTTTATCATTTTTAATCTTTTAGTCCTCATAATTTAAATTATTCGGATTTGAGTTCAAATCATTCAAACCTTTACGAATAGAAAAGGTTATAACCTAGTAAAACTATTTTTGGTTACTAAAATGTCCCATGCAAAAATTTTCTAGCAAAATTCTAAAGAATCCTATAGAGCTCTATAGAGACCTTATGAGGCTTTACAACTTTTAGAGTGTTCTATAAATATCAAAAAAGAAAATTATTTAAATAAATTTATTCAGAAGGGTTTCTATAGATAATACCAAAGTCATTCTGAATGGTTTCTATAGATAATACCAAAGTCATTCTGAATGGTTTCTATAGATAATACCCAAGTCATTCTGAATGGTTTCTATAGATAATACCCAACTTATTCTAAAGAGTATAAAGTTATTATCAAACCTTTGGAAATGTGACCGAAGCTTAAGATATTCTAGGGTTATTTTTAGTTTATCTATAGAAACAACTGAAAAATATCTTTCAAGTGTTCATAGTTTTTTCTTAAGAAAATGTTTGTACGGGTTCTAAAGCTTAGTCTAAACCAACCTTCTCGAAAACGTTAGAATTTAGCCTATAGACCGAACTAAAGGCGTTCTTTGCTTCTTCTAAACCCGCTGTATCTCTCTGTGGCTAAATATAGATTAGCGTTGTCTTCTGTGTTGTACATTTAGATAGAAAGGTTAACTTAATCTGCTTAACTAACACCTCTTAACCCAAATTTCGGCACTACACAACACCCTTTTACCCCTCCCCCATCTCTTCTTTCTCTTTTCCCCAATTTTGCTGCCAGTGGCCCTCTTTAAGAAAGGAGTCAGAGCGGTCCAGTGTGTAGGTAGGGCAAGTACGTCATCATTTTCCTTTCTATATATAATATTTCTATATTGTTTTACATTCCTAGTAGACAAATATATTAATTCGTCGAAGACACTACCTGTATTGTTTTACATTCCTAGTACACAAATATATTAATTCATCGGAAATAACCCCCGTGAATTCAAGTTATTCTAGCCATTTATCCATTCGGAAATTCTTGTATTTCATATATTCATTTAAAATATTTTCTTTGATTTTTCGCTCCCTACCCACCCACCCCTGCTAAATGTTTAAAAATAGATTTAGCGTTTGAATGTCCGCCAACAGTTGAAACTGAAAAAGGACACGTATGTTGTTACGAATGATTTGAATTTTTAATTTTACATTTCTTGAGAGTGAAGGAATGATTGTAGTTTAGTTTTTAGGAAATAATACGTACTTTCTATTGACATCGGAGTAATCTAACGTCGAAAACTGCACGTTCTTTTCGCGTTCTTTCTTCAGGAATAAACGTTTACAGTTTTAATCGGTAGTTTTAAATTATGTCAATTGAAAGCGCGTATTACTGAGACAATATCTGCTGGACAATCTACATAATAATGGTTTGGGTGGACATAGGGTGACGGCGAAATGTTGAAGAGACAAATTATTACATAGTCCTTTAAAACTCCCTAGCTCAAAAGTGCGATCATATTGAGGATCGAGAAAAAATATCATATTCTAGTCTCTTTCGGAACGGCTTAGCGGTCAATTTATGAATTTATTTGACGCAGAAAACGTACAACAGTAACCCTTCATATTTAAGTCACGTCTGCCTTTGCAAAAAACGGGAACGATGAGCCTCTTTAGCAGTCTGGACTAAATAACGTATTCAGGTGGCTGAGAACGTACGAGTCGACGCATTTACAAAAGCAAAACGTACTACAGTAATAATAATAATAATAATAATCAACTAGGCTTATACCCAAAGCACCACCTTAGGCGTAAGTCATCGAGCGACTTCTAAAGCCATTAATTCAGGTGACCGGGTTACAATGCGTAGGAGGGTGGTGGCAAGCCCTGCAAGCCACGCGAACCAACAGCTCCCTACACTTACTATTACCGAAGATAGTTTTTAATGATACAATAATTTAGAATCTATCAATTCTTTTACTCTTTATGATTAATTAAACTACATAAATCGTTAAATTAAACTACTTAAATCGTTAAATTGAGCTTCATTAAAGTTTCGCGAAACAAATTAAGAGTTAAATCGAACTTTTCCATAACTATCGTTTTCTTTAGATGACGCGATACACTTAAAAAATGGCGTGTTTCCGTTTGAGAGATAAACTAAAGGCCTAGGTATTCTTCTGCCTGTCACCCTTCCAATTTACTTTCCTTCCAAACAAATATCCTGGTGGTAGGCCAACGTGTTCGGTGGTTGGCTTACCACCAGGGTATATGTTTGGCGGGAAGAAAACTTAAAGGGTGATAGGGAGAAGAAAACCTAGGCCTTTAAGTAAGATATCATGCTAGCATGTGTGGAAGGGAGACTGGTGCGTTCTCTGTGACGTATGTACGTTCTTGATCTCCCCTGCTAAATACTTCTTCAACAATAAGTAGATGGGGACTGATCCAAATAAAATTTTATCTCCACTTTCAGCCCCACCTTGTGTCCGTCTACTTGCGTTGCCTTTTGATTGGAATTATACGACAATTGACAATACCTTTTCCAGCCCACAATTACTTGGAATATAGCAGACTTTTGTTCAAATTTAAAAAGAAAAACTAGAGGCTTTATATTTTGTGATTGGTTTTGGTTTGTTTTGCAAACATTTCTTTCTGTGTGTGGTGAGGTAATGCACTCTATACACTCTTTTTTTTGTAGTTTTACTGGGCGCAGCCATTTTTGTACAGGGAATCAGCGAGCGCTTTGCGATTTAAGTTTATATTTCCTCAAAACCAGTTTTGGTATAAGAGTCTATAAGATAAATGTTCTATGATCACAGCGCTATGTTGAGGGTAGTCAAGCAGAAAGGGTCTAATGGTTACTACCCCGCCCCTTTTTGGCGTCATCATTACACGTTCAGTGTCCTCGCAATTATTTCTGTTGAGTTGGGAGTCTAAGGAGTTTTCGTTTCCTGGGAGCAAAAATTCGTGCCTAATTTCAGCTCGCTCCTTCCCTTCCATCACGTGACTAAGACATACCATCCCGGTTCCCAAAACATGGGATTCCATAACCCCACCTCAAAATTCAAACAATTCTGGGACCTTTTAAAACTTACGAGTCCACCTTCTAGTCCCGTTAGCATGATCTAAGCTCCTCCCTTAAAGTCTTAACTTAAATCACCAAATAAGGAACGGTACACTCAAAAAGGATCAATGTTAGCTTAGAGCAAAGCCTAACGGCAGCGCTTTGGTGGAGGCATTCGGCAACTTTTCTACTCAAACTGAACTACAAGATAAATCTTCAAGATCTTAAAGCTGATCACGTGAGGTAAGAGTAGATATATTTCCAACTTCTGCCACCAGAGGACACCAGGCGTTGCCATTTGGAAACATTGAGTGCGCCATCCTTTATTTGATGGTCTAAGGTTTAGTTCGGAAACTTTAATTAAAGCTGAATTTAAAATTTCAATTCATCATAAATAGAAACATAGTTGATACATTACCCGACAGATGACGTTACTGTTTCGATTTAAAGTTTAAATTTTGAGGTAGTAGGTCTTGCTTTTGTAAACAGGTCGACTAGAAAGATCTCAATAAACGTTAAATACGCTCTTGGTAATCATAAAACAATAGTTTTTATCAGATCCCTCACTCTCAGAGATAAACTAAAACTCCACCAACAAATATAAATAATCATTGTTTAATATTGGTCAAATGTTCTAAGAAAATAGGCGTATTTTAAGAATTTATACCTAAATTGATAAGTTTATAATCACCTCTTACATAAGTGTATCATTTCTATGAGGACACAGTTTTGGTGAACCCCGTACAAACGTTCTCTAATAATTTATTTGTAAGTCGCGTACTTTCTTCACTATAACGTTAATTCTAAGTCACTCCACACAGTAACTGATACACTTATGGAAAGTAATTATAGACTCATGTCGTAGGAGAATGGAGTAGAATATGAACAGACTGAGAAACTGGTTGGCCTGTATGGTCGTTTAAAACGATTCTCACGACGACAATAAGCACGTGCATGAAAACCGTTATAAAAATGAAACACACGAATTCGGCAACCGTTTTAACGTTTAGATTTAGACTTTCGTAAGAGAAAAAAAGCTAACAGAAGCATGAACGCATTTGAAAGTTTCGTTAGATGAAATCGCTCGGTGTCACTCAAATGACGGCAGGAATTAGTTGCAATTTTATATTTGTTTTTTGTCTTATTCTCTCAGTTTCTCGCGAACTTTTCTATTTGGTGAAACACATTAATCTGAAATGATATAAAACCGTTTTTTCAGATGACAACCTCCATAACTCCACAATCCCAACCTTTACTCCTCCAGAAATACCCAAGAGGGTCAAGTTAAGAGGTAGCATTGAACAAATATTACCCTCAAAATGTTATCTTCCCCTTTTTCTATACACCACTATATGCTTCCCTCTACATTCTATGGCTTTCTTATTTTTTTGACACCCCCTCCCCTCCCTCTCACGTTTTTCAAATCGTAAAGGCTTTTGGCTTTTTGTTCAAATTCAAAGGTTCTTCAAACGCTTAAAGGCCTTTTACGAATCAGCGTTTAACTCATGGTGACCACAGAAAAATCGAAAATTCTTATTAAAATAGGAAATTTGAAATTGATAGGAGATATGATTAAAAGATAAAGGAAAATATAGGATAAATTCCATTAAAAATACAGAAAAATTTAGGTTTAAAATAATTAAGTGAAAATCCATGGATTTAAAGGGAATTTGGCTTAATAATTGACCAAGCGAGATAATATTTCTAATACGGTTGAAAATTCTTTGGCTTATAAATTATTTTTGATTGTGTAGTTTTTGATATCAAAATCATAATTGCAACCGGTAAAGCACGGAAAATTTCACAAATATAGGAACAAATTGGGAATAGTGTAAAATAAAGGAAGACACTGAAAATACTGGAAAAGGTGGTCACACTGATAACTTCAATAAATTTCTAAATACTTCAAAATAACCAAATCCAATACACGACTTTAGTATTTGTGGTGCCATCTATTGCCGTTATCGAAAGCAGACTTTAAATTTCTGTAGAAAAGGAAGAAAAGGAAACTACGTAATAAGCATTTCTCTTTTCTGGAAATAGATGGCGCTTTAAATACTGTAACTCCCATTTTATCGTAACTCTTATGAAAATTACCCAAAAAGATTATTTAGAAAATATTAAAATTACTGACATAAATTATAGGCGTAATTTTTACAAGTGCAGGAACAACATAGATGGTAAAATGTACGCTCGTGTAGATGCTTAAGAAGAATTAGTTCTTTGGCGAATAAAATTGTAAGGGTTGGCTGGTTTAAACCATGGTTTAAAACTTAAAATCATGTTTTAAACCGAGTTATTTTTTAAAAAAAAACCAATGGTTTTTTAATAATTTGTTTTTTTTT
The DNA here is from genome assembly GCF_980474605.1 of Leiobunum rupestre. Lineage (NCBI taxonomy): Eukaryota > Metazoa > Arthropoda > Arachnida > Opiliones > Sclerosomatidae > Leiobunum > Leiobunum rupestre. The sequence continues at coordinate 25,910,607 of NC_143392.1, read as the reverse complement.
AATTTACTAAACATTATTCCAAAATGTGTGTACATTTTCTTACCAAAATGATTACATTTCTAAAACATTTGCAAGGTGACCAAATTTCCTATATTTTCAATACCTACCTTTAAATTCCTTAGGTTTTCTCATGTAGTATATAAACCGAAAATATTCCGTCGTCGTGTAGCCTTCTTCCTCCTATATTTCACTTTATTTCACCTACTGTTTTTCGATAAGAATCTTTATTTTCCCTTATGGTGTTTCCTATATTTTCCTTTAATTCGCTTGAAATTTTTTTTATTATTTCTATAAAAGTTTCGAGCCATTTTCCTGGGTACCCTGCTTTTAAACAAAATCAAAAATGAAACCAAAACTAAAACTTTGTTCTGGTCACGTGAGACTTGTAATAATACTCATTAATTTTTAGTTGATTGGTAATATCATAAGTGTATAATATTGTTACAATATTATAGATTTATGGTAATATGTATGCACGGTTAAAAAAAGCGAAAAATAGATTAAAAGTAAAATAAAGCATTGTTTAAAAAAACCTGATTTAAACCCAAAAAAAAAGGTTTTTTGGGCTTTTTTAAAAAAAAAACGGGTTTTTTCCCAACCCTGAAAATTGTAGATAGTTTGAAAATTCATTCATCTTAAATTCATGGAATTCTAATATTTTGTCGTACCCTTTGAGTTTTATTAGAAATTACAAGCACCAAAAATTTACAGAAATGATTTAGAAATTTCAAGATTTAAATTGAAATGAACGCCAAAAATTTTGAAGAACCTTTGAAATGAGGAGTAACAGAGTTGGTTGATTTTAAAAAAGATCCTCGTGACCCAATACGACGTACAATACTTAAACTAATTATCACATGGTATTAACTCCAGTACTCCTACTAAGTTCATCACTTTAACTTAAAAACTTAACGCTTAATTTAAAACAACTCCCCGATAAATAATACCGATAACTTCCAACGATTAAAAATTATTTTGGGTTGTGTTGACTTATAAGTAGTGGACTCTTAATTTAGAATAGAATAGGTCGCAGTGGTTTTATGGTAGATAATTTAGTTTCATAGACAAAATTTGTGTGCAAATTTACGTTAATCGTTGGAAATAGACAACTAAATCAGTCATAAATGGGTATTTCTGAATTTTTCCCTAAAACGGGGTTCTTTCTAGTAAAATTTTCGTTTCTGATATAATTTGCACGCATTTGACTTTTCTCTGATCCTTTTTCCGCATCATTTTCTTAAACCAATACACTAAAACAGCACTTTGTTTCCATTATATCTCTGTCTCTATTTTCAAAACTTTATCGTAGTTTATTCGTTGTATTTAGCGAATTGTTGAACGTTATTTATTTTTGAATGTTTATTTTCATGCGTTTTTATCAGCAGCTGATAACTCCAAGGATGTCATTGAACCGAGTAAGTCTATTAATGTACCGACAGCATCATTCACTCACAAACTTTACATTTCTATATAATCGAGGGGTTTACCACGTCGCAAATTTCTGTACACAGATCACGTAATGAGTGATCAACTTTAGAGTGATTACTTGATGATTTATAGAGTGATTACGGGATGATTTATAGAATGATTAGAGATATTCCAATGATTACGGATTGATTATAGACTGATTAGATTACAGTGATTAGAGAGATAACCGTGATTACCGACTGATTACAGAATAATAACAGACTGATTACAGAATAATAACAGACTGATTACAGAATAATAACAGACTGATTACAGAATAATAACAGACTGATTACAGAATAATAACAGACTGATTACAGAATAATAACAGACTGATTACAGAATAATAACAGACTGATTACAGAATAATAACAGACTGATTAAAGAATAATAACAGACTGATTACAGAATAATAACAGACTGATTACAGAATAATAACAGACTGATTACAGAAAAATAACAGACTGATTACAGAATAATAACACGGATTACAGAATAATAACAGACTGATTACAGAATAATAACAGACTGTATACAGAATTATAACAGACTGATTACAGAATTATTATTAATTAATTATGGGGGGATTAGACAATGAATACAGAATGATTTCGGAGTGATTACACATGAAGTGAATAATGAATTAGAATTATTACAGGCCGATTACCGCAATCAGAGTGTACACAGATTACGACCAGTGGTTAGCCCCACGGATGAAACGTGTACAAAACGATACCGCTTACGATATAACTAACTATTATAATTAAGGTTTATCTATTAAATTGGGCAGAATTTGGCGCACAGATTGCCCATACCATAATACGGGTCATAAAATAGTTCTGAAAGCCGTAGTAGAATTCTAGGCATATTGTTATGTCGTATGAAAGTCGAAAAAAGCAGCCTATTCTGAAACAACCGCTACTCGACGACGTTATTAAAATTACACCTTACTGCGAAGATGGTAAACGGTCACCGAAAAGTTTGGAGACGAGAAGGGAGAACGTGCATTGTTGAAAAGTAGAAATTGTGCCGAATGGTGAGAATCAAAAGAGCCTAAGAAGCTACGTTCATTGAAAGCACTCTAATCATTACGATGGCTTTACCGGAAATCTGCAAGAACTTTAAAAGTCATTGAAGTTACTTAAATAACTAAAAACGGCGGCAATGGATTGATAACCTATTCTCTAGGGGAACAATTTAGTCACAATGCATAACATAGGATTAGATATTTTTCTACTGTAGGAAATGTACAACCGCCGAACAGGAAGCGTTTTGCAAAATATTTGGTTACACCAAATAGTTCGATTTAATGCCAAATTGAATATTCGATTCCTCGAACAGACCTTGAAAATGTTCACGGATATCCAAATTGTCGAATATTCGAAAAGGGTGGCCGAAACGATTTGGTATTTCAAATCACTGAGTTTTTTTATGATTGTTGAGTTTCGCGGCCATCAAAAGAGAACGCGATGTACCGTGACGCGTAGTGTGGTACTGTTCAGTCAGCTGCTTTGTCTTTTAGTGGTTAGTTTATTGACCCTTGGCGTCATTTTGGATTTTCTTAGAACGGAAAAATAAAACACTGTTAAACCAACGTTATATTATTTGGTATTAGAAAACCTATTTGATATTTTATATCAGTGTTAGCCGTAAACTGGCGAAAAGGTTGCACGGATTATTTTTAATTAGATACAATTGAACTGTATTAGTTAAAAGTGGGTCTCTTTCTTTCAGCCACTCAATTACATTCCCAACAAAGCATGGCTCGGCATCGTCGTGGGAACCACGCCAAGCCGCATCCTCCCAACGTGAGCAACTCTTCGGCAGTAGCCGTGGTCTCCCCGAACGGCCGAGGTCGTTCGGCGGGTGCCGGTGGCCCCAACCCCAGGTACGTACAAAGAAACCCACCACGAAACATTAACCCTCCGCATCTGAATACACGACACCATCGTCACCTAACACACCGTACCACCCCTCTACAAACTGCAAATACTGTCTCTCTATCATCCTCGTAGCTAATAGATCACGTCATTGGCCTCCAAATTGCGCAGCCCAGACACGACAAACCGACACATTCGGAGTTCCATGTTTTCCAACCCCGAACGGTACATGGCCAATTTCAATGTAAAACTTTGGTTTGACTGTTAGTAAAAATGTTGGATGGTGCTTATAGTTCCGCGAGAGCTTGGGACACGGCGAAGCTAAACCTTTGGTAGGACTGATAGTAAAAAGGTTGGATGGTGCCTAGTTCCGCGAGAGCTTGGGACACGACGGAGCTAAACCTTTGGTGGGACTGTTAGTAAAAGGTTGGATGGCGACTAGTTCCGCGAGAGCTTGGGACACGACGAAGCTAAACCTTTGGTGGGACTGATAGTAAAAAGGTTGGATGGTGCCTAGTTCCGCGAGAGCTTGGGACACGACGAAGCTAAACCTTTGGTGGGATTGTTAGTAAAAATGTTGGATGGTGCTTATAGTTCCGCGAGAGCTTGGGACACGGCGAAGCTAAACCTTTGGTAGGACTGATAGTAAAAAGGTTGGATGGTGCCTAGTTCCGCGAGAGCTTGGGACACGACGGAGCTAAACCTTTGGTGGGACTGTTAGTAAAAGGTTGGATGGCGACTAGTTCCGCGAGAGCTTGGGACACGACGAAGCTAAACCTTTGGTGGGACTGATAGTAAAAAGGTTGGATGGTGCCTAGTTCCGCGAGAGCTTGGGACACGACGAAGCTAAACCTTTGGTGGGATTGTTAGTAAAAGGTTGGATGGTGCCTAGTTCCGCGAGAGCTTGGGACACGACGAAGCTAAACCTTTGGTGGGACTGTTAGTAAAAGGTTGGATGGCGCCTAGTTCCGCGCAGCTTGGGACACGGCGAAGCTAAACCTTTTATGGGACTGTTAGTAAAAAGGTTCATGGTTGCGTAGTTCCGGACAGCTTAAGAAAGTTTAGTTTAATTAGAACACGAAAATTCTAATAAGCGTAATTGGACAGAAAAATAATGGCTAATTAGTCCTCGTTGACGTTTCAACGACAAAGCAATTTCAGATAGCTGTATTTTGTTAACGAAATTTTAATTAATCAAGCTAGTCAAGTGCTTAGTCCTAGTCGATACTATGCTTTAAATTATTCACTGCCACCTACATTTAACGCAAACTTCAAACAAAATAATCCTAAATAATTAATTTATTAACCATGGTATAAATTCTATACTACAATTAATAAAAAAAATTATAAAAACGCTAGCTTTCGGGTCGAAACCTCTCAGGCGTCAGGTTTACAATTAATTTCGACCCGAAATCTAGCGTTTTTATAATTTTTTTAAAATTATAATAAAAATGTTTTAAACCATGAAGTATCCGTCGTGTTTCATTTCAAACGAATAAATCTGTATCTGGCAACATTGAAATTGTGTTTTGCTGGTTTTTTCTCCACACCAGAAAAGGTGGACGTTTGCGCCACCGAAACTTTTTTAAGCTGGTCGGTGGCTTTTCTGTCGATAAATGAAAATAATATAATAATGAGGAAAAAACTTTAAATACATTGTATTGGAGAATATATTAAAGATTTAACTTTTTTTATTTTATGGTGAATTTAAACAGCGTTTTTAAGTCCCAATTACTGGTTTTAAATTGATAGATATATTTTGACAATCTTATATACCTTTAAAACAAAGTTGTCGTAGTTAATTCGTGCAAGTGTCGAGGAGTAGGACCGGAGCGTGATCATTTGGTTACGTATTCTTCTCGCGAAATATCACGTCAAATTTACGTCACTCAAGCACATAACTATCATTAATTATTGAGACTAGTTCCCATAGACTGAAGTGTGTAGTTGGGGAGGGGGCTTAACCAGTTCTCGGTAATCTTAGTAATCGTAACTGTGCGCAAAGTTTCATACTTAATATTGCTTGATATGTGACATCAAATTTCTTTATTTTAATGATAAAATTCGAAAGCCCTCACGAAAAGTTAGAAATTGAATATACTCCGAAAAAGGAAAATGATAACAAACAAAATGTAGTGTATGAATATCTTAATAGGGTTTTATTATGAAAGTTCTAGGATTTTATATGGCAGGTATAGGATTTTACGATGCCGATATAGGATTTTATTTTGCCGGTATAGGATTTTATATTGCAGGTATAGGATTTTATATTGCCGGTATAGGATTTTATATCACAGGTATAGAATTTTATATCGCAGGTATAGAATTTTATATCGCAGGTATAGAATTTTATATCGCAGGTATAGAATTTTATTATGTAGTTATAGGATTTTAAATTGCAGGTTGAGGATTTTACAATGCCGATAGAGTATTTTATAGGGCCATTTTAAAATTACTGGGAAATATGTAAACAATACAGGATCGCGGGTTGGGTGAATGGAACTCCGACTGTTCACGAACGGGGCTACCTATTGATATCGTATTTATTCCTAACAAATTTACTAGAATCTAAAACAAAAACAAACTTTCACCTTTTCACTCGTGCACGCCCTTGAAAGTTTAAAAAAGGTCATCTGAGAAAACTTAATCGACAGGGACCGAAATCTAAAAAACATCTTGTTACTTCACGTCACTGCAACGTAGACAACAACTCTTTAGCGCCAAAACCACACACCGTCGAATTCTTTGTATAGATAGTAAATGACGTTAGGTTCCACACGCCGGGAGAGCCACCGAAACCGTTTAAACTGGGTGTTGTCGCTTTTATATACCGTGTGTTTGCTTGTCTCTATCTTTTCCTTGTGGTCAAACATAACCGTGTATATTGGTTGATTTTTTTATTATTCTTTTCCAATACAATTATGATTACAATTATTAGTTTTGCTTGTTCACACTTCGGAAAAGTAATGCACTTATATATATTTATATATATATATATATATCTTTCATCTTTTGTTTTTTAGTTTCGGAAGATTTTATTTTAAGTTTTTCATTTTCTTTTCGTCGCTTTACTCTCTTCGATAACAAAAGAGTTTTAAAAATGAAATTGATCCGAAAATTCGACAAACGCGTCGCTCCCGTAATCTCATGTTACCGATCAAATTGCCAAATTTGTTGTTCACGAATTACGATTGAATCTATTTCTAAGATACGCAATTTAACAGAAGAAGGAGGGTTGAAAGACGAGCTAAACCAAAGTCATGGTTATTTCTCTTTTTTTTCTATCTTGGCGTATCTTTCAGTCCTGTGTCTGGTACACCCCCGGGCCTTAGGACCGTCGCACCCGACGTGTATGCTGGCTTACACCTTGCCTACGAAGTAAAAAAGCTCATGTATGCCACTATTTCTATCTCACTATTTTATACGCAAGTTTATCTCTCGTTATATTTTTATTTTTCATTTCATATTTGATTCATATACGTATTAAAGAAATAAGTACCTCGTTTTTTATCGGAAAATTCGATTTTTATCGTCTGATTTGTTTCGTTAAGGGATAAATGTGTGCTATACAAAGTTCCAAACGTTTCAGTGCCATTACGTGGACAACTGCTATGCGAATTCCCTTTAGATTTCCCCCTCTAAATTGACCTTTGTGGAAACTCCTTCCATTGACTGGGGAAATGCTACGTTGGACGCGGAGTTTCTTCCGTGACGTACCCAATAAATTCTTTATTCGCGTATGATATTTTGAAAATTAGGGATAACAATTGATTTTCGAATCACACATTTACAATCTGTACTGTAACAGCCTACTATGGGAGTGTTCCAAAAGTTTAAGCAGTACAGTTGTTTAGCAGTAGGCGGTAGGATTTGAGAATATCGTATACCTTTCACTATAAAGGTCTATTTAGTGCCAAAAACATAAAACGTGTATGAACATCTTACTTTATACGTCCATTAACAAAGACCTTCCAATTGACGCTTTGTTTACTCAAGTTCATGATAAAATAAATACCGGGATAATTTACGTAGAAAATATCGGCAGTTTTCAGTCCATTTTGAGAAGTTGCTACTAAACAGAATATACAGCCTTTCGATCCAAATTCTAATTTTTGTAATATTTTTAGGATGTAAAATGTAAACCAGTAATGCTATGTAAATTAACCTTATGATGATGAGCAGAACGTTAATTATAAGGTCATTGTTAAATAAAAATTAAATGGCCTTCGCGAAATAGAGACTATCCCTTGGTGGTTCATTTGTTTCCTGGCATTGCGATTTTCCTCAAAGGTCTATTCACTGATTAAAAAAAAGGTAAAATAATAAACATAAGTATGACATAGACTTGCATAATGGAACAGGCACTCGTCACTGCCTTGGAAAAATTGTTTAACAACGCGTTAGTATCTTCAATTTAACAATAATTCACTTGCTAAATGAAGCTATAATGGTTTTGTTATTGTCAATTTTAAGTTGTGATTCAATAATTCGTAATTCTTTCGCAAAAGTAAATGATATTTCTAATTTGGAATTTTCATTAAGACTTGGTTGCACCGTAAAAAGGTTGGCGGTGAAGATTTGTCGGGAATCGTTACCACTGTAATTCCAAACACTAGTAACACCTTGTCAGTCCTTGGCCACGTTATGACTATATTGTCACTCCTTGGCCACGTTATGACTATATTGTCACTCCTTGGCCACGTTATGACTATATTGTCATTATTGCAACCGACTCACTTTAGAATAGTACTTTGCCATACTTATTTTTATTACGTTACTTATGCTAACAGTGACTAAGAGTCAGGTGCGCTACATTTAGAATAGTCAAACATCCCAAACTATCCAAAGCTGTGAGTTATGTACTAAGTTTGATTCATGAAATGAGAGAAATTTACGGTTCCAGCTTGGACGAAGAAACAGGGACGTCTCACGGCGAATATTTCGCGGCGAAGCTTTGTTGCGGGTTGCCTATTTCCTAATTATCTCGCGCGGTGTCGCTAGCGACCAAAGTGAGTCAGTAATTATTGGCTATTTACTGTCACATGATTAGACCAATCCGAGCCGGTCTGCTCTAGGTTTGTGAAGGTTTAATTTACGTAAGAAAAACGCATGGCTCCAATAAAGAAAGTTCTGGTAAGTTTTTATTTGCTTTATGGCTTAAAATATGTAATTATTATCAGATATGCAAGCCTGCGTGTGTTTTTGGATACGCGTTCAAAATATGTAATTATTATCAGATATGTAAGCCTGCGTGTGTTTTTGGATACGCGTTCAATATTAAAGTCAGCTTGGTTGAGCCATTTTATCCAAGTTTAACATTATTTCAGAGATCTCTTAGGCTTTGGCCAAGGCATCAAATTCATTTCTTTCACGTAACTTTTTTAATAATGCCGCGAATCACTTTTACATTTTTTGACAACGCATTTTTTAGTTCTCATAATGGAATAGTAGATATATTAACGAACTTTAATTTAAAAAAAACAATTAGTCACTGCAGCTGAATAACTTCCAAAACTTTGACCCTTTAGCTTAAACTAGAAGATGGTGTTTGGTCACGCGCTTAAAAAAAGAGCGTATTTTATCTCTCTCCCACTGATGGCGCCTAATTGCTATCTGTATCACTTCTCCCCCTTTTTCTTCCCCCTTTTCACGGCAGCCGTAACAAAGTTCCGCCGCTAAAAAAAGCTCTGTAGATGCTACGCGCGAGACGTCACCGTGTTTCTTCGTCCAAGGTTCCAGCTTCTCTTTGTGAATTCCTCACCGAAGCACATCGTTATAGTTAGTTGGATTAGCTAGATCAACTTTCGAAATGGTGTCTACAACGCTAGGGATGCAAATTTCAAGTTAATTAGTTATAACGTATTAAATTGCAAGACTCGAGGGGCTAACGTCGTGGTATTACAAGTACCGTATTATCTTATATATTATTTTTTATATTACACATTTTTTGAAAGATAATACTCGTACACTTCAGTATTAATCGTAAAATGCTAATATTACAGGTAATATAATGATGAAATGCTTTATTACAATATAATTACGCGCAAATAAAATATTATTATAAACCAGAAAATTGAGTGATATTCCAGAATATTTGCCAATACACGAGAAACTTACGAGAATACTTAGTATTACACGAGAAACTTACGAGAATACTTAGTATTACACGATAATTTAAGGCAACACACGGTTATACTTTGGTTTCATTGTTCCATAAAAAATTAGTTGAGGTTAACGGTAATATTGAGTGTAGGCAGCTGTTGGCCCGAGTGGCATGAAGGACTTGCCATAACCCTCCCACTAATTGTGGTCCGAGTGGCTTGAAGGGCTTGCCATAACCCTCCCACTAATTGTGGCCCGAGTGGCTTGAAGGGCTTGCCATAACCCTCCCACTAATTTTGGCCCGAGTGGCTTGAAGGGCTTGCCATAACCCTCCCACTAATTGTGGCCCGAGTGGCATGAAGGGCTTGCCATAACCCTCCCACTAATTGTGGCCCGAGTGGCATGAAGGGCTTGCCATAACCCTCCCACTAATTGTGGCCCGAGTGGCATGAAGGGCTTGCCATAACCCTCCCACTAATTGTGGCCCGAGTGGCTTGAAGGGCTTGCCATAACCCTGATTATTAGTATTATTAAACGAGAATACTAGGCAACACACGAAAATGGGAACACATAAAACTCTCGGTAACAAACGATAATGGGAAAAAATCGATAATGGAAACACACGAGAATACTCTGGGAAAATAACGATAATGAGAACACACGATAAAACTAGGCATCACACGAGAATACACTCTTGGCAACAAGCGATAATGGAAACACACGAGAATACTCCCGGAAAATAACGATAATGAGAACACACGATAAAACTAGGCATCACACGAGAATACACTCTCGGCAACAAACGATAAGGGGAACGCAAGAGAAAACTAGGCAACACACGAGAATACTCTCGGCAACAAACGATAATACGAACAAACGATAATATTTGGAAACACACGATAATATTTAGTAATACTCTGAAAGTTAGCCCTTCAATAAATCTAGCCTTAAGACATTAACTAACCAAATACAAAATGATGGGTGTAAATCTTACCTCTAAAGACACGTGCTATTGGAACTAGAAACTCTTTTACAGTACAATTCCGCCCTAATGTGTGCCATTTCCTTGGAATATCGAAATTGATTTACAAATTTTATTTTACGAATTAGTATGTTTGGTTACCTCAGAGTCACGTAACGGCGAACGCGAGAAGTTGGCCACCTGGCGTCTTTAAGATAATTGAAAAGTCTAATTAAAATAAATCCTAAATCCGTAACCTCTACCCAATAATGTGAATTCCAGCACAACTCCCTTAACAAACACAAAACTAACCAAATTTCGGTTCAGAAATAAAAACCGTGTAAAAATGAGGTAACTATGGTTTTATTCTTAAAAAAAACTTTATATTTCATTGTTCATTTTGGTCATACGTATTTGCGGATTGCATTTCCCTTTCATTCTTATTACTGCCTTCTCAGAATGACTTTCTTTAAAAGTACAAGAATATTCCGCTTGGTGATGGCTTTTGCATGAGATTGCATCCCAAAAGAAAAATTAACCGATTTTTAACCTCCGACCCCTCTCCGTACATTTCCGATTACCCTTTCTCAATTATTACTATATATTTTTATATAGAGAATAAATACATTGTTCTAAATATACAGTTCTATATATTTAACACCTTTTTAAAACATGCTTGATAAAATTTCCTATTTTATACTTCGTAGATTTCAATACTAATTAAAGTTACTATTGTCAGAAGTATATAAAATATCTCTTACGCGAGAGGTAGGACGAAGAATTGAAAAGAGCACTTTTGAAATTCGAAGGTTCGAGATTGATTCCAATGGACGCGATTCACACTTCTCTATAAGAAATATATTTTACACTTCTGATATTTTTAATCATACTACGAAAACCGAGGTGTTTCAAAATTTATGCTAAGAGTAGTTTTATTTGAAACACTTAGTCCTATATTCTCGAAATTCTGTTTTATGCGAATTTAGTTTAAACCGTTTTATTATAATTAATCTTTAAACGGTAATTAAATTGATAAGCAGTTCAAAAGCAGAAATTTCGAAGAATATTAGCCCGCCATTTTCTTGCAAAGCTTATTTATTCTTAAGCTATTATGAAGTAAAGTAAAGCAAATTATTCCATGTTACGTAGATTTTATTTCGTAATGTGGTTTAAGCCAATTAATTTAGACGTAAAATAATTATGACAATAGACTAAATAATATGGCACAATTAAGAGATTCACATATGAATTGCATAGAATTAAAATTACCCTACAATATTTACATTCACCCGGAAAGCGTGAATTTCGGTTTCACACTCCAAATGTACATTTTTTAATCTGAAATGCAATGTTTGCCTAGAAGTAGGATTGGCATTTTTTGGGATTTTTTGAAAGTCATATCAAATGATTTACTTTGATTTAAATTGGATTTTTTTATTAAATTTATTGATTTATTATTGACAGTATTAAAGGTGAACATTTTGCTTCTCTCGGTTATATAATATAAAATTAAATTAAATCAAATCTTAATTCAAATTAATTACTATTTAACATTTTAGTTGTCGCAAATTTCCTTTGGAATTGTTTTAAAAATTATTTTTTGTCATATGTATTTTTTCCATTGAAATACAAACATTGATTGTTTTCAAAAAATCCATTGATTTAAATTAGCAAGCCCCGAGGATTGTTATTATTTACGATATCGAATATCTCGCAATTGATGCAGAAACTCAATGTCGAAATTACTTCATAATGGCTTGAAGAGGCTACCGTTAATACGCCACTTCAGTATTTATCGTGGTGCCATCTACGTCAGTATTTTGAAACGGGAAAAATGTCAATTACGTACTAGGTATTTCAATTATCTGATAGTTGATGGCACGTCAGCCACTGCGCATGCGCCGATCGTATTACTGAAACGGCCTATTGTACTTGAGCCTCTGTAGGATAACGCTGTGCGGCTTTAGAAAATTGCTTCTGAAACCGCCACTTCCCTTCATAAAAGAGATGATTTTCGAACGTTTGGGTACCTTCGTTACCGACACGGTCTTGGAAAGCGGACATCGTGTCGGTAATGAGGGATCGGATTGAGTAATGGGTTATCGTTCTGCCAGGCCGGCGAGCCGCCCAGCGGGAGCTAACGGATCAGCCAACTCCGGGATTTCAGTTGGACTGGCTGACGACCAATCGAAGGACTTTGACTTTGAGAAAACAGAAATGAAGTACGATTCGACGGGAATGTTCCATTGGTGTCCGGCTAGGGCCATCGAGGACAGCATTTTGGTAAAAATCGGACAAACCGAACGCGATCAACTTTAGCGCAGACCCGATTGTACCAGGGATGCCCAAATGGGAGATCTTTAGTAAATGGCGATTTTGCTTTGAGAATGGTGATCTAAGCAAATTTAATCTACTATATCACGGTCATTTCGACCTTGAAACAAAGCAATTTCGACCTACAAAATTGTGATTTTTTTTAAGTGGAAATTTGGGCACCTCTGGCTTATACCTTTGGCAAATAAACTAATGGACAAGAATCATATGCGAAAACCCAATTCTTTAAATTGCATAGCCTGCCAGCGCACTACTGACAGAATCGCGAAACGTTTCCACTCAAAATCAAAATATTTGACTAAAAACGGTATAGATTGCGTCATCTGTATTTGTTAAAAGAAATTAGGCCTTTTGAACATTTGTTGTAAATTTAATTACTGCACTACTTTTAAAACATTCCCAAAAACATTCGGAAATAATATTTAATTTATGTTCTGCCATTTTTCTATAAATGATATTCCCAGAAAAAAAAAACAGTACTTGTCTAATTTTTCGGTGAAAATCTTTTCAATGTCAGACACCGCAGTGCTACAAACGGCGCTACTATGAAAAGACCAAGCTAGCTATCTAGATTCTCGTCCAGAATTTTATTTGTCCGAGCTTTTAGTAAGGGTTTTGAAATGGTTTTCCTTGACCACTTGCAGGATAGAAATCAGGCCGCCATGACCGTGCTAAACGGGCATGTGGTGGTATGCTTATTCGCCGACCCTGACTCGCCGCTGATCGGTTTAAGGAACTTAGTCATGCCTTTGCGAGCCAGTAACTTTCATTACCATGAACTGAAACACGTCGTCATCGTTGGGAATGTCGACTACCTGAGGAGGGAATGGAGAATGCTACAAAATCTGCCCAAAATCTCCGTTCTAAACGTTAGTATACCAGCACAGGGTTCCCACCGAAATATAGCCGGGGAAACAAATATACACTAATGGAGGACTTGGGCCTAATGTGGTTCCTTGGTTATTAGCCTAGCTGATTATTTTTATTATATATTAATGTTATACCAAATCAAATCTTTATTTGAACGAAATTATTTCAAAAGCGGGCTTAGTTTTTAATCAGCCTATCCGAAAAATGTATTTATTTCTTAATTATCTCAAAAACTGACTCAAGTAACTATCATGCATAGATACACCTCAGCTTTGACCATTTAGTGAACTGCCCTTGAAAAAAATAATACAAATATATTAAGTCAATCGTGCTTTTCCGCGTATTTATTTCGAGGCCGGGGCAGGGTTGGAAAGTTTTAAACAAAATGTTTAAAACAAGTGTTTAAAACACGTTTAAAACAAATATTTTAAACAAACACCAATTTGTTTTAAACATGTTTTTTATAAGGTAAATTTTCATTGTTTTTTTGTAAGATTTTGGTTATTCAATAGAAAAAACCATTCCCAGGCTCCAAGAAAGGTAAATTGTATTGATAACGGGTAGTTGGATTTTAAGATTCTCTGAAAAGAGACTGAAAGGGCTCGATATGATTTCATAAATTTCCTACCAGTGCAAAAATCCTACGAACGCATTGAATTTTGTCTTTTTGTTTAAATAGAATGTATATAGCTGCCAATATACATCTATTTGGGACCCTACCTATGCACGAGATAAAAGTATGGTTGCTGTTTAGTCGGGCTGTGCCGGTACAAGAAACACGGCCGGTCTGGACAGATCGGGTTAAAACCGACTAGGCGGCACTCCTAGATAAAAATTAAGGAATTTCGGTCGATTGTTTTGAAATTTTATGATGTGATGGAAGTTTTAAGATTATAGAGGTATCTAAGTTCTTATTTTTTATAACATTGTTTATTTGTGATGATTTATGACTGCAGACGTGCACGTTTCAATAAACCAAAACTAAAAACAATGTGTAGATAACTAGCTATTTTCCCTTTTCTTAGTACTATGCGACCGAAAATTCCAGGATGATAGATATATTAAAAACCCTACTACAGGTTAGGTAGTATTTGCATGGGGCATCGAAAACCCTAAGGCCGTCAATGGTTGGTCAACAACGCTTAGCGAAATTCGTGGCTCGTTTAAATAAGCGTGTACTCTTTGGTTCTTCGCCCTGTGAGTTTATTTTAATACCATAAGTGGCATAATTACCCTAAGTGTGCCAATAGGAGCCTTTCCCACAGAAAAACTTCAATTAGAGGTTGTTCTAAACAGACCAAAGAAACGTAGGACTCGCGAATTCCGTTCAAGTACCCTATATGGTATTTTTAATGCTCGCGCCGCAGACGCCGCTTCGCAAACACATGACGTAAATTTCGTCACTGGAAAAAATGACGTCATTTACGTCACTTTCGTTAAACAAGGTATCATTGAAAAATTCATCTTATTCACACACTTAGGGTAACTATGCCACTTATGATAATACGTTTAATGATACGTAATATTTCTTTAAACGAGTTTACTCGTGAGTCTGATTCATAAGTATAATGAATAGTTTAAAACGCACAGTTACAAACAATGAATCTTGTTTAAAACAATAAAAAACATTGTTTCTGTTCTTTTTGAAAAAACAAGGATTTTGCCAACCCTGTTCGAGGGGATAACAACTTCCTCAAATTCTGTACACCGATTACAGCGAGTACAGCCTTTGGTAGTGCTAAATCTGTAATCGATAACGTAATCACTTTAGTAGCGTCAAAGCTAAGGCTTGTACACAGATTACGGATAGTGATCAGCCCCTCGATTTATTTTGAAAACATGGTACTTTGGGACCTTGAGGAAACATAAGGACTTTTAAGTATTCTAGGAACCTGGTGGGAGCCACGCGATAGTTAGCCCTCCAGGGAAATATAACATTAAAAAAACTAACGCTCGAGTGAAAATTTCAGGGTTCGCCCTTGAGTAGGGCCGACTTGAGAGCCGTCAACATCAACTTATGCGACATGTGCGTCATTCTGTCCGCCAAGATTCCAAGCAGCGACGACCCGACATTGGCGGACAAGGAAGCGATCTTGGCCTCGCTCAACATCAAGGCCATGACCTTCGACGACACCATCGGAGTCTTGACGCACAGCAAGTGTCAGTATACCAGCACTCATTTTGTTGCGTATGAAAGGCAAGGTGAACCTAAAAGAAACTTTCTTTTGTCACATTGCAGACCCGGCAGGGCAAGAAGGATTTTCGCCCATGGGCAGCCCTATTGTGTTGCAGAGAAGGGGATCAGTCTACGGAACTAATGTGCCCTTAATTACCGAGCTAGGTAAGTAAGGGTCTATACAAGAGACCTTCAGGTTCAGAGGTGCTACTAGGCGGGGTTGTTTGATTATGAAAATTTGCAAAAACGATTGCTGTAGCAATAGAAATTCACAACAAGATTATTACAAGTACTAACTACATTTAATTAAGATCAACTTAAATTTTAGTTTCCATTTACCAATGCATAAATAATTATCAACAATATTCCAAGGAAAACCATACAAAATCGTAAAAATCAATTAAAAACATACAAAATAATTAAAGTCAATTAAAAATTAATTATTTTAAAAATAATTACACTAAAATCAATTATAATAAAAAATTCAAATTAATTAAATTCATAAAAATTTAATTTAATAGTAAAATAAATCGATTTTTTTTTAACATTTTAAGAAAAATTGACAACCCTGCTAAGAGATAAGGCTAGTGAACTAATAGCACGCATTTTCTTTCGACCCCGATAGTCAACGATTCCAACGTCCAGTTTCTGGACCAAGACGACGACGACGATCCAGATACGGAGCTTTACTTGACGCAGCCTTTCGCGTGCGGTACCGCCTTCGCTGTTAGTGTCTTAGATTCCCTCATGAGTACGGTAAGTACATACTGCTCCCGCAATAGTCGCAATGCGAGCTATCAGCGCCACCACACGAGGTCGCGAAATCCATTATGGATAGCCGCTTTCAATACCAATGACGTCACCAAACTATTTGTGGAGACAAAAGAGCGTGATTAACTTTAATGTTAATAAGCGTTAAACCATAATTCATTTCGTGGTGTCGATAGATGGCGACTTAGTCTACGCAACTTGTCTATTGCACTCACTGGATTTTTTCGTTACAGACGTACTTCAACGCCAACGCCCTGACGTTGATTCGTTCATTGATCACGGGTGGCGCCACTCCGGAACTGGAGCTGATTTTGGCCGAAGGCGCCGGCCTGCGAGGAGGATACAGCACTCCAGAAACGCTCTCCAACCGGGACAGATGTCGTGTTGGTCAAATATCCCTCTACGACGGACCGTTAGCCCAATTTGGGGTATTTATTTACGCGTATAATACTGCTGGAATTACACAGTGGTCATTAGGAGTAGATAGGGCATAAACTGACTTTAAAATATCATACGTACGCTTTAACAGTGTCACCCATCTACTCCTATACCATACCAGGAACGTATTTAGGTTTACCGAGTACGTACCGTTCAAACCCACTGCTTCATTTACATGGAAAGGCTCCATTTTTCGAAACCCTCATTTACGCAATTATATAACGCTATTTGTCGGTCGTAATAAGGTTTTATTCAAGCAACGTATATTCTTAGATAATGATCAGGCGCGTAGGAACGTTTTGGATTAAGGGGGAACAGCTTGGATGCGCCTCCCTCATCGGCAGGCTTTTTGCGCCCCTTCTAAAACAATTTGGCACCCTTTCCAATTTCAAGGGGGGTACATTGTAACCCCCGTTCCTACGCCACTGATAATGAAAAGTTCGATTTCAAAAAGCTGAATTTAGCAATTTCATTAATTTAATCAATAGCCAAATAACTGGTAAATCTCAATTATTGCGTCATGAAATTTTTTTAAACAATTAAGTCCCCGACAGATGGCGCTACTCTATCAAAGTTAATTTCGGTCTTACTTAGGAAATATTTGTTGCTTTTGTAAACGGATGAACTGGTACGTATTGGAACTTAGAGAGTTTCTCAGGAACCTAAATACGTTCTTGACTACAAGCTAATGAATGTGGCATGGACAACCCGCGTATATACTGAGATTCACTGTTTGACTCTGGAGCAGGAAGGGGGAAAGTACGGAGATCTGTTCGTATCGGCTCTGAGGAACTACGGCATGCTGTGCATCGGACTGTACCGCTTCCGGGACACCAGTTCCTCCTGCGAGGCCTCCTCCAAACGTTACGTGATCACCAACCCGCCTATCGAATTCACGCTCTTGCCAACGGACATGGTAAGAGAGAAAGATCAAACAGGGATTCTGTACTTAAGAAGGATGAGAAGCGAGGTATTTCAGACATTCGATTTCCTCAAGGTCAAGTCGACTATTTAGGCTGAAATAACATTTGTCCTCGAAAGATCGTCCGAGGCGCAGATCACTTCTCTTTCGAGTGCATACTTAATCGATTAAATACAATTTAATCACGTTTTAATCTTTTAATCTGGAATAACGATCTACTCAGTTTAATCGTTATTTAATCGACTTAAAAATATGATTAAATCATGATTAAGATGATTAAATCGTTTTAATCACGATCTAATTTTTGAAATATATTTTTGTTTAAATCGCGATTTAATCGACTTAGTCACTACCTCTATTTAATCTTGATTTAATTGATCATGGGTGCAAACTTAATCATCGAAGTGAATTGCCCCTCGGGAACGTCTAACAAGGCTTTCCGCTTTTACAGGTTTTCTTAATTGAAGTATGAACTAAATTCATTATTAACGTAATTGCATAGCTTCTGCTAAAACTGGTCAATGTGATTTTCGTTGACCCAATATAAACAAGAAAGTTCGCGCTCCGTTTAATCAGCAGGATACAGCCCGAATTTTTCTGAAACAGGTTTTACGGCTCGCTTCTCATCCCTATATCATACAGGATCCTTCATTAAAACGCCCATACAATCATAAGTCTACAATTATTTTCCTTAAGTGTGTCAGTTAGTCCAAATAATTATTGATAGCTATGTGTAAAGCTCGTGTACATTTTTCATTGGTTAGACGCCTTAGCGCCCGCTGCAGTCGGAAGGGGAAAATTCGGAAATTGTCTTCCCCCTTTCCGTAAAACCGTCAGCTTAAAGGCTCGTCCGATGAAATTTGTACACAACACTGCGTTCGCGTGTTTAAAGGCTAGCTGCGTTCTCCTTGTGTTTTTTGCTACTAGTTGCGAGTAACCACGTCTATACCGAATTTTTGTCCTCCTCAGGTATTCGTTCTGTTGCAATTCGACCCGGGCTTGGAATACAAGCCTAATCGTGGCGAACAGATGAAGGTGGAGAACTCTTGACTGCTGCTCTGTAGCGCCCTGACTGACGGGCCATACTCGTTCATCTGACCTCCCCGTGACCAAAAAGGTTCACGCAGAGGGGGCCCACCGCAGCCACCCAATCTCTAGATTCGCGCATCGTCCACGACCCGAGAGATATTTCTAAAACCGACGACAATATATCATTCAAACCTTTCCCCCCTATTGCCCCCCCCCCCGGGACCATCAACGCGCCTTGGGATTCCGTATTCCCATCCCGCATCTACCTTTATCTCTCTTCTGTTGGATGACATTTTCTCCTCGTCACTCTTCTAATAACAACCGCGGGGGGAGAACAACGTTCTTTCAAAAACCCGTCGAGGGGTTCTTCAATAATCGTATAATTTAACGCGATAATTACACTGTGCCTAACGGTTTTTCATATACTCCTATTTATCAACAACAAATGTTTCGAGACGAAGCACTCCTGATAATTTCGACACCATTTAGCACTAAATTCCACCGTTTTAAATAGCCGGTAGCCGTACGTTCATTTATTTTCGTCTCGCAACTCGTTAAAGCCGGTCAAAATATCTATTTTTGAAGAAAGAATAAATAAAAAGGTTTTTGTAAAAGTACCCCCTATGTACGAGCACAGCCACCAACCACTCCAAGTTCGATTCCATTACTTTCACCATCATAAGTTATATCGGGGTCAGAGGAACGACAAAAAATTCAGCTTTCGCTTACTACAAAATGGCGACGGGAAAAAAAACAAGCCAGCGCGAGATTCCTAGCAACGCTTCTACACGTCATAACTACAAACAATAAAAAGCCCAGTTGCTGAAATTACGACGAAGATTCAAATTGGGATATCAAATCAGGGCCGCTACAGAATATTTCTACTCACTAAAATGCGCTCAATCACGTTTTGTTTAATGGAAGAAAAAGAAAACGCCTAACTCCTGTTCAATCCACGACAATTTCATTTCTTAAGTAACATTATAATCTTCAAAACGCAAATTTTCGCATACGACCTTCCGGTTATAAAGTTTAACAAGCTTAATGAAACTACGCTATTCAAAATAACGCGGGTTCACATTCAGTGTAAATAACGCCTTGAATAGTTATAATTTCACCGGACAAACTACCAAAAAAAAAACATTAAGGCCTCAAATAGTTCCTTAAAAAAATACAAATTTCAATTTTTGAATATTATGAATTAAAAAAATGCCCCAATTCTCTGTAAATATATTAAAAGGTGCGTTTTTTCCAAAGCTAAAAAAATATATAAAAACCCCCCAAAAAATAGTGCGTTTAATGAAAACAAATGTCGTGGCGTTGTGACTTTAACACTTTGGGGGAACAAACAAATATTAACGTGGCTTATTTAAATTTGTCTTAATTTCTGGCGTAATCACGCGGCGTACACGATATGAACAACAACAACTTCGATTGTTATTTCAGAAGATTTACGGTTTAAAAAATAACGGTACCAAACAATTTGAATGATGGTTACATAGCCTTTTAGACAATCTAAACAAAATGTATAAATAATAATGACGGAGCTAGGTATGCAAAAATGCGATTATAAGTTCGATATTTTAGATAAAAAAAATGGCGAAACAAAAATGTGGTTTTTTAGGTATAACGCAAAACATTATAGAAAGCTTGGAGTATAAAGTGAAAAATGGGAATTTCGTGGAATTTACCCCAAAACAAAAATGGCGTCGTGTAAGCTCGTCTTTAACTATCGTAATAAATATTTAAATTAGATAACGCAAAAAAAAAGTATAATACGAAGCTAAAGTGTCTGTCATGATTAAAGTGGCAAATTAGGGTTTTTTAAAAAATACGTGAAACGCACGCTTTCTATATAAATAATAAAATAGTAATAATTACTTGAATAATATTCGAAGTTTAACTAAAATTACGTATTTTTATTCGACTTCGACTATTATTGAAGTTGCGAGAGAATAAACTTTTAAAACAAACACGCTAAATACGCAAAGAAATTAATGTATAGAGAGAGGCACGATTATTAATGTGGTAAAATATAAATATTGAGATATTTTGAAACAATGCGGAGATTTGTAGGCGCGTAAAAAAAACCAAACAAAAATATTCTTTGCATAAATATACGTATTTCGCTTTTTGCATACTCTGTCTCTTAAAAAAACCTACGTAAATATATATATCTCTCACGCTATGTATAGTTGGCGGTTGGTTAGTTGTTGAAAGCCTACGTATATGAATATATATAAAAAATATAAATACAAACAAATATATAGCCCAGTGCCTAAGTTGGAAAAAATAATGTTTTTATCAAATTTTGCGCGATACGAATGTCAAATACTTCGCGCTCGTTGTTTCGTTCTGATTTTCATACGTAGAATTATGATAACGATGTAAATAATAGGTATCTGTTGAATAGATAAAAAAAACATTGTTACCTGGACTACGAGTAAGGCCTGTGATTGTTTTCCTCTTCAAATTTCGCGAGAAGGGGCACACGTGATAAAAAAAAAGATTTTTTGTATTCAAAATAAATAAAAAAAAAACATTTGTTAAAACGCGATAAACATTTCAGGCGATCGATAACCCGTTGTTGTACATAAAATTTATCCCTTCCTTCGAAAGAATCCTTTCTCGTAATAATTGGACCGCGTCTAAAAATGGCGATCCGTTATTCGTTTTTCCCGCGTGATGTCACTCTTGAGGTTAAAGGTTAAGATTCGTCACCGTATTCTACAGCCGAATTAGTCGATTAAAGTTGTCGACTTTTAGGCTATAGAACGATGGTGGGGTTGGCAAATTAATCGATAATGTGGGGAAGAAAACGACGATTTTATTTCAATTTATATAGCTTGTAATGGAAATTAACCACCTAACTTACGAACAAATTCAAGACACCGAAACCTTTACTCCTAGCAAAACAAATGTTACAGGTGTCGTAATAAACCGAATGGAAAACGCAAAATAAACCGAAGCACCCACAAAACAAGTTTAAAATAATGGATTATTTATTTCCTACTAAATATGGCTAAAACCCTACCGCCCCTCCCCCCGGTTAATTTTGTAAAATGTCTCATTTAAATAGGAAATAACACAACGAAAAAAAATAGAAAAATATACAAAAATAATTAAAAATAAACACCCCTAAGTAATTGAAAGTCATAATTGGTACAAAATTAGCTTGAACATCATGTATTATATTTAAAATAAAAACTTGCAAAGGCAATATAGTATTTGTGAGTACTTTTAATTAGGGATTAAACATTAATTAATAAAAAAAACACGTGGGGGGGAACTTGTAACGAAAACAGTCTGCGCACAATAAAGCTAAGTTTACAATCGTACACGTTCTTCCTGCGCGTTTTCTCTTAGCCTGTCTAAGAGAAAGACGTATTTCTCTTAGCCACACCGACGTTGGCAAAATCTGGGTCGAATTCGAGTAGATTCTCTTTTTGTGTACCTCATGATTGAAAATCAGAGAGGGATAGAGAGATAGCTACGCTAAGGGAGATATCCAAGTTTTTCCTGGAGGGCGTACAACCATCTCGTGGTGCCATCCAGTGGAATGGAGTAAGACCATGGAGCTTCTATAGAAGACTAACCAGTAACACGCTATCCTCTGTAATTTACCATTAGAACTTTTAATAAAATTGAACTGAACTGAATTGAAGTGTAATAATTTTTGGGAAATAAATGTGTTTACTCCCTGCCACTGGGGTGCTGTGTTTGTTTCTCCTAGCTGCCACTGAGGCGCTGGCGTAGCAAAGGAAAAATAGGGGTAGACACTGTACGCAATTTTACCAAGGATCCTAAATGCATTTAGACTCCTTCATTTTACCATTGCTCTAGCCACGAAAATAAACAAGGTCATAAATAAATAAATGTATTGTTTACACTTTTTGTAAGAGACATAGAAGAAAAAGAGTCTGCCTCGAGAGCCCTTCCCAAGCTTCTACCACAGGTTACCTGAAAACTACGAACTTCGCCAACCTCCCTCTTACACCCTATACCAGCGAGCCAATCATATTGTTCAAATTCAAATACTTTTTTTTTAAATAGTACCCACGACACTAGCCTTGGTAAAAAAAATTCGCGCTTTAGGAGTGGAAGCCCGTTAGTGGCGCCACCGGCATTCTAATTTTAATTATTTATAATTAAAATATAATTTTTAAATTACGAAAATAGTATTTTACTTTTAGTTATAATTAAATTATACTTAAATTTAAAATAATTATAATTAGTACTTTTTCACAATCAAGGTGGCACTTGGGAAGCTATAATTCCAATGGGGATAAAGGCCAACAGTACGCAACGGTCCCCTTCATTAGTACGTATGAAAGTAGAGTTCTTACCTGTGTTAGGAAACTATAGAAGTCTCTTTTCATTTAGTTTTCACAATGTGCTTCTCTTCACTTCACTTGGAATGTTTAAGGTTACATTGGGACGGTGATACCAAAGATAATTTAAACTTCGTACCCTAGATTCGAAATCACTCTCTCGCGCGTTGCCGATAGCGTTTACCCACTTCCCGCCGGAACTCGGAAAAAATTCGCTCCAAGGGTGGCGCACTACTGCCATCTGGGGATAGAAACTAATTTTTTTTTGGAAGTTGCGGTGCGTAATTTGACGCGTTTTGCGTTCAACTCGAAGTTTTAAAACATGATGGACCACAATTATAGCACTAAAAAAATTTAAAATCGAAAGAAAAACCTAGACTTACTAAAGGTGAGTAATATAATCTTACAAGCGATTCAAGCATAATTTGACTAAACTTAATAGTTAATTCAATTTCATTTACCATTTTAATAGGGTTCGTGTTTAACATCGACATTCTTAAGGAATATTTGCCTGAAATTTTAGAAAATTCTTCAAGATTGGCATCATTACCGAAAGAAGATATTCAAGCACCAGAATTACCATTTGTTAAAGTTTTTATTGGAAATATATTATTTACAATTAAGCGTGTTTCTATAAATACTCTTGTTTTAAATAAAACAAATCTAGGCCTAAATATGGCGCCTTACCGCAACCGATGGAGCCGATTTTTCTGAGGTCACGTGCCGGAAGAGGGTAAACGCTTCGTAACAAAACCGTCAATGGGAAAGCTCTCAGTATTCGAATCTAGGGTACGAAGTTTAAATTATCTTTGGTGATACGAAAGCGCGTCGAGAAAAAGGCGGGGCTTAACTACGTCAAGTGTAAGATGTAACACGACATTTCAAATTCATTGGCTGGAGGTTTGACGCGAAAAGAATGCGTCATCATGGTAACAAATAAACGATCTTCCCGCGCAAAAAAAGGCTTATAAAACAATGGATTTTAAAACCTCAATTTGTTATCGACTTAATATTTTGAAGTAATTATAATGTTCTTCGCGAAAGAAGTGTAGTGATACCTAATTTCAGGTATTTCTATGGTTATAAAAGAGATAATCAGGTAAGCTAATAATATAATAACCATGACTAGGCTTAATGACGAGTTTTCGTCGAATTAGGGTAGCGAGGCGCGAGAGTTTTTCTCTTGAGTCTTCCCGCTTTAAGACACGCCCATTTCTACGAGCTTCATCACGGCCGTAAATATCTTCCTTAGACATTCCAAGTGTATACCTATATAGTTTCCTGCCTGTGTAAATAAGACGTGCCTAAACTTATGTTAAATGGAAAGAAAATCGTTTGAAATTTAGAGTTGGGCTACATAACGTGTTTTATTAAGCCTGGGGTTTGATTGAGTTACCTGACAGAAGGGAAGGCGCCATCTGAAATTCGACCCCATTTTACAAACGATTTTTTGCACTATTAAATGTGAAATTTGGTGATTAACCATAAATATTTATTTACCATATTTCTGTTTCCCCAATAGGTTCCAATGTTGGGTAAAATTCAAGAATAGCCCCCGCACTGCCCTTTTTTATTATTTTTTTTTTTCGAAAGAGGGCAACTTGTGGATTATTGGTGCAAACATGTTTTGGCGGAAACTTAAATTTAATTTTTTTGTGGAAACTAAAATTTAAAGACTCGTCATCTAAGTATTGGTGCTTGACGGCGCCGCGCACTCACTCACCTGTAAATGGTTATTTGATTCAGTGCCTACGTTATTCACAAAGTAGACCTGATCACTTGATAAAATAAGCTTCATGCGCGCGGCGTAGATGGTGTTACTGTCGTTTTAGCCAAGAATCTAATCGGAGGGCTGCCAGCTTTAACCCATGGACACGTTTAACCATTGCTTTAAATGTATTTTTTTTTGTCGCTGATGCTGGCCCAATAAGCGTCCACGCTTGTTTATAATTATTCCAGTTCAATAAATTCTATTCTATTTTCTAATTTGTTATCCGATTTCTATGGTCCGAATTTTATGAGGTAACTGGAATTTTGTTTTGGCAGTTTTTCGTTATAACCAATTAGTGATTGTAGTAAGTTATATCAGTTGAAATTAGTTCAAGCGAACTTCACTGCTTCAGCTTTGGTTAATTTAAGTACTTAACACATTTTATTAATTAAAGTGCTATTATAACTTTTTAAGTGATATGATAATTAAACACAAGTTAAAAGTGTTAACTCTGTAATGTTTAAAAAATAAGTCGTCTAGTCTTGAAAAAATAAAATTAAAAGTTTTAGAAAAATTATAGAATTTTATTATATTATTTATCAATTAAAGGGGTAATAAATGCGTTTAAATTTAGTTTCCCGAATGACTCGTGAGTGAAATTGCCATAGATATAAGAAATGTATATAAAGGTCTAGATAAATTTAAGCCTGACATAAAATACGGAATTGACACCTAGCAGACACCGAGGAAGGCACGTGACCCAGAGCGCGAGCTCTAAGCATTTTCGTACTAAGTGCTTGACCTTTCCGCAGGCCGTAGTCTTTAGACACCATCTGTTGGTGACTTTTAGTATAGTTTTTAAGCCGGAGACAATGGCCCTCGCGACCATAGCACGAGCTTTCTTACTGATAGATAGCGCCTTATAAGGATTGCCTGCAGAAGTTACGGGTTTCTGCTAGCTGTCACCTCCGTATTCACTCCCTTTGAAATATTTTATCTAGACCTTTATATAAATTTCCTATATCTATGGAAATTGCGGAGAGAACGGCTTTTAAAAACGGGGAAAATCAATTTTTTAGTTACCCAAAAGGGGGAAAATTAAGTTACCCGAGTGGAAACATAACTTATGTTGTTATAAAATATAATTAATTTTGTGATTTTTAAAAAAATTGTTTCACTTTGTACTTTTACGTATGAAATCATGCAAATTACCAAAAAGGTCAGGGATATTGACAAAAAACGGTCAGGGATAATCTGGATAAGTCAGGGATTTGAAATCCGAAAATTTCGTAAGTACCCTGTACTTAATTTAAATAAAAAATAATTATATAACAATAAGGAAAGGGTAAAGAAGTTGCTACTAGTTTTGGTAAGATTAATTAGCGGGGGCTATTCTAGACGTCACCCTAATGTTGTCTAGTGTCCACTCCCGGCTATGGCTTTTTAAATTTTTGGTGTTACCAAGGTGTTATTTAAAATAAAATTGTACTGGCCATAGATATAAGAAATGTATATAAAGGTCTAGATAAATTTCGGGGCGTCTAAGCCTAACATAAAATACGGAATTTACACCTAGCAGACATCGAGGAAGGCACGTGACCATGAGCGCGAGCTCTCTTAGCATTTTAGTACTAAGCGCTTGACCTTTCCGCAGGCCGTAGTCTTTAGACACCATCTGTTGGTGACTTTTAGTATCATTTTTAAGCAGGAGACAATGGCTCTCGCGATGATAGCACGAGCTTTCTTACCGATAGATAGCGCCTTATAAGGATAGCCTGCAGAAATTACGTGTTTCTGCTAGCTGTCACCTCCGTCTTCACTCCCTTTGAAATGTTTTATCTAGACCTTTATATACGTTTCCTATATCTATGGTACTGGCCCTCTGCAAGTAGCCTTTAGTAGGAACTACTATTATTAATCCAAGCATGATATATTTCCAGGACCTGTAAAGTGAGGGTAATATTCTTGCTATTTATTTTTCTGAGGTGCAGAACCGCAAAATAAGTGAAATAATCAGCAGCAATATATAAATTTAATTTTATTTATTAAAACTTTAAAAATTGTTAACAAAAAACCTTGTATGAACATGTTATTTATTTCGTTTTGCTTTACAACGCGTTAAAGCTGAAATATGCTGCAATTCAAATCTAACAAAGTTAAAGTAGAAAAAAGCTAGGTAGCGGAGAAAAAAATTATGATAAGCCCATATATTTAAATTACATAGTTTATCAGTTCAATTTGCATATCTTTTTTTATCAGCTTCTATTTCCTCTTGTCTTTTAAGAATCGCAGCATTATAAGCTTGTATTTTCCGAATTTTGGCATCCAGCTGAATTTCCTTAACATTGCTTAAACCTAATAAAATATTCCCAGCAAAATATGAAAATTCCTTTTTCATTTCGGAGAATTAACAGCGAGGTTCTCCTCACAGTACCGAGCAAAATATTTAACTTTTTAAAGGAAATGTATAAACTATAACAAAAGGATTATAGTTACGATAAAAATTACATCGCTAATAATTAAAAAATAAAAAAATCTAAAAGGCAATTAAAAGGTTTTAGATTAAGAAATGGGGGTACTGTCATACGAAGTGACTGGGATATTTGAACATACAATACAGTGCTTTTACCAGTCTCGAGTATACAATTTTCAGTAACCTGCCAAAATGTAACAGTAGAAAACGTAAGGCACATGTAAATAGATCAAAATACTCTCCGTAAGAAGATCAAACTAGTTGCAAAACCCTATAATTATATCTTACAATTATTTACATTCTCAGAATCTATAGATAAAAATTTAAGCGATACCTTATTCGTTAAACAAATACAAACTGATTTATAATTTAAATTTAAGCGACACCAATGAAATTTTAATTTAAGCTCAGTTTGTATAAATCATGCACTGCGATAAGCTTACCATTTAAGTTACAACATCAAAATATTTCAATATTTTCCGTAAGCTAAATTATTCCCAATAAACATGCAATTTGTACTTATTAATTTCATCTTAAATATCATTATATTATCGATGGATTTTTGGCAATGAGAAAACGACACCCTTCATTGATATCATATAAAAACCATTTTCCTATATACACGTCGTAAAAATAAATAGGTCTTAAAAATATATATCAAATATTAAAACTAAGCTATATACACTCGTATAACTCTAAAAACATTTTTACATTTTTACTTCACTCGAAAATGGTAGTGGGGAGAAGGTTATTTGTTGGAATTACCTGAATGGTGACCACTGACTCTGGGCCTTTTGTACGAAGATTTATTTCTGGAAGAAGATGAGGAACGATGCCTGCTGCTGGACGAAGATGATTCTGACGACGATCGCTCAGACTTTTTACTATCATTTTCCAGAGACCTTGATTTGTGACGACTATCTCTTCCGCTATATTTATTCATATTAACGACAGTTCGAGAAATATTTCTGGATTCTCTTTCATCGCTGTTACGGGACGGTTTAGAGTATGGTCCCAAACGCTTGTGAACGGAGCTTTTCTTGTCTTCACGATCTTTTTTATCTGATATTAATGAGTTACATAATAAAAACTTGAGGGTGCATTCTTTTAGATTGTATTAAAATTATTTGCTGTTTAACATTTCAAGGGGTTTCAAAAGAGAGTATTTTAAATTACTAAGTGTCATTTGACTTACAGAAACATAAGATTAACATACAATAAATGAAATATCACGGTGCAAATGATATCACAATAGCTTAAAATAACTCTTTAGCACTGATTCTACGTCAAACGTTCAAATGCAAATTGAAAATTCTAATTTTCCGACAGCCTATCTCAAATTTCAGTTTTCACTTACATGTTTGGTGAAAATTTTTAAAACAAACATTAGATGGGTAAAAAATTAATTTAGAACTGAAATGCTAGTTACAATTTAGGAATTCTGTTTTACATTTATTTGGATTTGGTATGGGTTTAATTAAACAATTATATGTATAGTTAAATTCTAAGTAAATCCAAATGATAGTAATGATTTAAATTTGAAATTAACTATTTTATGAAATACTTAAAATTCAAAACAACAACAACATCTTGTGTGCGTACAGAAAAGACTCAAAAGACGACTAAAATTTAAAATGAAAATGTAAGCTTTCATATTACCTGTTAGCACCGTAACTTGGGTATTATCCTTCAGAAGCCTAAATTTAATTCCGCTTCCAGCACTGATGGAAACAGTCCCATCAAACCTTTTTTCTCTCTTCTTCCTTTCATCCGGGTCATCTTCTCTTTTCCTCAATGGTTTCACTACGCTTAACACCGATTTGACAACTGGACTCTTTCGTAGTTTTTCTTCTTTGGAGGATTTATCTTTTTTCGTCGATTTCTCTCCTCTTTTAGCTTTAAGTAACAATCGAAGGTCAATTGGTGGTTTTTCTGCCTTTGAGGACACATCCCGACGCGATTTCTTGGGAATATCCAAAGTTGGTACATCATTTTTAACGAGGTCCGAAGATGACAGGTCCTGTTGGGGTTTGTTTTCACTGGCGTTGAACAATATTTTAGCCCTCATTTTTTTTACCTCAGTAGCTTCGACACCGTTTTGCTGCGAATTAGTCCTTTCAGAATCCATTTCGTCATATTCGGGATGTTCCAACTCAATACTAACGCAACTACCAAGATCAGAGTCACTGTCACTAGCCAGATCATCTTGATTGACAATATCCGTATCACCAACGTCCGAAACTCTATCACTAGCTGCGCTTGCACTCGAGTTACTTCCAATATTGTTATTATTGATGGAATCGCGTGAACCTTCATCTTGCTGGCAAACTGACTCAGTTTCTGTTTCGACTTCTTCTTGAGCAACGTTGTTCGGCATAGTTTCATCATCTTCAATTAAGTCAACGGGGATATCCGCCGTGGCCAGTTCATCATCCAATAAGGCTATGTCCAATTCTTGAGAATTGTTCAGGTCTAATTCATCTTCCGACAATAAAGAAGCGCAAGCGTCAATTGAATCCTTTGATTCAGTGTAGCGATGGTTTTTGCCCACATTCTCACTACTACTATCTGAATCGGATTGCTCATAATCACTTTCACTATCACTGTTTGAACGGATACGGCTGAATTTCTTTGGCCCTGTTTATAATTTAAAAGTAAATTAAGCTTAGGAAAAGATCATCACCTTTGCTTCTTTCCAAAAGTATAAACCAAGTGCTCGGAGAAAATAACTTCTTACCTTTAGGACTTTTTTGGTCCGAATTACTACTGTTTGGCTTATTAATGGGACACCATTTATCCTGAGGAAGCATAAGATTAGGAACACTATTTTCAGAGATGGGTCGTTTCTCTTCAATTGGAACAGTATTAATGACTATTAAGTTTGAGGCTTGCCTCCATTTTGGCTAAAAAGATGCAAAACAAATAAGGTGTCTACGCCCTACTCTAAAATCCGAAAACCATTTTTATACTCACTTTGTTGTAACCAATATTAGATCTATTAGAACCAAAACTGTTAGAGTGTAGAGTTTCCCGATAAGAGAGAGGCCTTTTGTACATGGATTTGCTTGAATTTCTTGATACATTAGAAGTGACAGGCGATTTATTATGCTAAATGAATCATTAAACATCAAAGAGAGCCCTATTTGTCCTACACTTCAATAACTAACTCACCTTCTGAATAGGTTTTAGTGACATTAATGCAGCTTGACGTAGAGCTGCCAGTTCTTCATCTTCATCATTTTCTGACTCAGAATGGTGAGCATGGGCACCAAGCTAAGAAGAAATGTAGTTCGTGGTCATTTTTCAAACTTATTTAAAATAAATTATTTTACAAATTGCTTAACCAAGGGTTAGATAAAAACGAGGCTTAAGAACATGGCATTTAACAATAATTTCCTTTAAAAAATTAACAAACCTTATGCTCATTTTCTAGGCCCGATGCCATTACGAAAAGAAAAAATTATAATTATTCCTAACTTTTAAACTTTACACTAAGTTAAATTTAATATTCCATAAAATAAAAATGGAACATGGACAAGCATCGATTTAGGCTACTGAATTTTTTTTTGCAAAAACCAACTAGAAAATGGACTCAACCTTGAAGAACGCAACGGTTTATGATAGAGACTCTGCTGCCATCTAGGTGATTATGCACGTTTAATGAACTTTTATCGACTTCTCTCCCCCAGAAGATATCGCCATCTATGTTTACAAAAGTTGCCGGGAAATTTGAAGATGTTATTATCAAAACTGAACTAAAATTAACTAAGATAAATGTAAAGTCCTTTTTTAAAGACTAAAATGTATCTTTCAAATTTTCAAAAGAATTTCGGTAAATTTATAAAAAAAAGACAATGGCGAACGTAATGGCTAAAACAAATGAAAATAAAGAGATTAAGAGAATCGATTCGTTTAAACGTAATTAGCCCTGAACATCCTACGTACACAAACAATTCTAACGAAACAGCGAGGGTAAAATACCCAGTGGAAAAGAATGAACTCAAGACGCAACGAAATTCAATTAAGAAAAACGAGCGATTCCGGAATAGAAGACTACAGTGACTCTATCGTTGCTAATGGCAACCGTTTAAGAAAACAAACCACTACAAAATCTAACCAGAGATTGTTTTTCAAGGATAGAGACACAAGAACAAAATAAAGGCATGATGTTTTTGTGAAAATTTAATAACGTTTGATGACGATGGAATATATCTACCATTGAATTATGCGGCTAACCGCGCCTGGGGTGGGTGGGGGGAATTTACAGGTTTTGCCGTTCCCCCTTCTTCGGTGTCCCCCCCCCCGGGTCCGTCGAAGTTTCCTGTTGCTGGTACGATTTCAACTGCGTTCTCCAGCGCACAGTCACTCAGGTGAATCGCTCCCGCCGTAGCCGTAACGTATTTCGGCTGTCGCGGACAGCCTTAGGTTAGGGTGGGGACCAAAACTTCGGAATTTTGGCGGTTACCGAAACTTTCTAATCGTAACTTTGAACAAACTTTGACCAATGAAGTGTCTCGAGTGTCCGAAGAGTTTCGCTTGAACAGACCAAACAAATAAACGATGGAAAGCAAGTTCTTCGCTTGGATTTGTGTACTTCTTAGCTACGTGGCTTCAGGTAGGGATACATTTAGAATCTACTAATGTTGCTGTATCATACAGGGCCATGATTTTAGTGCGTTGGTAGGGGTGGAGGGGTGTTGTTAAAAAAAAACATGGCGTCTAGTTTAGGCAACGCCTTACTTCATAAGGATTCTACGTTAATTCTGAGCTATATTCTTGTAGTTAAAATAAATGTAATATTAATTCAAATTAATTAATAATTAATCTAATTGTTGTTAGGGTTTCCGAGCCATAGACACGTTGATTTAACTAAGTATCCACATTTTTCAAATGTCGAAATTTAAAGAAATGGGTTTCCTAAAAAGTCAAAAATTTAATTTCGCCAGATGACCGGGGAAGAAGTTTTCAAAGTCTTTTCCTTGAAGATATCGCTTATTAGCTTTAATTACTTAAAAAATCGATTAAATTTCTGAAAATAGATGGAAAATTTATCATTTCTTCTTTTAGTAACTTCTTAAATATTTGAAAATTAAATGAATTTACTTAGTAAAATGTAAAGCTTCTTTAGTAAAAAATAATTAATTTAGTTCTTCAATCAGGAGTCATGTCTCCTGGTTCAATTTAGACTGCAAGCTTTTAATCCGGAAAATATCAGATAAACTACAAATATTTAGTAAGAATTATAAATTTGTGAGCGTTGAATACCTCTAAATATCTGGGCAACTACAAATATTTATTAAGAATCAAATAAACTGCAAATATTTAGTAAGAATCAGATAAACTACAAATATTTAGTAAGAATCATATAAACTACAAATATTTAGTAAGAATCAGTAAAACTACAAATATTTAGTAAGAATCAGATAAACTACAAATATTTAGTAAGAATCGGATAAATTTGTGAACATAGGATACTTTGAAATATCTGCGGAACTACAAATATTGATAAAAATCAGTTCAATTTCTGAAGCTTGTAATTCGGGAATTATCAGATAAACTACAAATAATTAGTAAGAATCAAATAAATTTGTGAGTGTTGATCACCTGGAAATATCAGATAAACTAAAAATATTCAGCAAAAATCAGATCGAGGGGTAAATCACTCTCGGATGACCTGTACACCGAGTTCGCGTACTTAGTACTGTTAAAGATACGGATTTTAAAGAGTTCACGAACTCTTATTAGCACAGTCAGAGGTACGACAGTGTACACCGAGTTCGCGGAGTGACCAACCCCTCGAATCAGATAAATGTTTGATGGTTGAACTTCAAATTTTTGTAAAACCCATGGAAACTTAAAAACCTGGAAATATCAGGGAAACTACAAATATTTAGTAAAAACAAGATAATTTTGTGATGTTTTAAGACCGGGAAATATCAGATAAACTAGATATATTTAAAAAGAATCAGATAAATTGGTGAGCGTTGAATACCTGGAAATATCATGTAAACTAAAAATGAAAATCAGATCAATTTCTGGAGCTTTTAATGCGGGAAATATCAGATAAACTAGAAATATTTAAAGAGAATCAGATCAATTTGTGAGCGTTGAATACCTGGAAATATCATGTAAACTAAAAATGAAAATCAGATCAATTTCTGGAGCTTTTAATGCGGGAAATATCAGATAAACTAGAAATATTTAAAAAGAATCAGGTCAATTTGTGAGTGTTGAATACCTAGAAATATCAAGTAAACTACAAATAAAAATCAGATCAATTTCTGGAGCTTTTAATGCGGGAAATATCAGATAAACATAAACTGGGATTTTTAAATAAGAATCCGATAAATTTGTTAGAGTTGAACTATCATGGAAACTACAAATATTGATAAAAATCAGATCAATTTCCGGAGCTTTTAATGCGGGAAATAGCAGATAAACTGGAAATATTTAGTTAAACTCATCGATATTTGTGAAGATTGAAAACCCGGCTGTAATATTCGGTATAAAATGACTGACCCCCAGAAATCTGTCCAAAGTTCGAAGGTAAAACCTTGGCTCTATTCGCATCTAAAAATAGTGGATCGCTTCTGACGGTTTTCAGGAAAACGAATGTTTGGAGTGACGCCCATTCTGAGTTCGCTGGAAATCCTCCTTATTTGATTTTCCCCATTTCCCCCTTTTAACGTCCACGAGATCTGCTTTATGGAGGACAATCACTTCGCCGAAGGAAGGATTTCACCTACACCGAGGATCATTTTTCTACGTTTTCTATTGCCAGCTTTACCGGCACAAATTTTAATCTTCTTTTTATTGGCGTCTCAACCAGAAAAACGCGAATCTCCAGGAGAGAACGAAGCCGGAAATTGACATCCCTGGCACGCGTTTTATGAGCGGATTCTTAGAGCTCTTCTTTCGTATTAGAAATAATATTCCTAAGAGCCCACTTTTGTTGGAGAACTTTCTCAGATTCCCGGAATAGTTTCTGAGCCAAAAACCCGACAAGGATACTACAGTCATTATATCAAATAAAATGTGATTGAATCAATTTAGCGCCAGTTATTGGACTAATTAACAATCGTTAGGATATCCTGGAAAACCTGTATGTCACGGATATCTATAATGGAGGGGGGATAAGTAATTTCCAGGGTTCATACAGAGCTGGAAATATCATGGAATTAGGTGGTCGACAGGAAAATAGGGGAATTTATTTTTGTAAAAATCATGAAAATCGGGGTTGAGAAACTTTGCCATACAGAGTAGAAATTGACATCAATAAGCTCTTATTACGAAAACTACTTAAGGTAGAAATTTAAAACCGCAGAACACGTTGGCCTACCACCAGGATATTTGCGCGGCGGGAAGAAAACTTTAAGGGAAAACTGGCAGAAGAAATCCTAGGCCTTTAAGTAAATACACCGACGGACATTTCATCATTTTCTGAAAATATTTTCACACTTCAAGGAAATTTATTTTTTTTACCACTAGGCGCTAGAACAGGGTTGCCACGGTACCTGGAATTCCTGGAAAAGTCAGGGAATTTGAATATAGGTATGAATATCAGAGAATTTTGAAAATTAGCCTAAAAATCAGGTAAATGTCAGGGAATTTAATTTCGGTTGCAAATAGGAAACTTTTACTAAAATATAGTTTAAAAATTACAAATTCGTGACACAAAATAAGCCAGGGAAAACCTCCTGAGATGGAAAAGTCAGGGAATTTGATTTGTGAACAAAAAAAAATTACAACCCTGTAGAACAATTTTGTCATTTTCGAATTTGTAGAGCATCCGATATATCGGTGCATCCCGACTCAATCTTGAAATGAATAACACTGTACCTTTTCACGAAAAGATTGGTTAAGTTATCAAGGACCCGGATAGTTACACTAGGTAAGTGTTTGCGACATCTTAAGACGATAGGCTCTCTTAAAACATTAGGCTACCTAGCACCTGGAAAAATCAGGGAAATAATCATTGGAAAATCAGGGAAATAATTATGGGAAAACCTGGAAAAACCAGGGAAATAATCACGGGAAAACTTGAAAATATCAGGGAAATAATCATGGTAAAAACTGGAACTATCAGGGAAATAGTCATGGAAAAACTGGAACTATCAGGAAAATAATCATGGGAAAACCTGAAAATGTACAATGAAAATTACATCGTGGGGTGGCGGAGTGGTTAGCACTTTCACCTCGCAGCAAGAGGAGCCGGGTTCGATCCCAGATTGTGGCACTGGGTGAAAACTCGGAACAAATCCTTCTGCGTTGAGTTTGCAAGTTCTCTCCCCACTGGTTTAAGGGTTTTTCCCCCGAGATCTTCGGTTTCCCCTTCCATAAAAACTTGTTGAGGTTAACGGTAATAGTTAGTGTAGGGAGCTGTTGGCTCGCGTAGCTTGCAGGGCGTGCCACCACCCTCCTACGCATTGTAACCCGGCCACCTGAATTAAAAGGCTTTAAAAGTCGCTCGATGACTTAGGACTATTATTATTATTATTATAATTGAATTATATTTTTCTTATTAGGCTGAACCTTCCTCTAGTGCTTGAAATAATTTTGACAACTCTAATATTAATAGTTAACTAAAGGGTAGTTTGGGCGCTTGCCCAACTTGTTTAGCTCCGGGGGTCCGAATTAAAACGTAATAACTTAATTACTTTTAAATTTAAAATTTTCAAAATTAGTTTAAGCACTAAACAAGAGGCTGTTCTACACTTAAATATTAATTTTATAAGTTAAAATACAAAATTAAAATCTTTCAGCTTGAAATAGCACGAAATTAGACAATGGCCACTGTAGTCTTCCCCCTTAAAAGTCGCTTGATGACTTAGGCCTAAGGTGGTGCCTTGGGTATTAGCCTAGCTGATTATTATTAATAATAATAATAATAATAATAATCAGCTAGGCTAATACCCAAGCGACTTTTAAAGCCATTAATTCAGGTGGCCGGGTTTCAATGCGTAGGAGGGTTGTGGCAAGCCCTTCCTGCCAACAGCTCCCTACACTCACTATTACCGTTAACCTCAACAAGTTTTTATGGAAGGGGAAACCGAAGACCTCGCGGGAAAACCCCTTAAACCAGTGGGGAGAGAACTTGCAAACTCAACGCGAAACTTCCCTTGAAGTGGCATTGCACTATCATAGGAAATTTTAATCAATTATTTAAAAAAAAATTACTTAAATCAATAAATCAGAGTTCTCAATTTTTTTGAATTTTTAAAAAAATCCCTTATTTTATTGCTTTTAATTGATTTTATTGATTTGTCTAACGTTCAATGCCTATTTTTCTCGAGAAATTGATTAATAATTTGTTTGGAACGGTAATGTAAACTAAAATTAAATTAAATTACTAATTAAATTTTAAAAAATCAAATTTAATTTGAATTGATAATTGCCACCCTACTTTTTTACATTTTCATAAGAACATTTTTTTAATTAACTTATTTTTAAATTTAAATCAGGCAACCCTCCTTTTTGCTTACTGTATTATTTAATTGGCCTATTAGATTATTTTTAAGCCTGCAACGGAGTATAGCAAAGTTTAATAAAGTTGAGTGGATTTCACTCTCTTTATCTATGTCTGCTCCAACCAAATGAATACCAGAGGATTATTTCGCGTTCTACCAGATAAATTAGCAATTTCGGAGGTCCTTTGACTCCTTTACGATACTCAAGGGTGGGATTATAACCAAATTTACGGTTGCCTGGCCCTTAAGGGTGTCAGAACCTTAATAGAGTTTTTTTTGTCTCCGAGATAATTCCGTAATAAAATTGGATTATTCGGAGGCGAACCGCTTATACGTACCTGTATACCTTATTCCATTATCAATTATGTTTAATTAAATTTGTATCATGGGTTTATTCATTCTACCATGAATATCAAATTGCATTTAGTAATCTGCCCTCAACGCTGTGATGGAGGGGTTTCGTTATTATAACTAAGGGTTGGCTGGCTTACACCAGACTGGTTAAAATCATGGATTAAACCAAGTGTTTAATTAACTAAAAATTATTCCAAAATGTTTGTACATTTTCTTACCGAAATTATTACATTTCTAAAACATTTACAAGATGACCACATTTCCTATATTTTCCATACATTCCTATAAATTCCTCAGGTTTTCTCATGTATTATATATAACCCGAAAACATTCCGTCGTCGTGTACCCTTCTTCATCATATTTCACTTTATTTTAGCTACTGTGTTTCGATAAGAATCCTTATTTTTGCTTATGGTTTTTCCTATATTTTCCTTTAATTCGCTTGAAAATTACCTATTTTTTCTATACAATTTTCGAGGCATTTTCCTGGTCACCCTGCATTTATACAAAATCAAAAATTAAACTAAAACTGAAACTTCGTTCTGGTCATTTATTTCTACGTTGAGACTATTTTTATCGTCAACCTTCTCAACATAGTAATTATCCCTAAGAATAAATAAATAAATTATTGGTTTCTATGGACAAAGTTTATTAGGCTGGGTCGGCACTTTTTTTTATTTTTTTAATAAAAATCAAATCAATAAATTTTTTATTTAAATCAGATTTTTTTAATTTATTGATTTTTATTCAATTAATGACTCTTTTCCTGTATAATTAAGGGTTAGTTTACTTTTATCAGTTAGATTTATTCGTCTAAGGTTATTTAATCTTTAATTAAATGAGAACGAAGTAAAATATTATTTAAAATTAATTATTATTTAATATTTTAGTTTGCTCAGATTTTTATGTATTTAAATTTTTTAGAAACCTATATTTTTGCTATTTTTTATTCCTCAATTGGAATACATTGTGTGATTTAAATGTGATTTTTTAAAAAAAATCACTTGCTTTAAATTATGATTGAAATAAAATTAATTAATTAGCAAATTTAGCTATTTTAATTGCCAACTTCCAAGGGTTATGGCCAAATTTCAATGCTCAGCTTTTCGATTTAACGAAAATAGGTAAAATTTGAAACTGCAAATATTTATTATGATTACACGTGATTGGCTTAAGTGATTACGTAAAACTCAAACGGTCATAATTATTGCTATTATTAAACTCCAGGGAAAAGTCATGGAATGTGAATATTGGTCTAAACGCCAGGGAAAAGTCATGGAATATGAATATTGGTCTAAACGCTAGGGAAAAGTCGTAGAATGTGAATATTGGTCGTGCCAGGGAAAAGTCATGGAATGTTAATATTGGTCTAAACGCCAGGGAAAAGTCATGGAATATGAATATTGGTCTAAACGCTAGGGAAAAGTCGTAGAATGTGAATATTGGTCGTGCCAGGGAAAAGTCATGGAATGTTAATATTGGTCTAAACGCCAGGGAAAAGTCATGGAATATGAATATTGGTCTAAACGCTAGGGAAAAGTCGTAGAATGTGAATATTGGTCGTGCCAGGGAAAAGTCATGGAATGTTAATATTGGTCTAAACGCCAGGGAAAAGTCATGGAATATGAATATTGGTCTAAACGCTAGGGAAAAGTCGTAGAATGTGAATATTGGTCGTGTCAGGGAAAAGTCATGGAATGTTAATATTGGTCTAAACGCCAGGGAAAAGTCATGGAATATGAATATTGGTCTAAACGCTAGGGAAAAGTCGTAGAATGTGAATATTGGTCGTGCCAGGGAAAAGTCATGGAATGTTAATATTGGTCTAAACGCCAGGGAAAAGTCATGGAATATGAATATTGGTCTAAACGCTAGGGAAAAGTCGTAGAATGTGAATATTGGTCGTGCCAGGGAAAAGTCATGTAATGTTAATATTGGTCTAAACTCCAGGGAAAAGTCATGGAATATGAATATTGGTCTAAACGCTAGGGAAAAGTCGTAGAATGTGAATATTGGTCGTGCCAGGGAAAAGTCATGGAATGTTAATATTGGTCTAAACGCCAGGGAAAAGTCATGGAATATGAATATTGGTCTAAACGCTAGGGAAAAGTCGTAGAATGTGAATATTGGTCGTGCCAGGGAAAAGTCATGGAATGTTAATATTGGTCTAAACGCCAGGGAAAAGTCATGGAATATGAATATTGGTCTAAACGCTAGGGAAAAGTCGTAGAATGTGAATATTGGTCGTGCCAGGGAAAAGTCATGGAATGTTAATATTGGTCTAAACGCCAGGGAAAAGTCATGGAATATGAATATTGGTCTAAACGCTAGGGAAAAGTCGTAGAATGTGAATATTGGTCGTGCCAGGGAAAAGTCATGGAATGTTAATATTGGTCTAAACGCCAGGGAAAAGTCATGGAATATGAATATTGGTCTAAACGCTAGGGAAAAGTCGTAGAATGTGAATATTGGTCGTGTCAGGGAAAAGTCATGGAATGTTAATATTGGTCTAAACGCCAGGGAAAAGTCATGGAATATGAATATTGGTCTAAACGCTAGGGAAAAGTCGTAGAATGTGAATATTGGTCGTGCCAGGGAAAAGTCATGGAATGTTAATATTGGTCTAAACGCCAGGGAAAAGTCATGGAATATGAATATTGGTCTAAACGCTAGGGAAAAGTCGTAGAATGTGAATATTGGTCGTGCCAGGGAAAAGTCATGTAATGTTAATATTGGTCTAAACTCCAGGGAAAAGTCATGGAATATGAATATTGGTCTAAACGCTAGGGAAAAGTCGTAGAATGTGAATATTGGTCGTGCCAGGGAAAAGTCATGGAATGTTAATATTGGTCTAAACGCCAGGGAAAAGTCATGGAATATGAATATTGGTCTAAACGCTAGGGAAAAGTCGTAGAATGTGAATATTGGTCGTGCCAGGGAAAAGTCATGGAATGTTAATATTGGTCTAAACGCCAGGGAAAAGTCATGGAATATGAATATTGGTCTAAACGCTAGGGAAAAGTCGTAGAATGTGAATATTGGTCGTGTCAGGGAAAAGTCATGGAATGTTAATATTGGTCTAAACGCCAGGGAAAAGTCATGGAATATGAATATTGGTCTAAACGCTAGGGAAAAGTCGTAGAATGTGAATATTGGTCGTTCCAGGGAAAAGTCATGGAATGTTAATATTGGTCTAAACGCCAGGGAAAAGTCATGGAATATGAATATTGGTCTAAACGCTAGGGAAAAGTCGTAGAATGTGAAAATGTGAATATTGGTCGTGCCAGGGAAAAGTCATGGAATGTTAATATTGGTCTAAACGCCAGGGAAAAGTCATGGAATATGAATATTGGTCTAAACGCTAGGGAAAAGTCGTAGAATGTGAATATTGGTCGTGCCAGGGAAAAGTCATGGAATGTTAATATTGGTCTAAACGCCAGGGAAAAGTCATGGAATATGAATATTGGTCTAAACGCTAGGGAAAAGTCGTAGAATGTGAATATTGGTCGTGCCAGGGAAAAGTCATGGAATGTTAATATTGGTCTAAACGCCAGGGAAAAGTCATGGAATATGAATATTAGTCTAAACGCTAGGGAAAAGTCGTAGAATGTGAATATTGGTCGTGCCAGGGAAAAGTCATGGAATGTTAATATTGGTCTAAACGCCAGGGAAAAGTCATGGAATATGAATATTGGTCTAAACGCTAGGGAAAAGTCGTAGAATGTGAATATTGGTCGTGCCAGGGAAAAGTCATGGAATGTTAATATTGGTCTAAACGCCAGGGAAAAGTCATGGAATATGAATATTGGTCTAAACGCTAGGGAAAAGTCGTAGAATGTGAATATTGGTCGTGCCAGGGAAAAGTCATGGAATGTTAATATTGGTCTAAACGCCAGGGAAAAGTCATGGAATATGAATATTGGTCTAAACGCTAGGGAAAAGTCGTAGAATGTGAATATTGGTCGTGCCAGGGAAAAGTCATGGAATGTTAATATTGGTCTAAACGCCAGGGAAAAGTCATGGAATATGAATATTGGTCTAAACGCTAGGGAAAAGTCGTGGAATATGAATATTGGTCTAAACGCTAGGGAAAAGTCGTAGAATGTGAATATTGGTCGTGCCAGGGAAAAGTCATGGAATGTTAATATTGGTCTAAACGCCAGGGAAAAGTCATGGAATATGAATATTGGTCTAAACGCTAGGGAAAAGTCGTAGAATGTGAATATTGGTCGTGCCAGGGAAAAGTCATGGAATGTTAATATTGGTCTAAACGCCAGGGAAAAGTCATGGAATATGAATATTGGTCTAAACGCTAGGGAAAAGTCGTAGAATGTGAATATTGGTCGTGCCAGGGAAAGGTCATGGAATGTTAATATTGGTCTAAACGCCAGGGAAAAGTCATGGAATATGAATATTGGTCTAAACGCTAGGGAAAAGTCGTAGAATGTGAATATTGGTCGTGCCAGGGAAAAGTCATGGAATGTTAATATTGGTCTAAACGCCAGGGAAAAGTCATGGAATATGAATATTGGTCTAAACGCTAGGGAAAAGTCGTAGAATGTGAATATTGGTCGTGCCAGGGAAAAGTCATGTAATGTTAATATTGGTCTAAACGCCAGGGAAAAGTCATGGAATATTAATATTGGTCTAAACGCTAGGGAAAAGTCGTAGAATGTGAATATTGGTCGTGCCAGGGAAAAGTCATGCAATGTTAATATTGGTCTAAACGCCAGGGAAAAGTCATGGAATATGAATATTGGTCTAAACGCTAGGGAAAAGTCGTAGAATGTGAATATTGGTCGTGCCAGGGAAAAGTCATGGAATGTTAATATTGGTCTAAACGCCAGGGAAAA
Organism: Leiobunum rupestre; assembly: GCF_980474605.1. Classification (NCBI taxonomy): domain Eukaryota; kingdom Metazoa; phylum Arthropoda; class Arachnida; order Opiliones; family Sclerosomatidae; genus Leiobunum; species Leiobunum rupestre. The sequence goes on along the minus strand of NC_143392.1, from coordinate 25,868,468 downwards.
GTCATGGAATATGAATATTGGTCTAAACGCTAGGGAAAAGTCGTAGAATGTGAATATTGGTCGTGCCAGGGAAAAGTCATGGAATGTTAATATTGGTCTAAACGCCAGGGAAAAGTCATGGAATATGAATATTGGTCTTAACGCTAGGGAAAAGTCATGGAATTGGTCTAAACGCTAGGGAAAGTCAGGGAATATGAATATGGGTCTAAACGCCAGGGAAAAGTCAGTAAAATTTAATATGGATCTAAAAGTCGTTTAAAATTCAGGAAATTCCAATGCGGGTCTAAATATCGGGGAATTTTAAAAATTAGTATGAAAGTCAAGGAAATGTCATGTGTTTAATTTAGTTTACAAATAGCCAAATAAGTCAGTTAAAATGTCGGAAATGTCAGGGAATATGAATCTCAGGCGTGATACTGAGTCACTTTTCTCTCTTAAAATCACTTTTTTTTAAATTTGTCACTATAAGTCACTTTTCCCAAAATTAGTTATTTATAACTTTTTTCGAATTTCTAGATTTCTTTAGCATTGAACGTTAGAAAACTGTCTTGCAACCCTTTTTTACAAATAATAAAACAAAATCAAACTCCGTTCGATTTTAATTTTTTTTAATTTACTTTAATAATTTGCTCATTTTGGCGGTGCTGTACTTGAGAATCTCCGGGAGAGGGGGGTCTAATTAAAAGTACGTCTGCTCAATCGATTTCGCGGGTATTCCGATGAACACTTGTAACGCGTATAGCTAGCCAAATAAAGAACATATATGTTTAAAAATAGTTAATTCTTAAGAAAATAGATAAAAAAATCTAGCTAATTTCGTATTTTCTAAAAATAAAAGTGATATAACTTCCTATGGTTATATAGTTATTATTTTGCTTGTGTAACTAGTAAAAAAACGCATTAAAACAGTTTTTTTTTAATTTTTGGTAGATTTTTAGTTACTTTTCGGTCACTTTTTAAAAATGTTTAGTCACTAAACTCACTAAATTTTACTGTGTGAGTTTCAGGCCTGGAATCTGAAAAAACTTCAGATATCTCTATCGGTAACAGCGACTGCGCAAGTGCAAAGGTACCCCAATTAGCGGCCATTTTTAAAAACAGTAGATGGCCGTTCTTTCGTTTGAGAGTAACCCAGACCTCACTGTACTCCACTCTACGGCCCTTAAGGGGTCTGAGTGTGCAATAACTGGTGTCTTTACCGGGGATTCGGGGTCCGGCTCTTGTAACCCATAAGGGCGGTGGCGCACTGGGAGATGTTAGCTCTGGTCAAATGGTCCTATCTCCACCTCCGACTTCGGTCAGGTAGGGGCTGGAAACTGAGTTTCGGCTCAGGCTAACGGAGAGGGTCCAGGTGAACTGGTTGCCTCGGAGGATTAGGTAGCCGTATGAATCGCAGTGGTTGGGGCAACACCGGGTGTCCGGTGCCAGCTTTGCCGGGTTATGTGGACGGCTGTGTGCCCGTCGTTCCCCTTTAGGAGCTCTTTCTGAAGGGTCTGGCTCTCTACCTACGTAGGTAGGGTGTCGGCTGGAATTGCTATAGCATCCACTCTCTATCCCACAGCTGGGCGCGAAGTGTAAGCTGGTCGCCCCATTGCTGCGCCATTTGTCGGGTTGAGTGGCTCGCGTCGAGGGTGCGACCATTAGTAGTAGGGTACTGCTACGCATGCCGGATTTGTCACCTGTCCGGGCTTGTGGCTGTAGGCTTGTAGGCTGTTGATACTCTCGGAGCACCGGTAAATAAATTTCTGACCCAATGTACTCCACTCTACACCCGCAATCGAACTAATCAGAAAGGCCTCCACCGTCAAACCGTTTGGAAGGTTCGCGACGTCACCGAGTATTTCTCGTAGTACAATTGTCAAAGTTCTGGCTATTGTAGGAAAACAAAAACGCGTCCTTTGAAAGCGGTCGTATTTGGAAACGCGTCTCCTGTAGCGAAATTTATTCGGATCGTTTAAAGAGGAGAGTCAGCGATTTCGCGGTAAAGGAGACTTCGCGATCGGGGCCACCCTTTCAATTCCGAGCGGAGACAAAGGTTGGCACTTTCTTATCGGGGCGCGGCTAACGACCGTTTAAGCAGGCAGCGGCCGTCAATCCTTGATGGACCGTTCTCGGCGACCTTTCTTATCGGCGTTCTTAAGGTGGTGGGACTCTAGAAGCGAGTTCAAATCCCCGACGGCGAAAAGGGGGAATTCCAGGGTTTACCTTTTGGAGTAAAAACTAACGTCGAGTTCTTTCCTACTTTGAATAACGGCGGCAAAAGTGAGGCCGAGCGCGCCAAAGCGATCCGATTTCCGCACCCCTCGAGAGCCAGTCTTTTGTGAAATGCGCTCTCTCAATTGAAATGTCTTGAACGGAATGGAATGAAAATTCGACAATCTTTCTTTCTTTCCGACATTATTTCACGCTTCGTACTTTGAATAGACCCGCTTACTTAATGCCTGCCTTGTGTGGTCGCTGATGTCGACTGTCATCGTGGTTTACATTTCTTTATTAGGACGTGGTGTGTAACTACTGTACTTTGGCTTATTTGGTCCCAGTGATTAGTTGTTGGTGCCAAAACCCTTGGCTTATTTGGTCCTAGTGATTAGTTGTTGGTGCCAAAAACCTTGGCTTATTTGGTCCCAGTGATTAGTTGTTGGTGCCAAAAACCTTGCCTTATTTGGTCCCAGTGATTAGTTGCTGGTGCCAAAAACCTTGCCTTATTTGGTCCCAGTGATTAGTTGTTGGTGCCAAAAACCATGGCTTATTTGGCCCCAGTGATTAGTTGCTGGTGCCAAAAACCTTGCCTTATTTGGTCCCAGTGATTAGTTGTTGGTGCCAAATACCTTGGCTTATTTGGTCCCAGTGATTAGTTGTTGGTGCCAAAAACCTTGCCTTATTGGTTCCCAGTGATTAGTTGTTGGTGCCAAAAACCATGGCTTATTTGGCCCCAGTGATTAGTTGCTGGTGCCAAAAACCTTGCCTTATTTGGTCCCAGTGATTAGTTGTTGGTGCCAAATACCTTGGCTTATTTGGTCCCAGTGATTAGTTGTTGGTGCCAAAACCCTTGGCTTATTTGGTCCTAGTGATTAGTTGTTGGTGCCAAAAACCTTGGCTTATTTGGTCCCAGTGATTAGTTGTTGGTGCCAAAAACCTTGCCTTATTTGGTCCCAGTGATTAGTTGCTGGTGCCAAAAACCTTGCCTTATTTGGTCCCAGTGATTAGTTGTTGGTGCCAAAAACCATGGCTTATTTGGCCCCAGTGATTAGTTGCTGGTGCCAAAAACCTTGCCTTATTTGGTCCCAGTGATTAGTTGTTGGTGCCAAATACCTTGGCTTATTTGGTCCCAGTGATTAGTTGTTGGTGCCAAAACCCTTGGCTTATTTGGTCCTAGTGATTAGTTGTTGGTGCCAAAAACCTTGGCTTATTTGGTCCCAGTGATTAGTTGTTGGTGCCAAAAACCTTGGCTTATTTGGTCCCAGTGATTAGTTGTTGGTGCCAAAAACCTTGCCTTATTGGTTCCCAGTGATTAGTTGTTGGTGCCAAAAACCTTGGCTTATTTGGTCCCAGTGATTAGTTGTTGGTGCCAAAAACCTTGGCTTGTTGGGTCCCAGTGATTAGTTGTTGGTGCCAAAAACCTTGGCTTATTTGGTCACAGTGATTAGTTGTTGGTGCCAAATACCTTGCCTTATTTGGTCCCAGTGATTAGTTGCTGGTGCCAAAAACCTTGCCTTATTTGGTCCCAGTGATTAGTTGTTGGTGCCAAAAACCATGGCTTATTTGGCCCCAGTGATTAGTTGCTGGTGCCAAAAACCTTGCCTTATTTGGTCCCAGTGATTAGTTGTTGGTGCCAAAAACCATGGCTTATTTGGCCCCAGTGATTAGTTGCTGGTGCCAAAAACCTTGCCTTATTTGGTCCCAGTGATTAGTTGTTCGTGCCAAAAACCTTGCCTTATTTGGTCCCAGTGATTAGTTGTTGGTGCCAAAAACCTTGCCTTATTTGGTCCCAGTGATTAGTTGCTGGTGCCAAAAACCTTGCCTTATTTGGTCCCAGTGATTAGTTGTTGGTGCCAAAAACCATGGCTTATTTGGCCCCAGTGATTAGTTGCTGGTGCCAAAAACCTTGCCTTATTTGGTCCCAGTGATTAGTTGTTGGTGCCAAAAACCATGGCTTATTTGGCCCCAGTGATTAGTTGCTGGTGCCAAAAACCTTGCCTTATTTGGTCCCAGTGATTAGTTGTTCGTGCCAAAAACCTTGCCTTATTTGGTCCCAGTGATTAGTTGTTGGTGCCAAAAACCTTGCCTTATTTGGTCCCAGTGATTAGTTGCTGGTGCCAAAAACCTTGCCTTATTTGGTCCCAGTGATTAGTTGTTGGTGCCAAAAACCATGGCTTATTTGGCCCCAGTGATTAGTTGCTGGTGCCAAAAACCTTGCCTTATTTGGTCCCAGTGATTAGTTGTTGGTGCCAAAAACCATGGCTTATTTGGCCCCAGTGATTAGTTGTCGTATGCCTTGAAACGGCCGCCACGCCATAATCAGATCACCAGGCAAAACGCCACACGATCCTGCGAAGTAATCACGTGACCTCCATGGGCGGTCTTAAAGGGAATATAACCCGCAAAGCAATCTTTACGGAAGACCCCTTAAAATTTTTCAAATTTCCGCAAACGTTGGTGTTCCACACCAAATACCTGAGGTTATATTCCCTTTAATAACATGTCCGAACAAGACGCGTTACCATGGCAACGAACACAAACCACACCCGCAGCGAGCTACGAATATAGTGTTTCTAAAAAGCCACCTTTTTGGAGAAAAGTACAGGCCAGGGGAACATAGTGGGAAATTGGAAAAAAGTGGCAAATAGTGGTTAATAACGAAATATATCATTTCAAAGCTTAAAAAAGTTATAATTAATTATTACAAGAAAATTAACAAGACTATACTAATGTTAATCAGAAACTGACCATTCCTATATTTGCCTTAAGTAGCCCAAATCTGAAATTTCTATGTTAAAATATTTTTTATTATTATTTTATAATTTTCGGTGGTAAAAATATTTATTATCCAAATTGGCCACTAAATGTCCACCTGGTATTTTCCACCCCGGAACACTGCGTTACTAATAATGCCGAAAACAAGCCCAATTAAATCTAGATTGTTGTCACATTTAGCTGACGATCACCATGGTTACCGAACGGGGGGATATTCGATAAGAGATCCAATATTGACCCGTTCGTTCGACATAAAGTCATATTAGGCGCGACGTCTTGTTGACAATCGCAACGACCCTAAATAGGGTTCACGCTTGAATTATCTTCGGCGCCCCTAACCCCTTCGCGAAGTTCGCTAGCTTCCCTTTGCCCCCCCCTTAAGTTGATTAAGCACAATGCCTCCGATCTGATCCCGCGGGGGGGGGCAGTGTATTTAACCTGGTCTGATTAAAGTCTTAGAACGTCCCCAGACGCGAAAGTAGCCACACCGCCGTGAATAATGACGATGGATACGAGTCGCTGTGTTACCCAAAAAAATCCTTCCCCATTCCTTATCGAATAGTCTTGGAGGAATAAAACAAGTATACAGGAGTTTCGGAGAGCTGCGAAATCGGTTTCGTCAGTGACCGTGAACTCGCGCGAGACGGAGGGGTTCAAACGCGACTAGCGCCAACTGCATACGGAATTTTGCAACTATTCTCATTTTATAACATTGTTTTCGCGTCGTCTGGTTGGTTTTGAAACATTTCTAAATTCTTGGCGCCTTTTTCCAAAATGACTCGTATTTGTTTGGAGGAATAAAACAAACCAGACGACGCAAAAACAATGCTAAAAAATGGGAATAGTTGCAAAATTCCGAATGCAGTTGGCGCTAGTCTCGTTTGAACCCCTCCGTCTCGCGCGAGTTCACGGTCACTGACGAAACTGATTTCGCAGCTCTCCGCAACTCCTGTATATTTGTTTTATTCCTCCAAGGAATAGTTATGCCAAAAGTAAATGAACCGGAGTTATTGATAGTGTTTTCCTAATGGGAAGTGAATCGTATTGAGTCTCAATAAACCGATTGCGAAAGTTAATATTTCATTCCTTCTATCTTGACGGGTTGGACAGAAATTCCGTACATTTTACAACATATCCGAAATCGGGCCTAGTTTTTTTTTTTTTTTTCAAAATCTCAAATTATGGTAAAAAATTTCGAAATTCGGCGTGAAATCTCGAACTCCGAATTTTTTTTTAAGAATCTCAAAATCCGCCAAAAAAACGCCCCGAAATCCGCCGACAAATCAAGGAATCCATCAATAATTTTTTTTATTTAAATCTTATTCTTTTGATTTTATTGAATTAATTTATTTTTATACAATTAATTTCACGTTTCCTGTATGATTAACGAATATTTTACTTTTATCAGTTTACTAATCTTGAATTAAATTAAATCTTAATTTTTAATTACTATTCATTATTTTACTTTACTCAGATTTGCTATGTATTTTAATTTTTTAAGAACCAATTTTTTACCATTTTTTATTCTTCCATTGAAATACATTGTGTTATTTAAATCACTGATTTAAATTATGATTTAAATCAAATTGATTACAGAAATTAATAATAAATAAACAAAATGAAAATGCAAATAATAATGATAAGCAAAAATAGCATACTAACCACGTTTATTACAGGTTGAACTAAAATCGATACGTCAAGATTAAACTGTCTTTTTTAAGCTTTTTCTAAGAATCCTTTGTGTGACAATTAAGTCATGCCGTCGGGCACGTCCCGGACCTCTAAGCCTGGGATGAACGCTAGACTAGACGCTTGACAAACTTTCCAAACTCTTCGACGTTATAAAATTGTCAAGGGAGAAGAGCCTTTCAAGGGGGAACAGACATTAGAGGACGATTTCTAAATACCCGCAGTCTTAGCAGATGGCGCCAATAGTCTCAAACGTAGAAATTTCAAATTATTTTAAATTCAGGATATGACTGTAATTTGAAAACAGGCGATTTCACTACGTAAATTAAAAGACACATTTATTCTCAATTTTATCAATTAGACCCAGGGCCCCAGAGGTCCTATAATTCTTATAAAATCCTATATTTTCAAAAATGTCCTAAACAGGGTTCGTACACGACCTGGAAAAGTCAGGGAATTTTGAAAGATTTCCAAAATGTCAGAGAAAAGTGAAGTCATTTGAAAATGGTCCCAAAAAGTGAGGGAATTTTAAAATGACCCCAATAAAATCAGGCAAATAAATTTTTGAAAGAAAATATTTTTTCAAGATTTTTACATCAAACTATTCATTTATCCTACAAAAAAAAGGTCAGGGAAAATTTGGCAATTTGGTCAGGGAATTTAATTCCTGAAATTTTGTACGAATCCTGTATTTTTATCAAAATCCAAAAAAGTCCTTATAAAATCCTATAATTTTGATATTTTGCCCATTTCAAATCCCGCCACTCAGTGAAATTGGTAGATTTAGATATAGGATACATTCCTATACAAAGTCATTCTAGTCTATTCTTTTGTTTTTATTAACATGGTTCTATTTTTTAAGTGAAAATCCAAGAATTTTTTTCTAAATATAGATTTGGTTTTGAAATGCATAAAGTTTGTAAATTAAATAGCATATATAATCCTATAAAATCCTATAGTGAAAAAAATAATCCTATAAAGTCCTATAGTTTAAAAAATAATCATATAAAGTCCTATAGTTAAAAAAATAAGCCTACAAAGTCCTATAGTTTAAAAAATATTCCTATAAAGTCCTATAATTTAAATAAATAATCCTATAAAGTCCTATAGTTTAAAAAATATTCATATAAAGCTCTATAGTTAAAAATAATAATCCTATAAAGTCCTATAGTTTAAAAAATCCTATAAAGTCCGATAGTTTAACAAATCCTATAAAGTCCTGTAGTTTAAAAAATAATCATATAAAGTCCTATAGTTAAAAAATAAGCCTACAAAGTCCTATAGTTTAAAAAATATTCCTATAAAGTCCTATAATTTAAATAAATAATCCTATAAAGTCCTATAGTTTAAAAAAAATATTCCTATAAAGCTCTATAGTTAAAAATAATAATCCTATAAAGTCCTATAGTTTAAAAAATCCTATAAAGTCCGATAGATTAACAAATCCTATAAAGTCCTGTAGTTTAAAAAAAAATCATATAAAGTCCTTTAGTTAAAAAAATAAGCCTACAAAGTCCTATAGTTTAACAAATCCTATAAAGTCCGGTAGTTTAAAAAATAATCATATAAAGTCCTATAGTTCAAAAAATAAGCCTACAAAGTCCTATAGTTTAAAAAATATTCCTATAAAGTCCTATAATTTAAATAAATAATCCTATAAAGTCCTATAGTTTAAAAAAATATTCCTATAAAGCTCTATAGTTAAAAATAATAATCCTATAAAGTCCTATAGTTTAAAAAATCCTATAAAGTCCAATAGTTTAACAAATCCTATAAAGTCCTGTAGTTTAAAAAATAATCCTAATAGTCCTATATTTTTAGAAATACAATCCTATTTTTCCTATAAAAAATTTGAAGATTTGAGTGGGTGGCCTTTTGGACCACAAATAGCAGATTCCTACTAAAGTGATCAAACAAAGGGATGCACACCTGGAAACGAATAACGCTAAGACGTATCCCCATCTATAGGAAACCTTTCGGATTTTCGTCTACTAATTGCCACTGTAGAAAGGCGTCAGATTTTTAAAAGTCTTGTTCCCCTACTTGTCATAGGATGGCGCTGCTCACCATTTTGGCTCGAGCCGTGTTGACTCAACTAGAACGGAGTTTAAAGTACTTGTATAATCAAAAGTATATAAAATACCTCTTACGAGATAAGTATCCACCTCCCTATTACACGTGTTATTCACTTGAAAAAAAAACTTATTTTCGTATGGGTTATGTTATAAACTTTGGGTCATGCGTAATCCCATTATACTACTTATTAGAGTTGTAAATCGGAAATCTATAATTTGAAATATTTATCCTTTAATTTTGAAATATTTATCCTATAATTTTGAAATATGTATCCCATAATTTTGATATATTTATCCTATAATTTTGAAATATTTATTCTATAACTTTGGATTATTTATTCTATAATTTTGGAATATTTATCCTATAATTTTTAAATATTTATCCTATAACTTTGGGTTATTTATCCCATAATTTTGAAATATTTATTCTATAACTTTGGATTATTTATCCTACAGTTTTGAAATATTTATCCTAAAATAATCGTATAATTTTGAAATCTGTATCCTATAATTTTGGAATAATTATCCTATCAATAAATTTTCAAATTTTTATCCTACAATTTCTATTTATTTTTTAGCACAATTACTTAATTACTTCTGGATAATATAAAACCGGTTTCATTTACTTATGGGGACGCTTATGTCCCGCGGTTAGCGGTGAACGTCTGGTTTTTTAGCGGTAGGAAACAAAGCCACGATGCCATTGTAATCAATAGAAGGCCGGCCCAATTTTTTCTCCATTGATGGATTGGATGAACAGTGTTTAATACTTCATTCTCTGGCTCCCCGGAAAATTGATTTACGCGTATATTTTTTGGAGGCGGCTTCAATCTCGCCAAGTGAAGCTGGCTTCCATCAATTTCAATTTTCGCCGGGCCACGCCTCCCGCCGCGCCGCCCGCAAATTCAAAAGCCAGAAGGACCTCTCTTTAGAAAATGGAATATATATTCATCCACTATTTAACTCTTGAGCTTTGAATATATTAAAGCTTCCTCGAGAGAGCTTTCCATAGAGACCAGAATCTATTCACTGGAGAAGTAACTTCGCCTCATCTGCATATTTTCGCCGTTTTTGAAAAGGGCCAAAAAGTTAATTTCTAAAAATATACTCCTTTAAATGGGAATCGGAAAGCTATAAAAAACAAGACGGCCACGCTCTTAATAATATTTTTCAGTGTTGGGCATTTTCGTCCATGAGCCACTCAATTCATTCACCGCTCGCACTCGCTAGACTAATATCCGCTCACGCTCACGTATTTTTGAGCTGTAAAATAAGAGCTCCTCTCTTTTCGCTCTTTTTTGAGCGGTAAAATTGGCGCTCCTCTCTTTTCGCCCTTTTTTGAACTGTAAAATTAGAGCTCCTCTCTTTTCGCCCTGTTTTGAGCGGTAAAATTGGCGCTCCTCTCTTTTCGCCCTTTTTTGAACTGTAAAATTAGAGCTCCTCTCTTTTCGCTCTTTCTCGAGCGGTAAAATCGGCGCTCCTCTCATTTTAGTTTCGCGCTCTTTTAAAAAATATTTTGCCGCTCAATTTCGCTCATAATAACAAAAGCACTCGCAATGAGAGAAGCGGTGCCCATCACTGATATTTATCATCGTTTATTCCTTCACCTGCAGTGACTGACGCGCCATCCACTATCAAGCAACAGAAATGCGAAAAAAAATTTATCCAGTTTCCAAAACACGTGAAACGTGTCTGCTTTCCAAAAACAGCCGTAGATGGTGCCACCGAATGTTCTGAAGTATACGTTAGACGTTATTTTCTTACATTATTCAACCCAATTCGATAAACCATAGCGGCGCGTGCTTCGTAGCACGTTCCAATTAACGCGTACCGTAGGACAGGCGTCGCGCGCCGTTATTAAATAGAAGCTTAAACTCTCCCTAGTGTTGCGTAGCGCCATCTTCAGTATAGTCGGAGAAGTAAATAAATAAAAATAATTAATACAAAACTTAAATTTAACTTGAATATTGTCCGGGACACGTAATCACCCCCCCCCCCCCCTTTTTTTGGTTTTTTATTTGAAGCCACAATTACTACAACATCTTACTGTATTTAATACCGTCACCGGGGATTTTGGAAATGGATGCGAAAGCAAAAATAAAATTCAAAGTCATCGAATTTTCAATTGCTATTTTCTTTCTGGGTAGTTTATTTTTCGGATTAATAGACAGTACTGGATTATTTTCGTTCCCAACCGTATTTTCCATTGCAAAATGGCGCTAAAAATGGTTACAGAAATTTTATGTTATTTTCAAAAAATTATTTATATTGAAGAAATATCAAACTTTAACACCAAGAATGAATGTATTTTAGGGTGACCACACGTCCTTTATTTTATAATTTTGCCTGTATTTCGCTTTGATTTCCTATCACTTCCTATAATTTAACCATTTTCCTATATTTCGCTTTGATTTCAATATAGTTTTAAAGTTTGATAGAAGGCGCTCCAAAACAGCCAGCCTTTTGCGCGTCAGGGAAAAGTCGGGGAATTTAAAAATGGGCCTAAAACGTCAGGGAAAGGACAAGAAACTTAAAGAATTTGTAAACAGTCAGGGATATCAATTTTATCTTGACACTTTTTGAAGGTAATTTTACTCGAGTTATCTGACAAATTCTATGATTATTCAGGGTTGTCACAGTACCTGGAAAAACTGGAATTCCTAGAAAAGTCAGGGAATTTGAATATGGGTATAAAAATCAGGTACATGTCAGGGAATTTAATTTCGGTTTCAAATAGGAAACTTTTACTAAAATATAGGTTAAAATATACAAAATCTTACCACAAAATAAGTCAGGGAAAATCTTCAGAGATGGTCAGGGAAAATCTTCAGAGATGGTCAGGGAAAACCTGGAAAAGTCAGGGAATTTGATTGTGAAAATACTGTGGCAACCCAGTTAATATTTAGTTCTTTTAAAGTTTTGCTAAATTTTTTAACGTTGCAATAATACTGAGCAAACTAAAATGTTGAATAATTAAATTTAATTGAGATTTAATTTAATTCAAGAGCTAACTGATAAAAGTAAAATAACTCTTAGTTATACAGAAAAGGAGTCATTAATTGTTTAAAAATCAATACAATCAAAAAAGTGCCAACCAGGTTGGTTTTTAAAATCATTTATTTAAACCACTTTATATGTATTTATAAAAACGTACAAAAATTGTTGCAATAAAAATTCAGAGACAAATAATTAAAAGTACTAATTAAATATAATTAAGATTAATTCCATTTTGGTTTACATTACCAATTGATGCATATGACTATCAATAGATCTTGACATGTTTTATCGAATTTCAGGTGATCGAACACTGTTTCAAATGATCGAATCAACTTATCAAAATTAATTTGATCGAACGTCAAACGGTTATGGCTGTGCGATTAGTGGTTTTAGGCAATCGAGTAGGTTATCGAGTATCAAATTTTTTTAATCGAGTATTCGAGTCGAGTAATATTGAAGTCGAGTCGAGTAATCGAGTACTTGATTAAGGGGAAACTTTCTCTTATTCGAGTCGAGTAACTAAAATAAACCTCGAGTAATATTTTTAACGAGTCGGGTTATCGAGTACTTGATTAGGAGCTCGTTTTAGTCAAGAAACTATGAAATTAAATTTAAAAGGAGTATAAAGTAACTTTAATTTAAATGAACAACAGTTACCACAACTTGGTAGGTACCGTTTATTGCCCCCGCAAAAAGTAGTAAAAACCGCTCTTTGAACTTTGAAGCAACGAGGATAGAAAAAACAAATAGTCGACGAGTTTAGAGAGCAGCTTATTCGAGTAATCGAGTACCCGAATATGCAATTTTTTGGTACTCGGTAGTCAACGAGTATTCTCCAATTACTTATTCGAGTTCGAGTTCGAGTTCTCGACTTCCAAAAGGTCGAGTATTCGCACAGCCCTACAATTTATCGAAAATACATTTCCGGGGAAACTACTTATATATTAAGCTAGAAGGTGAAGTGGGACTAATGAAATTTGTTTTATGTGATTAGACAGTACTACGTATTTCAAAATTATAATATAATAAATAAATTTAAAAGAAACCCCAAAACTATATAAGGGAATTGTGAACTTGCCCCTTAAGCCTACTCAGCTTATTGGCAAATGCGGATTCTTGGCCCGTAATAAACAGATATCGGGTAAATAGCTATAAACGGAGCGACTAAATTTGATCGCCCGGGGGCCAAATTCGAGGCATAATTAACAAACTGGGTCGCGGCCAATCAAGGTACGTCGCCGTTCTAAATCCCCTGAGACACGAGGCCCTTAGCAGCGCTAGTGACACCTCGCGAATCAGCCTTATCTGAAGAAACTTTCCAGGGATATCGCGTTAAAATGGCAACCATTCTTCGAAGGCAGGACGTGAAGTCGAAAAAGAGAAATTAGACTCACCTGCCACCACGCGGACGCCTAAGTAACCTGGAATCTAATAGTAATATATCCGAGAAACCCTTCACGACTTAATTTAGACCAAGAACGTATTTAGGTGACTAAGTACGTATAAAAGCATGAAGTACGAACTAGGCCTGACTGAAGTTGGAATTAAATTTGAAACAGTAACGCCATCTGTCGAAGACTTTTTTCTTAACACAGTAATTGATAATTCATCAACTATTTTGTTGTTTATGATTTAATGTGAGATGTTCGCCAATTGTTATTAGTCTAGGTAAAACTGACAGGTTACGCTGACCGATAATTCTTTGTTTTTAACCTTTTTTTTAAATGGAGCAGCCAAGGCTTATTGAAAATTAAATTGCTTTTAAAAGCAAAACTAATTGCTAGAGCTTATTGCCAAATTTATGACTTGGAACATAATATTTATTATTTTCGAATTTAAGACCCGACCTCGCTTTATCTCGTATTTATCGCGGCAGCTCTTCGTCATTAACCAATATCGTTTTGTCAAAAGTAAATAAGGGTTAAAAGTCTCACAGACTACATATTCTAGATTACGCCAATAAAATTTCATAAAATTATCGCCCTTTTCGTAAGAAACTGTGCTTTCATACAGGCTTCTCTTGAAACATATTTGATAATACAGGGTTGCCACACGTCAGGGAAACGTCAGGGAATTTAAGAATGGACCCAAAAAGTCAGGGAAATGTCGGGGAATTTTTAGAATTTGTAAAAAGTCAGGGAATTAAATCTTTGCACTTTTTTAAGGTTATTTTTTTGACCAGATCTATGACAAATTCTATGATTATCATTTATTTCCTTGAAAGTTTGGCTAATTTTTTCAACATTGCAATAACCTTTTTACTGAAATATAAGTTCATTAAAATTTATTAACTTCTGATAAAAGTCAAATATAAAATAAAAATTTTGCCTTAAAAAGTCAGGGAAAATCTCTTAAAATGGTAAGGGAATTTTAATCTCAAAATTTTGTGGCAACCCTCTAATACGAAATTAACAATTATTGTACTTTGATTAATCGTAATTAATTACTGTACAAAATAAATACCGTTGATTTAAAAAAAAATTGTTTCTTTATGCACAAGTAGCCACAAATAATTTAGTTACTCAAAAATAAGAGAACTACTTTTTACCACGGCGGAATACACTTTTTGATAAAATCCCTGTAAAAAGGTAGGAAAAATAAATGTTAATAAAATGTTTGCTCTTTAAAGGGCCACCCTGGTGTTTCAATTTTACTTACAAGCTCCCAAGAAATTTCATCCATACAATAATGTATTTATCTCCATTATAAATGAAATAGAATCGAAATTAATGTATTATTGGTAAGTATATAAATATATTTTTGGTTTATATAAATACATTTTTGGTTTACATAAATATATTCTTACAAGTTATAAATAAATATATTCGTAATAAGATTAAAAGAAAAATTAAAACCACTTTCATTCTTATTACCTTATACGTAAGTAACCGTTTCGTTTTCGAAATATATTCTTGTTATAAAGAAATATATCGTTATAAAGAAATATATTCTTGTTATAAAGAAATATATCGTTATAAAGAAATATATCGTTATAAAGAAATATATTCTTGTTATAAAGAAATATATCGTTATAAATAAATATATTCTCGTTATAAATAAATATATCGTTATAAATAAATACATCGCTATGAATAAATACATCGTTATAAATAATTATATTATCGTTATAAATAAATATATCGTTATAAATAAATATATCGTTATAAATAAATACATCGTTATAAATAAATATATCGTTATAAATAAATATATTCTCGTTATAAATAGATTCTCGTTATAAATAGATTCTCGTTATAAATAAATATATTATCGTTAAAAATAAATATATTCTCGGTATAAATAGATTCTCGTTATAAATAAATATATTCTCGTTATAAATAGATTCTCGTTATAAATAAATATTATCGTTAAAAATAAATATATTCTAGGTATAAATAGATTATCGTTATAAATAAATATATTCTAAATATATTCTCGGTATAAATAGATTATCGTTATAAATAAATATATTCTCGTTATAAATAGATTATCGTTATAAATAAATATATTCTCGTTATAAATAGATTCTCGTTATAAATAAATATTATCGTTAAAAATAAATATATTCTAGGTATAAATAGATTATCGTTAAAAATAAATATATTCTCGGTATAAATAGATTCTCGTTATAAATAAATATATTCTCGTTATAAATAGATTATCGTTATAAATAAATATTATCGTTAAAAATAAATATATTCTAGGTATAAATAGATTATCGTTATAAATAAATATATTCTAAATATATTCTCGGTATAAATAGATTATCGTTATAAATAAATATATTCTCGTTATAAATAGATTCTCGTTATAAATAAATATTATCGTTAAAAATAAATATATTCTAGGTATAAATAGATTATCGTTAAAAATAAATATATTCTCGGTATAAATAGATTCTCGTTATAAATAAATATATTCTCGTTATAAATAGATTCTCGTTATAAATAAATATTATCGTTAAAAATAAATATATTCTAGGTATAAATAGATTATCGTTATAAATAAATATATTCTAAATATATTCTCGGTATAAATAGATTCTCGTTATAAATAAATATATTCTCGTTATAAATAGATTCTCGTTATAAATAAATATTATCGTTAAAAATAAATATATTCTAGGTATAAATAGATTATCGTTATAAATAAATATATTCTAAATATATTCTCGGTATAAATAGATTCTCGTTATAAATAAATATATTCTCGTTATAAATAGATTCTCGTTATAAATAAATATTATCGTTAAAAATAAATATATTCTAGGTATAAATAGATTATCGTTAAAAATAAATATATTCTAGGTATAAATAGATTATCGTTATAAATAAATATATTCTAAATATATTCTCGGTATAAATAGATTCTCGTTATAAATAAATATATTCTCGTTATAAATAGATTCTCGTTATAAATAAATATTATCGTTAAAAATAAATATATTCTAGGTATAAATAGATTATCGTTATAAATAAATATATTCTAAATATATTCTCGGTATAAATAGATTCTCGTTATAAATAAATATATTCTCGTTATAAATAGATTCTCGTTATAAATAAATATTATCGTTAAAAATAAATATATTCTAGGTATAAATAGATTCTCGTTATAAATAAATATATTATCGTTATAAATAGATTCTCGTTATAAATAAATATTATCGTTAAAAATAAATATATTCTAGGTATAAATAGATTATCGTTATAAATAAATATATTCTAAATATATTCTCGGTATAAATAGATTATCGTTATAAATAAATATATTCTCGTTAAAAATAAATATATTATCGGTATAAAAAAATACATTATCGTTATAAACAAATACATTCTTGAGCACACTTAAAGATCACGATGTTACAAATGCTTGAACGCCGAATATATGAAAGGGAGGGATGAGGGGAGGTGGGTCTGTCCGTGCACGCGATATATTTGTCGTGGCAATCGATGGTGGTAATCCCCGTCCAGCGAAATCTCCCCATAAATTCGCATTGCGTGATCGCCCGTAACTTGGTACCTTTATGCGGCCCGTCCCCAAGCATCGGAAGAAGAGCCCGCGCCTATTACTTGTTCCGTTATTTCTTCTACCGGCTGAAATTGTCTGGCCGCACGTACCCGATGCGAATCAAAGAGGCGATTTTCTACATAGCGTTCTATTTATAAATAATACGGAACGGACTGCGGAGCTCCGTTGCCCGAAGGATTTCGATTCGAATTCGCCTCTTTGCAAATGTATTTGCCTATTCATCTTTCACGCGCTCTAGGATATTGTCGCCTCCCAATCGCGTCATAACTAACTTAATAAACGATAAGTATGACTCTTTCAGGGTGACCAGACTTCCTATATTTTCAGGGTTGGCACAATATTGCCCAGGGTGGAAAAAACTAGATTTTTCCGCGGTTTTTTCCACCTATTGTTTTCCTGTTATAAACCGTGTGGAAAATCGTACTTACATGGTTTTTTTCACCTCTAGTGGCACAATTCAATACAAAATAAATAATAAAAGCAGTATATTCTTCTATTCTATTCACTCTTCTTCTGGCCTTTTTTTCATCTCCTATTTGCAATGACCAAATTAGTCACTTAATAGATATAGCAATGATTAATTTAGCACGAAAAGAGTTTTTTCCGGTTTTTACCAGTTTTTGCCGGGTTTTTGCCAATCCTGTATATTTCCTATATTTTTAATGCTGTCCTACAAATTCCTTAAGTTTCACCTATTTTCCTATAATTTCACGGTCTTTGTAAAATGAAAGAACTTTTTTATACGTGTCATAAAACATCTAGTGTAAACATTGCCACTTTCGAACAAAATCTGGAAATGTCCGGGCTTTGTAAATCCTCTAAGTGATCAAATAATGCACTAAAGTAGTGTATGAAAAATTATCAATTTTCTAGGTGATTAGAGTCAAAGTATATCGACATGCATTAATTACCTTATTATTTTTCCTATATTTTCCTATTTAGTGTCCTACATTTTCATATAATTCGCCTATTTTATTTCCTATATTTTCTTACAATTCACCTCTAAAATTCCAATTTTCCCCCAAAAATAATAGCGCCATCCGGGAGTGATTTCGTGAACTATACTTTCGAGAAGGTTTATTCGTTTATAGTTTGAGATCGCAGCTTGGCGAAAATTGACACGCTTTCAAAATAGTTGATTTGATAAAATAAAAAGTGGTCTTGCACAACTTGTTAAAATGTTGCTCTTACGTCACAAGACCCAGCATTATTAAAGTAAACCGATAGGTTTACTGTTTATTCTTACCCTCGACTCCTGCCTTCTACAAGCCCCCGTTCTACAACGCAATCTGTTCCGGATCGCCTGGCTTTGGTCTATGCTGAAACCGTAAGCCCCGAAATTTCGACTGAGATTCTTTTCTTGCTAACATGCATTGCTTGTTATTTTTATATCTCTAAAACTATTTGTCCTAGGTGAAATCTAAAACCACCACTGGATTCCTGACGTCGGAAACCTGTGCCTTTTATATGTTTCGATTTAATTGGGTTTTTATTAAGTACTTAATCATTAGTTTAAAGAAATTCGATATTTTTTTACTATAACGCCTGTTTTAGTATTGTTCAAACGACATTTTAAATACTTCGTGTACCCTGGATTAGCGAAAAGTGTTAAATTTGTGAAAATTCGATTGCAAACGTACTTGATTGCGTTAGCCCGCGAACTGAAAGCACGCTTAATAGCACACCGAGGTACTCCATACGTTGTTGTTAAAACTTCTAGAGCGCTTTGGTTAACCTTTCTTTTCTTAGTCATTTATGCTTAACGCAAGAAGTTATTGATTCGCCATTTTCCAAGATGGCGGCGAAAGGACGCGTGGAACGAAACGGGATAACTCAGTGCTTGAATGAACGCCCTAAAAACAAATCCTTAGCCTCCTAGCGGTATAAAACAGGGTTGCCATGGTACCTGGAATTCCTGGAAAAGTCAGGGAATTTGAATATGGGTCTAAAAATCAGGGAAAGGTCAGGGAATTTTAAAACTTAGTCTTAAAATCAGAGAAATGAAAGGGAGTTTAATTTATTTTGCGAATAGAAAACCTTTACTAAAAGTTAGAGCAAAAAATTCAAAATTTTCGCACAAAATAAGTCAGGCAAAATGTCCGGAGATGGTCAGGGAAAACCTGGAACAGTCAGAGAATGTGAAAAAAACTGTGGCTACCCTTTAAACCATTTTATCCATTTCTGGTTTCATATAGATTTTTGAAAAATGAAGATTGACTACGTATTGATTTTGATGGTAGTGTTAATGAGGAAAAAATATCGATTAGTCATTTGTTTTCTTTAATGGTGTCTTGTTAAATTCCAAATTTAAATATATCGATTAACGCTGCTGGCAAACACCTACCTGGCAGTACGGTCATCTACTTCCAGCGAATATTGTCAGTCCAAGAACCTAATTAGTTTACTGAAAACGTAGACGTCTATACCTTCTAGGCTCATTTGCTTTTCTCTCAAACTCTCCATTATTTTCAATTGTATAGCGCTATCTTGCGTTGGTCCAAAGTTAAATTTAATTATTAATTTAATAATAAAAATTATCAGCTACACAGGCTTAAGTCAACTAGTGACTTGTGAAGCCAATAGGTCTTTTTATAAAGTAACATTCACCTTCTTGTTTTGATGTTGCGTCACGGGTGACGTATCGATGACGTTTTACTAGGAAAAGCCATAGACATAAAGAGTAAATTCGACGAAGCACCCTGTTTTTAAGAAGACACTGAACTGAACTTCTACGTTTTCGTGACCAATGAGCTACATAAAAACAAGTTCAGCAAACGTAGCTTATTTAATAGAAAGGTCTATTACCGGTGGTATAATTTGAAACTGTTCCATTGCGCCGAATCCCATTCTACCGAAAAAGCCGCACTTTGGCGGATTTAGGATTCGGTCTAATGGGATTGTCCCATTCGACCGAAAAACCCGCACTTCTCCAGATTTAGTATTCGGTTTTATCCGTTTCAGCATCTGTCAGAACAGCATGCAGTGTTACCTCACCTAACCTAACCTCACCTAACAGAATTAAAAATGTATTAAAACGCTTCCATAAAAAATCACAAGGAGTAGCAAGAAAAACTTTTTTTTTGCGGTCGCTCAATTGTGAATATTGCGTCGGTCGATTAGAAAAATATAAAACCCGCCTTTGGGCTAATTTCATCAAAAACATTGGCGGAATTCGGTCGAATGGGATTCGGCGCAATTTGAAGATACCGTATAATTTCGTAGTAGGGTCGTATCAAAACACGACCCAACGGCTCCCCACTCACTATTGGCCCTAAATGGGTCGGAGTGTGCAATAACTGGTGGCTTTACCGGGGAGTCGGGGTCCGGCTCTGGTAACCCATAAGGGCGGTGGCGCACTGGGAGATGTTAGCTTCGATCAAATGGTCCTATCTCCACCTCCGACTTCGATCAGATTTGGGCTGGATACTGTGCTTCGGCTCAGGCTAACGGAGAGGGTCCGTGCAGACTGGCCGCCTCGGCGGATTGGGTAGTCTGCTGTGGGGCGGCGGGCTTCCATATGCGGGCACGGCGGTCCTGTTTCCCGGCCTTTTGGAACAACACCGGGATCTCCTGTGCCGGCTGTGCCGGGTTACTTGGACTGCTGTGTGCTCGTCGTTCCCCTTTAGGAGCTCCCTCCAAAGGGTTTGACTCCTTACCTGTGTACGTAGGGTGTCGGCTGGAGTTGCTACAGCATCCATTCTTAATCCCACTGCTGCACCTTCTGCTGGGTTGAGTGGCTTGCGTCAAAGGTGCGACCGTCAGTAGTAGGGTTCTGCTACCCATGCTGGATTTGTCACCTGTCCGGGCTTGGGGACGCTGGCGTAGGGCACTATGATGATAGGCCTCCGGTGGTATGGTCTTTGTTACTAGGTACACCGGGCTATAAATTCTGACACACTGTCCCCACTCACTATTACTAATTTTTTATGCAAAGGGGAATTTAGTTCGTTCAACCACGGACTGTAAATTTTAGAGGACCGGTATTCCCGAGGTATTTTACGCCCCGTTCACCGATCAGGCTGACGGGAGTCGCTCAAGGTCATAAAAAAAACTAAAGCGCGTGTCATTCGGTCGGCCAGATTTCCAGATAACATGCGGGGGGGGTCTATCTCTATGCGTGGTACAAATGACCTTGACGGACTCTCTCTCTCTAGTTCGAAGTGATTGATGCTCGGGGAAACCAAAATTCTACAGGGGAAGGCTACGCTTTACTCGTCCTCTAAAATTTACAGTCCATGGTTCAACTATAGTTGAAACTTAATTTAACGACGGAATTTTGTAAATTAATCCTAAATAGAAAATATTTACAAAATTCTTAATTAACAAAGAAAATTATTATAAAACGCGTTTCCGTCAGATGTCGTTATACTTCTTGCTTCCACATTCTCACTAACCTAAGTACGTTCTTGGTGGAACTTTACGGGAGAACCGTGAGAGAGTTGAAGCCTATTGCCGGTACGCAAATCGAATCGATAAACGCGATATAAATCTGAATTCTATAGCTAACCGCAAACCGAAATTCCGATATCAAGCATTCGTCAAATGAGAATGCCTGAGATCACAATCGAAAATGTCTCACTGACTAGTAATTATAGAACGCCTTCTATTATTTCAAAAAAATTAAATTATAAACTAAGCATTTCTCTTTTCTGATAGTAGATAGCAGGGCTCCCAGCGAACCTATAATACCTATATTTACCTATAATTCTGAGATGGTCCTATTAAAACCTATAATTCCTTATTTCATCCTATATTTCCTATATTTTTTACATTTTGTTGAAAATTCTACCGAGACAGTTTGAAAAAATTTACGTTTTTTCTGGAAACTCCCGATACTGCGAGCAGGGCCCCCAGAGGTCATATAATTCCTATAAAATCCTATATTTTCAAAAATGTCCTATAACATCCTATATTTTTAGCAAAAGTCCTATAAAATCCTATAATTTGGATATTTTGCCAATTTCAAATCCAGCCACTCAGTTAAATTGCTATAGGATAAATTCCTATACCAAGTCATTCTAGTCTATACTTTTGTTATTGTTAACATGGTTAGCTACTAGTAAATTTTTGTGATAAAATGGTTAAATAGTTTCAATTTTTTAAGTGAAAATCAAAGACTTATTTCTCTAAATATAGATTTTGTTTTTAAATGCATTAAGTTAGTTAATTAAATAGCATATACACTCTTAGAAAAATTGGTGTTATATAACCGGAAAAGGGTTTTTTACCGATGTCCCTTATTTTCAACCCGTAAAGGTGTTATGTATGGCCCTTGTTTTGAGGTTTCATTTGGCACGGCCAGGGGTTTGATTATCTTCCATTTCAGGTTTTTATCTTGTACCGTCAGGAGTTTTTCATACATCTTCTTTCGGTTTTATCAACAACCCTTTTAGGTTATATTGGAACTATAGAAAGTTCTATGTAACTCCAACCTAGGTGCTTAGTTAATCCTCCGTAGCACCTTTAAGGTTTTACCTAGCCCCGTTATGGGTTCTATTTCAATCCATCCACAAATTTAACTACCTCCGCGTGGGGCTTTCGTTAAAACCCTTCAAGGTTCCATCTAGTAGCCTCAAAGGTTGGTCTGATATCTTTCCTAGGTTTTATCTACCACCCAATGAAGCGGCAAAAATTTGAGAAAGGGCGGCGTGTAAGGCATTTTAAAAACACGATAAACTACAATCTACGAATATAACTCGGTTAAACAGCCAAGGAGAAAGTCGTAGCAGACGACAGTTCCGGACGAAAAACGATAAAACCGGGGAAAATAATATTTCGTTCACGAGATGGCGCTGCGGTTCTGAGATTCTCAAGTCGGGGCGGGAGGGGGGGGATAAAACAAGAAATTTGTTTGTTAATAATAAATCAAATACTGGAAATATTAACATGAAATTTTTGTATAACAATTTTCGGAAGTCCTCTATCCATTTAAATGGTTTTTAACCAATTTTAGGGTGGTGATAATTCCCCTTTAAGGGTCTAATGGAAACTTGATTAAGATCTATTTTAAACTTCAACAATAAATAGCATTAAGTTGTTGAGATCCCCAAAGGTTCAAATATTAAATATTTGAAGATCTAGAATAAACCCATAATTGGTCAACAAACACCCTACGCGGTCAACAAACACCCTACGCGGTCAACAAACACCCTACGTGGTCAACAAACACCCTACGCGGTCAACAAACACCCTACGCGGTCAACAAACACCCTACGCGGTCAACAAACACCCTACGCGGTCAACAAACACCCTACGCGGTCAACAAACACCCTACGCGGTCAACAAACACCCTACGCGGTCAAATGAAAACCCTACCTGGTCCAAATAAAACCCTTTGTAGCCAAGATAAAACCCGAAGGTTATATGCTAAACCCAAAGGATAAAAATAAAACCCTAAGGTTGTATAAACAACCTCTTCGATGACTAAAAACTCATTAAAGTTCTACAAAGAACCCGGGAGTTCTAGGAAAAACCCTCAAAACACCCTTTTTTCTAAGAGTGTATAGTCCTATAAAATCCTATAAATTTTTAAAAGATTTGAGTGGGGGCCCTGTGCGAGGGGAAAATTGAGGAGTAGAAAGAAATTAATTCGTAATTTTCCAAAAAAGCAAAAATGTTATATAAGTTCGTTTCCAATTTTAGTTGGTAAGATACTGTTGTCCTAATTTTTAGTCATGATTATGTGATATTTTTATTATAGTATCCGTGAATTTTGATCCTATAAAATCCTTTATATTGATAATATTATAGCGATGTTCAACCTATAATTGAGGGATTTAAAACCTATATTACCTATAAATTTTTAGCGGGTATTGGCTGGGGCCCCTGAGATAGTTACTGCACTTGCGATGACCTTATTTTTAAAGTGGTGAATTCTTACCAATAAATTTTTACTTTATTAGTTTGAATATGCATTTCACCAATTCAAAGTCGCGATTTTCGAATCTGTATTCCGTTTAATTTTAACTCTTATAATTACTGTGATAATCCAAAAAATTTCGCCCCGGTACGAGAGGGGGAGGAAATTAAAGTTTCGTCTGTTTCCAAACCTACACTCAAATTATGTATTAATAGATAGGTTAGCCCTGCACGCTGTAATCCATCAAGTACCTCACACGTTTTCGAGGCGTAGCTTAACCTCTAATAAATAAATTAACCGTGAATTGGCATTGTTTATGCCATTCTATTGTGATTACCATTCTACCTAGTTTGAAACTTCTGTTGGGTTTCTTCACAAAAAGGTATAAGCAGACTGTTTTAATTAGTAACAATACACTACTTAAAATGGTAACAAAAAGTCGGGGAAATGTTAGGGAATTTGAAAATGGTCCCAAAAAGTCGGGGAAATGTTAGGGAATTTGAAAATGGCCCCTAAAAGTCAGGGAAATGTTAGGGAATTGGAAAATGGTCCCAAAAAGTCAGGGAAATGTTAGGGAATTTGAAAATGGTCCCAAAAAGTCGGGGAAATGTTAGGGAATTTGAAAATGGTCCCAAAAAGTCGGGGAAATGTTAGGGAATTTGAAAATGGTCCCAAAAAGTCAGGGAAATGTTAGGGAATTTGAAAATGGTCCCAAAAAGTCGGGGAAATGTTAGGGAATTTGAAAATGGTCCCAAAAAGTCGGGGAAATGTTAGGGAATTTGAAAATGGTCCCAAAAAGTCAGGGAAATGTTAGGGAATTTGAAAATGGTCCCAAAAAGTCAGGGAAATGTTAGGGAATTTGAAAATGGTCCCAAAAAGTCGGGGAAATGTTAGGGAATTTGAAAATGGTCCCAAAAAGTCGGGGAAATGTTAGGGAATTTGAAAATGGTCCCAAAAAGTCAGGGAAATGTTAGGGAATTTGAAAATGTCCCCTAAAAGTTAGGAAATACATTTTTTTAAAAGAGCTTTTAAAAATAGATATTAAATATTTTTCAAGATTTTACCTCAAACGATTGTACAAAAATGGTCAGGGAAAACCTGGAAATATCAAGGAATTTAATTCCGGAATTACGAACCCTGTCTAAAATAAAAACCCTTAAAAAGTAATACCAGAAGTAAATGAACCAAAGTTATCGAAATAGCGCTCATATAAAAATGATGGAAAATCGAGTCACAGAAAAGCTAGTTTCCATCCCCGTCTTTTGACGCGATAAATTTCACTTGGGAATTGTGGGTATAACTATTTCTATGTATAAAAAATGGTTTCATAAAAACAAAAACAAATTTTTTCGGCCTAGGAGCGCGCAAAATTTTAAATTCGAGGTCAAAATGTAACTTCAAAAGGAAAAAGCCCACAATATGGTTTATTTCCTTCTGGTAATATATGTTTAAATTTTTATTTTTCCGGTTTGCGGAAAATTTTGCGGAAATTTTTCCGCTTATAATTTTTCCGGAAAATTAACAACTCTAAAAATATCTCTGGAGAAGAAAAAATAATTCGAGCAACGGGAAAAGGAGCAGGTGTTTGGAATATGGCCGGAGGATTTGAACAAAGATTGACACCAATCGCGGCTGTCCCTCTCCGATAATCCTTCCGTTCTCTGATCTCCCGCGTTGCCATAGCGACACCTCCACCCTCTCTTATGGAAGTGATAAAACATTTCTCCGTTCGTAGATCCCAATCATAAGCATAATATGATACCGGAAAAAGCTTTTATTCCATTAACTTATCTTAAACGCCGCCTCTTTATCATAACTTACGGAAACCTCTAACCAGAAGTATATAAAATAAGTCTCGTGAAAGAAGTAATAGTAACTTAACGGAAACCTCTAACAGGCCTGATACTGAGTCACTTTTCTCTCTTAAAATCGCTTCTTTTTAAAATCTGTCACTAAAAGTCACTTTTCCCAAAATTAGTTACTATTTATCACTTTTTTTTAATTTTCTTTAGCATTGAACGTTAGAAAACTGTCTTACAACCATTTTTTTTTACAAATAATGAAACAATCAAACTCCGTTCGCTTTTAATTTTTTTTTAATTAGCAATTAAGCGGTTGAAAAACGATATTAGTGATAAACACTGTAGAAGTGGAAAAGTGATATAACATCGTATGGTTATATAGTTACTATTTTGGTTGTGTAACTAGTCAAAAAACGCAATAAAATAGTATTTGTTTGACATTTTTGCAAGATTTTCAGTCACTTTTTTAAACTTTTTAGTCACTAAACTCACTAAATTCTACTGTGTCAGTGAGAATTAGGCTTGCTCTAACCCTACCCCATATATATCAACGTCAGGGAAAAGTCAGGGAATTTAAAATGGGTCTAAAAAGCCAGGGAAAGGTCAAGAAATTATAAGAATTCGTAAATAGTCAGGGAATTCAGTTTAATCTTGACACTTTTGTAAGGTAATTTTACTCTAGATCTATGGAAACCTCCATTATTTGTCTGTGGGTCTGTCTGTCAGGCCTGCGAACGCGTTCGCATTTTCGGGGCAAAGGGTAATCACTGCGTACGCAGTTTCTTGGCTCACTGAACAACCGTTTTACTATTTTACAGGTTGGCAAAACCACCGTGTGACGGTAAGCGTTAACGGATATATTTGCGATTGCGTTGAGTTTGATTGGTTGGTTTTTTCCAACTCCTTATCTTTTGGGACGGACCGAGTGCTGAGTGTTATGGCAACCTCTCAACGTCCAATGGCAGGGTTTCCACCAATTGTTCACGGTATTAGTCTTAGTATCAATTTGCGATCGCATCGGGCGGGTTTCGAACCCGAGACCACCTGTTTGACAGGCGAACGTTCTACCACAGAACCACCGACACTCATTACGCTTTATCGAAAATTAGACCTTCAGCTTTATCGGAAGCGTATTTAATAGAGTATGCAATTTTGGTTTAATTGATATAGAACAAGATTTCGTGTAAGATTTAAATTATTGCATCAAAGAAATTCTATTTTTCTATTGTTTAAAAACAAATGCGCCACCCAGGTTTTGAACCCGGTTCGTTCAGTTAGGCAGTTGAGCGCTCTACCACAGAACCAACGATAACTCCTTAGCTACACTGCAAATAAGACACTCATCGTAAGCATAATAGTTAATAAATACAGTTACAGTGGTGTGTGACGACACCGGGATATATCCTCCGAGGAGAGGTAATATTACGGGCTTGACCGACTTGTTATTTCGATCATTGAGAGGTTTTTAACGTTGAAATAACTTTTGTACTGAAATATAAGTTTATTTAATTTAGTAAATCTGATAAATGTAAAAGTTAAAAACTCTAATTTTGGCCTTAAAAGGTCAGGGAAAATAACTAAAAATGGTCAGGGAATTTGAATCTGAGAATGTTGTAACAACCCTGTCTTATTAAGAAGTATCCGTCGAAGCTATAAAACTCTATCTTACGTAAAACTTTAACCAAAAGTAAATAAATATCTTCTGCGGAAAAAGGATCCATCTAAATTGAATTGAAACGTAGGGAGTTACAATGGATCTGGATTTGCCGGATCACACAAGTGGTTTTTAAAAAAACAACAACTTCCTTTGGTTTTTTAACTTAGCTAAGATTTACTCTAAATTATTCCCAATTGTTTGTAATTTTTTTTACCAAACTTCTACGAAACTAAAACAAAAATGTCTTCTTGGCCAAAATATTTGTACATAATCGAAACTAAAACTTCGTTTCTGGCGACTTTCGTAATATTCAAAACCGATGCTGCTGTACTACAGATGATTATTGGCTAATAATCGACTAGGCACAGCAAAATATTTAAACTTATGTGTTTGTTTAATGTCTTAAAGAAAGATATTAAAGTGAGTATAGTCCCATAAAATAAAATAGTTATTTTTTTAATCTGTGCTTATAATTCTGGTACTTTAATTTTATAACTCAATTTAAATTTTAGTTAATAAAGAACAGTATGTACAGTTAAAAAGAATTTACACCAGTGTTTAAAAAAAATATTGCTTAAACTGGTTCAGGGTTGGCACTTTTTATTTTTTTAATAAAAATTAATAGATTTTCGTTATTTAAATCGGATTTTTTTTATTGAATTTATTGATTTTTATTCATTTAATGTCTCTTTTACTGTATAATTAACGGATATTTTACTTTAATGAGATATCTTATTAAATACAATCTTAATTGAATTTAATTACTTTTTAATATTTTAGTTTGTTAAGATTTTATTTTATTTTTTTAAGAAATTTTTTTGTCATTTTAATAATAATAATCAGCTAGACTAATACCCATGGTATGATTTAAATCAAGTTAATTCAAATTATCCAACCCTGTTTTGTTTTTGTTTTTGTTTTTTGAAAAACAACGAGGTTTTTTTTTCAACCTGACAAATTTCTGGTTACGCTATACTGACAGAATGAAATTGTTCAATATTTAGTCTTGACCGCCCATAAAATGAAATCGAAATAAAGTCCTTGGTCTTCCAAGCTCGCCTTTTCAGTTTACATAGTCGCATGAAGACTTGGCCCTCTAATACCTTAGACAAACCAAAAAAGAATTAAAATATATTTGATTTGATTTGATTTGAAAAGTTAATAAATTGCTGGATTTCCGTCTGGTTAACCTCTATCGGCCGCATAGCAGACGGAAATTCTACAGTTTATGAATTCCATAGTTCATAGCTCGAAAACGTTACGCGATAAAAAAAAATCTTCATGCTGTAAAGCCTAGTTCCCACTTGGCGAAAAAAGCAATTTTTCGCGCACGAATAAAATTTGCGGAAATTTTCAAAATTGCGCCTCCGCGGTTCGAAGCGAACGTTCTATTTTTTTCGTTGGCGTCTTAGCGAAATAACATTTCAGCCAATCCGAGAAGGTCTCTGTCGACACATCCCGAAACGTAAGAGCCGCTTAGTTTGCGGAAATAGCTTTTCGAAACCTCGTATTTTTCTGGACTTATTCGAATGAACCCAATAAGCAAATAAAATTTTTATTTTATAATCTGTCAAACATTGTTTATTTCAAATTACTCACTTGAAAAAACTTTCTCGGTCACAATTCCTCATTTCTTGAATAAGGTTATTGAAATAGTTCGTGTCATTTTAGAAATATATCTCTAATCCAAAAAAGTCTTGGATTTTGGGAGACAAATTTATAACTTAATATTGTATAAACCAGGAATCCATAACGCTACTTGGAATGGATATCTCCCCATATCGCTTATGGTATTTTGTGGCGGAACATTCTGGGTGGGGCCAAAAACGCTTATACCGCCTTAAATGACGTAAAATTCGGTGACGTGAAATGCCTTGCGGCATATAAACTCCGCCTGTTATGTTCCGTCACAACGGCGGGGAATCAAATCCGTTATTCATTCCAAGTAGCGTTATAGATTCCTGTATAAACCAATAAGATATTAAGTAAAATTAAACTTATTTTATTGTAATTCTCAACATTACTCTCCATTTGGTTCATTTTGTAGCGATATTAGGCTTAGCGTTTTTAAATATTCGCGTCAAATGAGAACCTACCCCCTAGCGATTAAAAAAATCGTGCTTTTTTGAAAAATTAATTCGTTGAAATATTTCGTCAAGTGGGAACTAGGCTTTTCCCCAAAAGCGATTAAAGTCACGTTTTCATTTTTGTTTCATAAATATTTTTATCGAAAATATAAAATATGGCTTTCGAAGCCGTCTAACTAGTTAAAGTTAATAAAAACCACCTATGGACTATAATGCAGTTAAATTACGCGAAAAGGTAGAAAAGTCCGTAATAACAAGTTGGCAAGCCAAAATATACCTCTCCTAATTTTCAGTGAATCGTAACATGTATCCGTGGTTCTGTGGTAGAACGCTCACCTGTCGTGCAGGAGGGCTCGGGTCCGAATGCCGCCCGATACTAACGCAAATTGAAAAAAAATTATACTACACCCAATGACAAAAAGAGGACTCTTTTGGAAAAAGCTTGTCCCTAATTCCAAGAAACTGTGAACGCGGTGATTACACTTGGCCCCTAAAATGCGTACGCGTTCGCAGCCCAGACAGACAGACAGACACGGTGATTGTAAAAGGGGACAAAAAAGGTAAACCCTTACAAATTGAAAGTAATGATAAAACTTACGAAATACTCGGACCAATTAGATCTTCGAGTCAAAACCAAATTGAAATGGAAGTAATATAGCCAGAATTGCCTTGGTTATTAGCCCAGCTGATTATTATTACTATTACTATAACTTTTGGTATAACTTGAACGTATTTTTCAATCTTTTGTCAGCGTCGGCCATAAAATGCTACCAGTGCAAATCGAATGAGGATATTTACTGCGCGGAGAAGTTCGAGCAAGTGTTCTCGACGCTGGAAGCGGAGAGCTGCGATGACATCTTCGAGGCCAGGTATTGCATCAAAACGACCGGGATGTACGGTGGTAAGTCAACAACCGCCTACTGTCCCGAACAGTTTACTATTTACAGGGTTCGTACACGACCGGGAAAGGTCCGGGAATTTGTACAGTAGATCAACGTGGCCGATATCACAAAATTAGTGTTTATGATAAAATCACTGTAAAAGGCGGTTCAGTGCACTGTCATAACATTTTATTCTAAAGCCTGGTTCACAAGATGCGATTTTGTCGTATGCGACCGGTCGCGCGCGACAAATTTTCAAAGATCGCGTCGTATGAAGGGGTTTTATGAAGTCGCATGCGACGTCGACCGAAAATAGGTTGGAACCTATTTTATCGCGCGCGACGGGCAGCTTTGGTAGTATTAAAAGTGGGAGTAAACGGGAGACATTCCTTTCGAAAATTTCTAAGTTTCCTCCACGCGACGAAATTCTATTTTAGCATACGGACCGGGGCATTTGCCTCTTCTTTCGACGGGTTTATGCTAGCATAAACATAAAATGTCCAAACAAAATGGTCAAAATGGGAATTTATATTTCATTTGGGAGCATGTTTCTGGTATAAGCAAATGGTTGAATGATGCGATGGATTCTCTATTTGGAGGCTACGACTTGTTTCATTTATGGTCATTGCTTTCTTCTTTGCTATCGACGCGTTGTGTTAACGAAATTCTGGTGCGACCGCGTTCTGAATCGCGTACGACAAAGAATCGCGTACGATAAAATCGCATCGTGTGAGCCAAGCTTAATTTTTCATGAAAAAAAGTTTGCAAGAGCATATCCGAATATGTTTATTTTAATTTTACGTGATACAAATTTTCGATCACAAATCCCATATCGTTGTTTTATTATTTGTTTACACTCGTAACCCCCTGTCTAAAAAACTTTATGATCTAGCTTCTGAAGTCTGGCGTACGTGTCACGGCCAATCAAATCAAATATTATCATTAGTTAGTTAATCGAGAATTTTCTTATTTTTAAAAGTTTTTCCTGAAAATATTTTTTTAATATCGGTATTACAAATGTAATAGAGTAATGGCAGTGCTACGTCACACGACGTCACCCATGCTTTTTCCTATTCATAAAAAATTCGCGCCCACAATGGCGGCCATGGCCAAAGCTACGGAGTGCTACTACTCTATACGGGTGCATCCCTAATATAAATATTCATATTATATAGTGACAAGAATGTATTTATTTATACTCAGGGTGAATGAATATGTCGAGATTATTTTTAGCGTTTCTCCAAGTCCACCCGTTGGGCCCCCCGGTATGCTCCTCCGCTTTAATAAAATCAAATAATACTG
Source organism: Leiobunum rupestre (assembly GCF_980474605.1). Lineage (NCBI taxonomy): Eukaryota > Metazoa > Arthropoda > Arachnida > Opiliones > Sclerosomatidae > Leiobunum > Leiobunum rupestre. The sequence goes on along the minus strand of NC_143392.1, from coordinate 25,837,114 downwards.
CAATCTCATTGGTTCTTAAAAATTACGTTTTTCGACGCGATTAACGCTGCAGCGAGGACGCAAAAAGTAAGACCGCCTCCTTTTCCCCTCCCCCCCCCCCTTAGCGCGACGGGGTTAGGGACTCAGCGTGTCCGTCGATAGTCTCGACATATTCATTCTCCCTGAGTTTAAATAAATACATTCTTTTTTATAGTATTAATATTAAATTTGAGGATTTAATTAATACAACGTTTCCCCTTTAATGTTTTCACACAAGATACCCTAATATTATATAATTTCGGAGGCACCGCTAAAACCAAGTTTAAGTCGGTTCTAATGCCAGTTTTAAGTAATAAAAGTCACGAGAGACTTTCCCTAAAAATTGCTTTCAAGTGAGTGTGGCCGCGACTTAAAGTCCATCCTAACGCTATAACTGACTATCAATTATAGTTTTTTTCTTTTTCCCCCTCGTGACAGGAGAGATTGGCACAAGGAGGTTCTGTTCGGCTCGTGACCACGGCAACTACTGCGAGTACATCAAGAGACCGGGCGACGAATACGAGTACCGGTCGTGCGTGTACACCTGCCGCGGAGACGGATGCAACGCTGGACCCTCGAACTTATCGTCAGCTGCCAAATGGCTACTGCTACTTCCTCTAGCGGCCACCTTTTTAAACACCATGACCCGTTATAATCACCTACTTCCCAGTCTATGATACCGCCTTACATTATTCGTGGGCAAATGAAAGATTTCATCTAGGACGTGACAAAAAATATCTTCCTTAAAGCAAAACGACAATTGTGGCGCCATCTATCGATGAAAATCTCAAATTATTTACAAAGCGGTTACGCATCACGATTTATTAGATCAAATCACGTGACTGCTTTGGTATTTTCCCATTTAAGGTTACCGATAGATGTCCCTACAGTCAGCCGGGAAAGAACTTCCGATTTATCACTTATTTTAACCCCTTCTGACACGGGGACGCGTTTTTCTAGAAGAATTATAGCCAAGTCCTAGGTTAAATCTTTTTAGACCCAAGCATTATTATTATTGTTCACATATCATTGGAGAGAGAGATATATAATATTCCAGAAAATAAATCGTGTGTTTTGTTCTATATGAAACGCTCCCATTTACAAAGTGATCATCCCCAGTGCGTCATTCCATGGAAGTTTTCATCCCTCGACATTTTTTACTATTATGAACATAAAATATATTTTAAAAGTTGATTAAAAGTTGATTTTATCTTCCGTTGTGTTGTTTCTTATTCAACCTATAGACTGATACACATTAGTCAAGGGAGAATTAACAACCGCAAGCTATAGTCTTAGTCGATAGCTACGCCCGTAGCCTCCGTTATTAATAACGGAGGCTACGCTACGCCGCAAAATTTTCGTTTTGAAAACGAAAACATTTGAGAGAGTTGGCCGTTTTCGGTCTATCTAAATCTGGCAGCCTTGCCTGCCTTCCGGCCCGTATCAAGGAGGATTAATCCTCCTTGGAGGATTCAAGTGTACCTGGCGCTGGGGGAGTCAAACACTTGGACAAAACGTTTCTAGCGCCACCTACCAAGCTTCAGAGTAACCTAGGAGTTACCAAAACATTCGTCCGCTAGACAGTTCACTAGATGGCTTCGTTGTAGTTTTATGTCCAAAGGTTTGAGGCTTTGAGCAGCCTCTCCCGTGGCCCACCGAATTCTTCTCCAGGTACACTTGAATCCTCCTAGCTACCATAGGGGCCTATGTTAACGGCGTTGTCCTGGAGATAAGACAATTAACGTATGACGATAGCGCCATCTTCGTTTTCAAATTTTCTACATCTAAAATATTATCTTACTTGGTAGAGCAGCTCGGGTTTAAGATAATTTGAATTTAAATTTAGGGATTTTAAAATTAATATGTCGCGATCTTGCTGTGTGGCACGCTGTAAACAAAAGAAAAACTCCACTAAAGACGAAGAGGGAAATTTTGTAAGTAAAACTAAAGGTAATTTTTTGTTGATGTTTGAATTATACCTAACTCCATTTTTTAATTATTACTAGGTTAGCTATCATAATTTTCCTAAAGAAAGCAACTTAGATCTTCGAAAGCAATGGTTAAAAACTAATGCATGTAGTTAAGCTTCCAGGCACTAGATATTGTTCAACATCGAATAGATAACTTCTCTGAAAATGGCGACCCACAATAGAAATTCCACGATAATATTTTTTGGTATCATCAAATGATATTGAAGGTACATTTTCTAACGATGCGGAATATCCAGTGATGGGGTAAATAATGTTTTTTCGCTGAATATTTAAGGTGTTAAGACTAAGCCTCTGCTTTTTGTTTACATATTCTTTCGGGGTACTTGTTAGTAGCGACGAATGTCGCGCAGATATAGGTGAAGTTGTCATTTTGATTATTCTAGTTTTAAAATTAATCAGCCGATATTAAAAACGTAACTATAACTAAATAATTAATAAACATAAGACTAGCGGGTTTTGAATCCAGAAAAGGGAGAACAGAGCAGACGAACTACAAGGTCGACGTCGCGTCCGGAAATGCGTAGGCGCATGGGCGGAAGTAAGTTTTCATATAAATTCAAATTTCTCAGGGGGGGGTAATTTCGTCCCACCTTTCGATATAGGCCTATAGCCATAAAAATCTTATACTCCTACCTAGAATGCTCCCGTCTACGGTAGAACCTGACGCCAAGACATTTTGTAGCAACGACTAATGATTATATAGTCTTTGCTTAAGCTTCAGCCAATCAGCGGCCATTCATTAATTACGGCAAGCCACTAGCGCTATAACATGGCGGTTAAAAATAGTAAAAGCTCAGACGATTTTTACAGGATCCATCCGATCCAAGCTCGCAGAATTCCCATAGGTTTTTGCTGGAGTTTTTCACATGAACCACTTCAACGTTTTTGGATTTTTTATTTAATAATAGTGTTAAGAGTTTTTGATTTTTTAGTTTTGTTTTCATATTTACTTATTATAAGGAATATTTAAATGCCATTGTGAGGGAGATAAATAAGATTTAGTTTATGTTCGCTTTGAAAATATCTAAGCCTAGGCCTGACATAGGCCCAACTTTTAAAATAGCAGGCAATTTCAATGGCAGTTTTAGGAGAACCAATGACTGAAGGTCCTTAATTAGTATTAACCTTTGTAGTTAAAGGTTATTTCACATTTAAAGTAAGTAATATTATATTTATTATTATGTTTGTAGAAACTTAGATAAACAAAAACCTTATGAAAGAGTAATAAATCCCAAAAAAATACATTACACTAAAGAATGACACTTATGACGAATTAACGACAGTCGTTGAATTAAACAGCAAAAATCATACTGATAATTGTCTTATTTTTCAAAACTTTACCTTCTATTTGATAATATTATTTTTTCTCTTAGAAGCTTAGCCAAGATAAATGTCTCGCACTCTGCTTAATTTCAACATTCCACTGTTAAACAACATAAGACCGATATTTACAATGTTAAATAAAGTGTTTTTAAAATAAAATGGATATTGCAGTAATTATAGTCCTGAGTTGTTGTTCCACTAGGCTCACTGAACTTCCTGAAGTAATTTTTACCAAATCATCAATTTGAAAGCCCGCCTTTTGTTAGCATTTCAAATTGCCCCGAGGCTTAAGGAAACCCAAACTTTTACCTGTACAACGACACATTACCGTCCACCGTAAATAGTTTTCTACGTGTGGAAATGAAACATCGAGGAGCCATAACAACAAACAACGCAATAGTTATCCAAAACGTTTGCATATAAGATAAAAATCTTTACGAGTAAAGAAATAGTCTACCATGTTTAAACACTATATTAAACTCGATCACGGTCCCCTGCACACGCTCGATTTCCTTATCATTTTCATAAGGAAAACGCCCTCCGATTCTGAGCGCTATTTCTATAATTTCGGTTCATTTACTTCTGATATTGAAGCCGCAGAAATTTGAAATCCGGCCGTAAAGTGGTTAGATTCAAATAACGCGCCAGCGACTGGAGGGGAAAGGCGGCGAAAACCCTTCGCTTGCGCAGAAGCGTGCGCGTACGAAGTATACAAGTTTGAGCGTCGCAAGTATGGTAGTTCGCGCGTTCGAAGTATAAACGTTTGCGAGTGTCAAGTATGATAGTTCGCGCGTACGAAGTATAAACGTTTGCGAGTGTCAAGTATGATAGTTCGCGCGTTAGAAGTATAAACGTTTGCGAGTGTCAAGTATGATAGTTCGTGCGTACGAAGTATAAACGTTTGCGAGTGTCAAGTATGATAGTTCGTGCGTACGAAGTATAAACGTTTGCGAGTGTCAAGTATGATAGTTCGTGCGTACGAAGTATAAACGTTTGCGAGTGTCAAGTATGATAGTTCGTGCGTACGAAGTATAAACGTTTGCGAGTGTCAAGTATGATAGTTCGCGCGTACGAAGTATAAACGTTTGCGAGTGTCAAGTATGATAGTTCGCGCGTTAGAAGTATAAACGTTTGCGAGTGTCAAGTATGATAGTTCGTGCGTACGAAGTATAAACGTTTGCGAGTGTCAAGTATGATAGTTCGTGCGTACGAAGTATAAACGTTTGCGAGTGTCAAGTATGATAGTTCGTGCGTACGAAGTATAAACGTTTGCGAGTGTCAAGTATGATAGTTCGCGCGTACGAAGTATAAACGTTTGCGAGTGTCAAGTATGATAGTTCGCGCGTTAGAAGTATAAACGTTTGCGAGTGTCAAGTATGATAGTTCGTGCGTACGAAGTATAAACGTTTGCGAGTGTCAAGTATGATAGTTCGTGCGTACGAAGTATAAACGTTTGCGAGTGTCAAGTATGATAGTTCGCGCGTTCGAAGTATAAACGTTTGCGAGTGTCAAGTATGATAGTTCGCGCGTACGAAGTATAAACGTTTGCGAGTGTCAAGTATGATAGTTCGCGCGTTAGAAGTATAAACGTTTGCGAGTGTCAAGTATGATAGTTCGCGCGTACGAAGTATAAACGTTTGCGAGTGTCAAGTATGATAGTTCGCGCGTTCGAAGTATAAACGTTTGCGAGTGTCAAGTATGATAGTTCGCGCGTACGAAGTATAAACGTTTGCGAGTGTCAAGTATGATAGTTCGCGCGTTAGAAGTATAAACGTTTGCGAGTGTCAAGTATGATAGTTCGTGCGTACGAAGTATAAACGTTTGCGAGTGTCAAGTATGATAGTTCGTGCGTACGAAGTATAAACGTTTGCGAGTGTCAAGTATGATAGTTCGCGCGTTAGAAGTATAAACGTTTGCGAGTGTCAAGTATGATAGTTCGCGCGTTAGAAGTATAAACGTTTGCGAGTGTCAAGTATGATAGTTCGCGCGTACGAAGTATAAACGTTTGCGAGTGTCAAGTATGATAGTTCGCGCGTTAGAAGTATAAACGTTTGCGAGTGTCAAGTATGATAGTTCGCGCGTACGAAGTATAAACGTTTGCGAGTGTCAAGTATGATAGTTCGCGGGTACAAAGTATGCTCGTTTGCGTAAAGTATGCTAGGTTGTGAGACAAAAGTATGAGATATAGTAGAAAAGTATACAATAGTGTAAGAATTTTGTCCGGTTTGGCGTGCCATAAGGTGCAGAATTAAAATACCTACCTCTTAATAACGGATGTGATCGTAAAAAATTGACCTAGACCTTTGCTTATGGGGACCTTATGATAGGCTTTTGATACAACATACAAAATAGACGATAAAAGGTACACAACGCAATATAGAAAATATAAGGTACAAAACTGAATATACAAGATAAATTACAATACAAGGGAAGGCACTAAAAATAATTGCCTACAACAAAATTATGAAGAATATGTACACATAAGAGGGAGTTCATGGCCAACCACGAAACCTATTTAGGCGAGTCTTAACTGACGATTTTAGTTTAACAGTTACTGGTAGATCATTCCAATGGTTCACTACTCGTTGCGTAAAAAAGACTCTTCTAGTTAAACCATCGCACCGCTTTTTAAAGATAGTAGTAGCTTTTCGACCAGTCCATTTGACATCGAAGAAGGTGTCAGGACAGACATGGTAGAAAACATAAATAATTTTAAAAGTTTCCGCGAGATCTGCCCTCAGTCTTCTATCCTCCAGAGACAGGAGGCCCATCCTTTTTAGACGGTCTGGGTGCGCTAAAGTGCGCATGCCTGCCACAAGCTTAGTGGCTCGCCTCTGAACTCTCTCCAGGTTCCCAATGTCCTCTACAAGGTGGGGCGACCAAATGCTAGAGCAGTAGTCCAGATGGGCGCGGATATAGGCACTATACAAAATTTTGAAAGACTTAGTGCTAAAGTAAGAAAATGACCGTCGCAACATATATAATGATTTCATTCCGCGAGCTGCAGCAGCCCTACTATGATAATTCCCCAACATATGGCCTGATAGCGTAACTCCAAGATTTCTAATAACTGTGTGCGCCGCAATAGGACGTCCTCCCTATGTATAATTGAAATGGGGATTGTGATCCCCACAGTGTAGAACCATGGACTTATTGGAATTAAAACTCATACTATTGAAGGATACCCAGTGGGCAAGCGCGTTAATATCAGTCTGCAGGGCCCGGGAATCACGTTGGGTCACAATTCGACGTCCTATCTTGTTGTCGTCCGCAAACAGTTTGAGAAACGACTCCTTGACAACTAGAGGGAGATCATTGATAAAAATGACGAATAGCGTGGGACGAAGACTGATCGCTGAGGAAAACCACTAGACACCGGACACCAGAATGAAAAGGTACCGATAAGGACAACCCTTTGCGAACGTCCACTCAGGAACTCAGCTATACAGTTAACTAAGGGGGAAGGCACATCTAAATTTTCAAGTTTGCGAATCAGGAGGGAAAGGGGTATCGTGTCGAAAGCCAGATCGAGGTTAACTAGATCCACAGAATCCCCATTATCCAGGCAACGAGTCACTTCTTCCATAGTGGAAAGGAGATTAGTGAAACACGACCTCCGTAAGAGAAAACCGTGTTGGTCATTGGAAAAGAAGGAGCGATTCGATAGAAAAGATACTAAGGTATCTTGAACATGCTTTTCCAGCTCCTTGCAAGGGAGACAGGTCAAACTAATACCGCGAAAGTTGTCCACTACGCACGAGTTGGGAGACTTCTTGATTGCGGTAACATATTGGCCTGCTTCCATACAGCCGCGAGCCAACCAGTGATAATGAAATTATTGAAAATTGAGAGTCAACAAACACCCTAAGCGGGCAACAAAGACCCTACGCGGTCAACAAACACCCTACGCGGACAACAAACACCCTACGCGGTCAACAAACACCCTACGCGGTCAACAAACACCCTACGCGGTCAAATGAAAACCCTACCTGGTCCAAATAAAACCCTTTGTAGCCAAGATAAAACCCGAAGGTTATATGCTAAACCCAAAGGATAAAAATAAAACCCTAAGGTTGTATAAACAACCTCTTCGATGACTAAAAACTCATTAAAGTTCTACAAAGAACCCGGGAGTTCTAGGAAAAACCCTCAAAACACCCTTTTTTCTAAGAGTGTATAGTCCTATAAAATCCTATAATTTTGTAAAAATAGTCCTATAAAGTCCTATATTTTTAGAAAAATAATCCTATTTTTCCTATAAAAAAATTGAAGATTTGAGTGGGGGTCCTGTGCGAGGGGAAAATTGAGGAGTAGAAAGAAATTAATTCGTAATTTTCCAAAAAAGCAAAAATGTTATATAAGTTCGTTTCCAATTTTAGTTGTTAAGATACTGTTGTCCTAATTTTTAGTCATGATTTTGTGATATTTTTATTATAGTATCCGTGAATTTTGATCCTATAAAATCCTTTATATTGATAATATTATAGCGATGTTCAACCTATAATTGAGGGATTTAAAACCTATAATACCTATAAATTTTTAGCGGGTATTGGCTGGGGCCCCTGAGATAGTTACTGCACTTGCGATGACCTTATTTTTAAAGTGGTGAATTCTTACCAATAAATTTTTACTTTATTAGTTTGAATATGCATTTCACCAATTCAAAGTCGCGATTTTCGAATCTGTATTCCGTTTAATTTTAACTCTTATAATTACTGTGATAATCCAAAAAATTACGCCCCGGTACGAGAGGGGGAGGAAATTAAAGTTTCGTCTGTTTCCAAACCTACACTCAAATTATGTATTAATAGATAGGTTAGCCCTGCACGCTGTACACTCAAAGGTACGTTTATAATCCATCAAGTACCTCACACACGTTTTCGAGGCGTAGCTTAACCTCTAATAAATAAATTAACCGTGAATTGGCATTGTTTATGCCATTCTATTGTGATTACCATTCTACCTAGTTTGAAACTTCTGTTGGGTTTCTTCACAAAAATGTATAAGCAGACTGTTTTATTTACACTACTTAAAATGGTAACAAAAAGTCGGGGAAATGTTAGGGAATTTGAAAATGTCCCCTAAAAGTCTTGAAAATGGTCCCAAAAAGTCGGGGAAATGTTAGGGAATTTGAAAATGGTCCCAAAAAGTCGGGGAAATGTTAGGGAATTTGAAAATGGTCCCAAAAAGTCGGGGAAATGTTAGGGAATTTGAAAATGGTCCCAAAAAGTCGGGGAAATGTTAGGGAATTTGAAAATGGTCCCAAAAAGTCGGGGAAATGTTAGGGAATTTGAAAATGGTCCCAAAAAGTCGGGGAAATGTTAGGGAACTTGAAAATGGCCCCTAAAAGTCAGGGAAATGTTAGGGAATTTGAAAATGGTCCCAAAAAGTCGGGGAAATGTTAGGGAATTTGAAAATGGTCCCAAAAAGTCGGGGAAATGTTAGGGAATTTGAAAATGGTCCCAAAAAGTCGGGGAAATGTTAGGGAATTTGAAAATGGTCCCAAAAAGTCGGGGAAATGTTAGGGAATTTGAAAATGGTCCCAAAAAGTCGGGGAAATGTTAGGCAATTTGAAAATGGTCCCAAAACGTCAGGGAAATGTTAGGGAATTTGAAAATGGCCCCTAAAAGTTAGGAAATACATTTTTTTAAAAGAGCTTTTAAAAATAGATATTAAATATTTTTCAAGATTTTACCTCAAACCATTCTACAAAAATGGTCAGGGAAAACCTGGAAATATCAAGGAATTTAATTCCGGAATTACGAACCCTGTCTAAAATAAAAACCCTTAAAAAGTAATACCAGAAGTAAATGAACCAAAGTTATCGAAATAGCGCTCATATAAAAATGATGGAAAATCGAGTCACAGAAAAACTAGTTTCCATCCCCGTCTTTTGACGCGATAAATTGCACTTGGGAATTGTGGGTATAACTATTTCTATGTATAAAAAATGGTTTCATAAAAACAAAAACAATTTTTTTCGGCCTAGGAGCGCGCAAAATTTTAAATTCGAGGTCAAAATGTAACTTCAAAAGGAAAACGCCCACAACATGGTTTATTTACTTCTGGTAATATATGTTTCAATTTTTTATTTTTCCGGTTTGCGGAAAATTTTGCGGACATTTTTCCGCTTATAATTTTTCCGGAAAATTAACAACTCTAAAAATATCTCTGGAGAAGAAAAAATAATTCGAGCAACGGGAAAAGGAGCAGGTGTTTGGAATATGGCCGGAGGATTTGAACAAAGATTGACACCAATCGCGGCTGTCCCTCTCCGATAATCCTTCCGTTCTCTGATCTCCCGCGGAGGGGGGTGGGGCAAAATACCCCCGCGTTGCCATAGCGACACCTCCACCCTCTCTTATGGAAGTGATAAAACATTTCTCCGTTCGTAGATCCCAATCATAAGCATAATGCGATACCGGAAAAAGCTTTTATTCAATTAACTTATCTTAAACGCCGCCTCTATATCATAACTTGCGGAAAGGACGACGGCATTATCGGCATTTGAGATTCGATGACGTCAAGTATTACGTAGGGTACGGATGACGCAATATCTGTGAAACAAACCGTTAGTGAAGAAATAGAGCTAGTGGCATACTTATGAGTAATTATGTTACATATGATAATAGTAATAAATAATAATAATCAGCTAGGCTAATACCCAAGCCATTAATTCAGGTGGTCGGGTTAATGCGTAACATTAAAATGCATTGTAAGATTTAAATCTTGATTTCAATCATGATTAAATCAAATTAATTCAAATTGGCCAACCCTGTTTTGTTTTTGTTTTTTGAAAAACAACGAGGTTTTTTTTCCAACCTGACAAATTTCTGGTTACACTATATACTGACAGAATGAAATTGTTTAATATTTAATCTTGACCGCCCATAAAATGAAATCCAAACAAAGTACTTGGTTTTCCAAGCTCGCCTTTTCAGTTTACATAGAGCCGACGTGTAAAGTTCATAAATTGCTCGATTTCCGTCTGGTAAGCATTTATCGGCCGCATAGCAGACGGAAATTCTACAGTTTATGAATTCCATAGTTCATAGCTCGAAAACGTTACGCGATAAAAAAAATCTTCATGCTGTAAAGCCTAGTTCCCACTTGGCGAAAAAAGCAGTTTTCGCGCTGTAAATTGACGCGCACGGATAAAATTTGCCACCAAAATCGTGCCTCCGCGGTTCGAAGCGAACGTTCTATTTTTTTCGTTGGCGTCTCAGCGAAATAACATTTCAGCCAATCAGAGAAGGTCTCTGACGGCACATCCCGAAACGTAAGAACCGCTTAGTTTGCGGAAATAGCTTTTCGAAATCTGGTATTTTTCTTCTCAATCCTATTTCTCACTAGATTGAGTAATACATCGTATTTTTCTGGACTAATTCGAATGAACCCAATAAGCAAATAAAATTTTTATTTTATAATCTGTCAAACATTGTTTATTTCAAATTACTCACTTGAAAAAACTTTCTCGGTCACAATTCCTCATTTCTTGAATAAGGTTATTGAAATAGTTCGTGTCATTTTATAAATATATCTCTAATCCAAAAACGTCTTGGATTTTGGGAGACAAATTTATAAATTAATATTGTATAAACCAGGAATCCATAACGCTACTTGGAATGGATATCTCCCCATATCACTTATGGTATTTTGTGGCGGAACATTCTGGGTGGGGCCAAAAACGCTTATACCGCCTTAAATGATGTAAAATTCGGTGACGTGAAATGCCTTGCGGCATATAAACTCCGCCTGTTATGTTCCGTCACAACGGCGGGGAATCAAATCCGTTATTCATTCCAAGTAGGCAGTAGCGTTATAGATTCCTGTATAAACCAATAAGATATTAAGTAAAATTAAACTTATTTTATTGTAATTCTCAACATTACTCTCCATTTGGTTCATTTTGAAGCGATATTAGGCTTAGCGTTTTTAAATATTCGCGTCAAATGAGAACCTACCCCCTAGCGATTAAAAAAATCGTGCTTTTTTTCGCTACGTGAAAAATTAATTCGTTGAAATATTTCGTCAAGTGTTAACTAGGCTTTTCCCCAAAAGCGATTAAAGTCACGTTTTCATTTTTGTTTCATAAATATTTTTATCGAAAATATAAAATATGGCTTTCGAAGCCGTCTAACTAGTTAAAGTTAATAAAAACCACCTATGGACTATAATGCAGTTAAATTACGCGAAAAGGTAGAAAAGTCCGTAATAACAAGTTGGCAAGCCAAAATATACCTCTCCTAATTTTCAGTGAATCGTAACATGTATCCGTGGTTCTGTGGTAGAACGCTCACCTGTCGTGCAGGAGGGCTCGGGTCCGAATGCCGCCCGATACTAACGCAAATTGAAAAAAAATTATACTACACCCAATGACAAAAAGAGGGCTCTTTTGGAAAAAGCTTGTCCCTAATTCCAAGAAACTGTGAACGCGGTGATTACACTTGGCCCCTAAAATGCGTACGCGTTCGCAGCCCAGACAGACAGACAGACACGGTGATTGTAAAAGGGGACAAAAAAGGTAAACCCTTACAAATTGAAAGTAATGATAAAACTTACGAAATACTCGGACCAATTAGATCTTCGAGTCAAAACCAAATTGAAATGGAAGTAATATAGCCAGAATTGCCTTGGTTATTAGCCCAGCTGATTATTATTACTATTACTATAACTTTTGGTATAACTTGAACGTATTTTTCAATCTTTTGTCAGCGTCGGCCATAAAATGCTACCAGTGCAAATCGAATGAGGATATTTACTGCGCGGAGAAGTTCGAGCAAGTGTTCTCGACGCTGGAAGCGGAGAGCTGCGATGACATCTTCGAGGCCAGGTATTGCATCAAAACGACCGGGATGTACGGTGGTAAGTCAACAACCGCCTACTGTCCCGAACAGTTTACTATTTACAGGGTTCGTACACGACCGGGAAAAGTCCGGGAATTTGTACAGTAGATCAACGTGGCCGATATCACAAAATTAGTGTTTATGATAAAATCATTGTAAAAGGCGGTTCAGTGCACTGTCATAACATTTTATTCTAATTTTTCATGAAAAAAGTTTGCAAGAGCATATCCGAATATGTTTATTTTAGTTTTACGTGATACAAATTTTCGATCACAAATCCCATATCGTTGTTTTATTATTTGTTTACACTCGTAACCCCCTGTCTAAAAAACTTTATGATCTAGCTTCTGAAGTCTGGCGTACGTGTCACGGCCAATCAAATCAAATATTATCATTAGTTAGTTAATCGAGAATTTTCATATTTTTAAAAGTTTTTCCTGAAAATATTTTTTTAATATCGGTATTACAAATGTAATAGAGTAATGGCAGTGCTACGTCACACGACGTCACCCATGCTTTTTACTATTCATAAAAAATTCGCGCCCACAATGGCGGCCATGGCCAAAGCTACGGAGTGCTACTACTCTATACGGGTGCATCCCTAATATAAATATTCATATTATATAGTGACAAGAATGTATTTATTTATACTCAGGGTGAATGAATATGTCGAGATTATTTTTAGCGTTTCTCCAAGTCCACCCGTTGGGCCCCCCGGTATGCTCCTCCGCTTTAATAAAATCAAATAATACTGCAATCTCATTGGTTCTTAAAAATTACGTTTTTCGACGCGATTAACGCTGCAGCGAGGACGCAAAAAGTAAGACCGCCTCCTTTTCCCCTCCCCCCCCCCCCCTTAGCGCGACGGGGTTAGGGACTCAGCGTGTCCGTCGATAGTCTCGACATATTCATTCTCCCTGAGTTTAAATAAATACATTCTTTTTTATAGTATTAATATTAAATTTGAGGATTTAATTAATACAACGTTTCCCCTTTAATGTTTTCACACAAGATACCCTAATATTATATAATTTCGGAGGCACCGCTAAAACCAAGTTTAAGTCGGTTCTAATGCCAGTTTTAAGTAATAAAAGTCACGAGAGACTTTCCCTAAAAATTGCTTTCAAGTGAGTGTGGCCGCGACTTAAAGTCCATCCTAACGCTATAACTGACTATCAATTATAGTTTTTTTCTTTTTCCCCCTCGTGACAGGAGAGATTGGCACAAGGAGGTTCTGTTCGGCTCGTGACCACGGCAACTACTGCGAGTACATCAAGAGACCGGGCGACGAATACGAGTACCGGTCGTGCGTGTACACCTGCCGCGGAGACGGATGCAACGCTGGACCCTCGAACTTATCGTCAGCTGCCAAATGGCTACTGCTACTTCCTCTAGCGGCCACCTTTTTAAACACCATGACCCGTTATAATCACCTACTTCCCAGTCTATGATACCGCCTTACATTATTCGTGGGCAAATGAAAGATTTCATCTAGGACGTGACAAAAAATATCTTCCTTAAAGCAAAACGACAATTGTGGCGCCATCTATCGATGAAAATCTCAAATTATTTACAAAGCGGTTACGCATCACGATTTATTAGATCAAATCACGTGACTGCTTTGGTATTTTCCCATTTAAGGTTACCGATAGATGTCCCTACAGTCAGCCGGGAAAGAACTTCCGATTTATCACTTATTTTAACCCCTTCTGACACGGGGACGCGTTTTTCTAGAAGAATTATAGCCAAGTCCTAGGTTAAATCTTTTTAGACCCAAGCATTATTATTATTGTTCACATATCATTGGAGAGAGAGATATATAATATTCCAGAAAATAAATCGTGTGTTTTGTTCTATATGAAACGCTCCCATTTACAAAGTGATCATCCCCAGTGCGTCATTCCATGGAAGTTTTCATCCCTCGACATTTTTTACTATTATGAACATAAAATATATTTTAAAAGTTGATTAAAAGTTGATTTTATCTTCCGTTGTGTTGTTTCTTATTCAACCTATAGACTGATACACATTAGTCAAGGGAGAATTAACAACCGCAAGCTATAGTCTTAGTCGATAGCTACGCCCGTAGCCTCCGTTATTAATAACGGAGGCTACGCTACGCCGCAAAATTTTCGTTTTGAAAACGAAAACATTTGAGAGAGTTGGCCGTTTTCGGTCTATCTAAATCTGGCAGCCTTGCCTGCCTTCCGGCCCGTATCAAGGAGGATTAATCCTCCTTGGAGGATTCAAGTGTACCTGGCGCTGGGGGAGTCAAACACTTGGACAAAACGTTTCTAGCGCCACCTACCAAGCTTCAGAGTAACCTAGGAGTTACCAAAACATTCGTCCGCTAGACAGTTCACTAGATGGCTTCGTTCTAGTTTTATGTCCAAAGGTTTGAGGCTTTGAGCAGCCTCTCCCGTGGCCCACCGAATTCTTCTCCAGGTACACTTGAATCCTCCTAGCTACCATAGGGGCCTATGTTAACGGCGTTGTCCTGGAGATAAGACAATTAACGTATGACGATAGCGCCATCTTCGTTTTCAAAATTTCTACATCTAAAATATTATCTTACTTGGTAGAGCAGCTCGGGTTGATAAATTCCACACAAAACGCGTCTAAATCTCAAATTTGGGAAATAAATACCTTCAGAAACAAGTTCTCTTATTTCTAAAAGCCAGTTTTAGGTTCCGATGAATCATTTGGCAACGATGAATGTTAATTTTAAGTTTGATAAAATTGTGAATAAGCCTGGCGGCGGAGAATTCTCCCGCGTGGTTCTAAGTTTAAAAACGTTCGCGCACGCCTTCTGCGCATTCATCATGCAACGCGTGAAATTCATTTGGGGAAATGCCTAGTTGAGAACATAACCACTAGGAGGTGCAGAATTAAAATACCTACCTCTTAATAACGGATGTGATCGTAAAAAATTGACCTAGACCTTTGCTTATGGGGACATACAACATACAAAATAGACGATAAAAGGTACACAACCTAATATAGAAAATATAAGGTACAAAACTCAATATACAAGATAAATTACAATACAAGGGAAGGCACTAAAAATAATTGCTAACAACAAAATTATGAAGAATATGTACACATAAGAGGGAGTTCATGGCCAACCACGAAACCTATTTAGGCGAGTCTTAACTGACGATTTTAGTTTAACAGTTTCCGCGAGATCTGCCCTCAGTCTTCTATCCTCCAGAGACAGGAGGCCCAACCTTTTTAGACGGTCTGGGTACGCTAAAGTGCGCATGCCTGCCACAAGCTTAGTGGCTCGCCTCTGAACTCTCTCCAGGTTCCCAATGTCCTCTACAAGGTGGGGCGACCAAATGCTAGAGCAGTAGTCCAGATGGGGGCGGATATAGGCACTATACAAAATTTTGAAAGACTTAGTGCTAAAGTAAGAAAATGACCGTCGCAACATATATAATGATTTCATTCCGCGAGCTGCAGCAGCCCTACTATGATAATTCCCCAACATATGGCCTGATAGCGTAACTCCAAGATTTCTAATAACTGTGTGCGCCGCAATAGGACGTCCTCCCTATGTATAATTGAAATGGGTATTGTGATCCCCACAGTGTAGAACCATGGACTTATTGGAATTAAAACTCATACTATTGAAGGATACCCAGTGGGCAAGCGCGTTAATATCAGTCTGCAGGGCCCGGGAATCACGTTGGGTCACAATTCGACGTCCTATCTTGTTGTCGTCCGCAAACAGTTTGAGAAACGACTCCTTGACAACTAGAGGGAGATCATTGATAAAAATGACGAATAGCGTGGGACCGAAGACTGATCGCTGAGGAACACCACTAGACACCGGACACCAGGATGAAAAGGTACCGATAAGGACAACCCTTTGCGAACGTCCACTCAGGAACTCAGCTATCCAGTTAACTAAGGGGGAAGGCACATCTAAATTTTCAAGTTTGCGAATCAGGAGGGAATGGGGTATCGTGTCGAAGGCCAGATCGAGGTTAACCAGATTCACAGAATCCCCATTATCCAGGCAACGAGTCACTTCTTCCATAGTGGAAAGGAGATTAGTGAAACACGACCTCCGTAAGAGAAAACCGTGTTGGTCATTGGAAAAGAAGGAGCGATTCGATAGAAAAGATACTAAGGTATCTTGAACATGCTTTTCCAGCTCCTTGCAAGGGAGACAGGTCAAACTAATACCGCGAAAGTTGTCCACTACGCACGAGTTGGGAGACTTCTTGATTGCGGTAACATATTGGCCTGCTTCCATACAGCCGCGAGCCAACCAGTGATAATGAAATTATTTAAAATTGAGAGTAAAGGGGATGCTAAAATGGCAGAGCCTTCAGAAAGCAACCGGGGATGAAGAGCATCGGGACCAGGGGATTTACATATCTGTAAGCGCCTTAGGTACTTGCGGACAGTGGCATATGTCAGCCCAAAATCTAGATGTGACATTGGTAAGTGAGCCGTCTCAAACTGGGAAAAAAATTCACCCAGATATACCGCCTCAGCATGGGGTTCACTTATGAAGACAGAGCATAGGAAGTCATTTAGTGCCTCTACTATCTCAACCGGATCCCTAAGCATCACACCGTCAAAGGTCTCTACTGTAAAGGATGAGTGTTTGGGTTTAAGGTACGCGAAACATGTGAGTAAAGAGCTTTGGGGTTAGCTGGAATTTCTACGCCTAGCCTGGTCTCGTACTTCAATTTTGAAGAACGAATATGTGAGGTTAATCGATTTCGGGCCCTCGCGAAGTCATGCCGAGTAGCTACGGAAAGGGAGGTCCTATAACCTCTAAAGGCTGTACGTTTATTTAAGATTAACTGTTTCGTTTCGGTGGTCCACCAAGGTTCCCTACGTAAACCCTTACGAATGTTGGTGGAATTGGTGATCAGGGAAACAGACTCATCCCGTACCTCATAAACAAATTCAAGAAAATGTTCATACTATCGTTTAAGGATGGAGCGTAGTGCACAGCAGACCATTCCTTCGTTAAGAGCGCAGCACGAAATAGTTCGTAGTCGCCTTTATCATAAGCATACCTATGGGGGATAACAGGTAGAGTGGGGAGGGAACAATTTAGCATAAGAGAGAAAAGGAGGACATCATGGTCACTTTTGTCCAGTGGTGGAAGGTGAGCAATATCATGTACCAGATCCCAGTCGAAAGTGAGAACTAAGTCCAAAATCGATGGGATATTATCTCCTCGTCTACGAGTAGGAGATGCAACATGCTGATTGAGACGATAGGAGGTAAAAGTATCAAGTAGTCGTTTCTCAACTGACAGTATTTGTTGTGTTGGAGAGTTAGGGCTATTAAATGAACTTAATCAAATGGTGGTGGGGCCATCTATCGTGTTATTGGAAAGGTGTCTGCTTATAGAAACAGATGGCGCCAACACGATTGGAAAGAGTTGAAACTTAACCTTAATTATCCTACTCAAATAAAACGTGTCTCGCGAATCCCAGATTTGTTTGTATCTCTAGTTCATTTTCTACCTCATTGGTTTAAAATTGAATTAGTGAAAGCATGGAGCTTCTTGTCTGCTCATTCAAAATTATCATAAACGATAAATGTACGTTTCAGCATGGACCAAGAGTCTAAGAATTTAAAAAGCACGCGTTGATAATTATGAATAGGAAAATCACGGTTATTTTAGTTCAATGTGGACCAACTTGGCGTCGCTGAAGTCAATTTCCGACGAAGTTTCTTTCAATTTTGACAAAATGGCGCAGTTGTTGTCGGTTAAATGATTAAGCAACTAAAAGTTTAAGTAATGGTAATTTACCATTGTGTTAAGTAAAAATAACCAGTAAGCAGCCTATGGTGGGCCTTTTTTAAATAAATTCACTGAAATCCATTTCATTTACAAACTTAAAAAAAATATTGAGCTAAGCCTAACCTAACTTTCTCGCACGTACTGTCGCCAGCGTTGACAGTTCCTATAACTCAAATTCGTACCAGAGCCAAAAAATTATCGATTTCAGAAGTAAACTATCGCACGTCTGAAAACTGGAGCTACATTTAAATTTTTTTTGTGAAATACCGACGTTAAACTTAAATAAAAATTAAAAAAAAATTAAAGTTTGACCGATTGAAAACTTATGTTTGAAAGTCACAGTTTTAACTGGTTTTCAGCCCGATTGAAAACAAATTTCGTACGCGTAAGCTGAATAATAAAAAAATGCGTACTATATAGTACGCCATTAAAAATATCGTACGTCCCAAAAGTAGTTCGGAAATTATCGGCGTGTATGTCTGGCAACGCTGGCCCCGACTACGCCTCTCGTAGCGACAGTTGGACAGAGCTCTTGAGGCTCTTCAAAGCGGCTAATGTACTTTAGTAAACCTTCCGATTTAGGCCATGCCTACCGTGTCAAAATATCGGAAACAGTGAGTCCCCTTAGATTCTTGGTCCATGGTAAGCTGATTATTATTATATCTATTAAACAAAAATACTAGCAGAATAATATATATATTTCATTTATATACTTCTGATACAAGAGATTCAACTCTACTGTAAGGCCGGCTCAAGAAATTTTTTCACCCGGGCAAGGGGGATTTCTGGCGCCCCTCTTATTTTGAAACTAAATTACCCCCCCCCCCCCTGTAAAAAACATTACCATGTCCATGTTATAAATTAACGGTTTTCATAACAAAAAATAATCCCTTTAATTAATCACTTTCTAAATACTTTGTGTAAACATATTTAATACCTTCTTTATGGTACATGGTCATTTTACATGGAGTTTGAAACACTAGGTAAGGTGACAAGAGTAGTATACCTTAAGTACATTAATTATAATGTCCATACTGAATAGTATCACGGTTAATATATGTGAAATAAAAGAATTAAGTTTACGAAGAACCCGTGAGTTAAAGATAAAAATAATGAATATTTTTATTTTTAACTCACGGGTTGTTCTTAGGAAACTTAATTATTTTATTCCTTACATTAATTTACATTAATTGCTTTAACAACTTAATTAAAACACTATTTTGCGGGATTTTTTAAGGCCTACACTTATGAACTTTATTGAAACTGTCGTTTGCTTTTCTGCTTCAATGGCTTCTCTTCATTTCCTTTTTTTTTATAAAAAGAACCAGAATGCTTCTTTTTCTCGGACATCTTAATTAAATTCGACGTGACTCTAATTAATATATATCTAACTAAAACTAATAAATGGCTTTCTGCGCGTGCGCGTAAAATAGAAGAGACTAACTGTAACCACGGACACACGACAGATTAAATCGTACCGAAAGACTGCTTTGGAACTAGCCATCGAAAACGGTTTAAATTCATTTTAGAATATTGAATGCCGGTTCATAAGAGCCTAAAAAACAAATAGAATTCTTGAAGATGGCCTGCTAGTTTATTAATCATAAAGCTGGATAAACGACAACGAAATAGCAAGCAAGTACATTGAAGTACTGTATTCCTTTGGGCTTCCTTCTATTCCTGTAGTATCGCCCAATCACTTTTTCTTCTTCATATTATACAGGGTCTTTTTTTTTGCTCGGAAAAGTGTTTTTTTTCAAAAACTATTTATAGTACCGATTTCAAATTTGGAAGGTCAATTCTCTATACCGGGGGACATCAGTTTGAGAAATTTGAGCGTTTTCGGTAATGTTTTTCACCAATTTTGAAAAATTATTTTTCGACCACTAGGTGCGAGATAAAAAATTTCTATTATAAAGTTGTAGGCCGTCATCGAAAACCCTTAAAAATTGTTCACTCGACGAAAAACAATTTATTTATCAGTGAAAATTCGAGCTTGAAAAATTTACAAGTTGGTGAACCCAAATTACGATTGTTTGAAACGATAATTGAAAAGGGAACAAGTCTAATACAAACGTAGTAGAGTTTTCACACTTGAAAAAATGTACACGTTTGGTTTTTAAATGCAGATATTTTATTCACATAAATTTTTACAAAACATTTTCAATAATATCACCATTGGCTGCAACACAGGTTTGTGCGCGGACAATTAAGTTCTCAAACGCTTTCTCTACCATTTCTGGTGTGACGTCTCGGCAAGCACTGATTATTCGTCAAATGAGTTCCTCCCTAGTTTCAATAGGCGTGGCGTATACCTTTGCTTTAACGAATCCCCAGAGAAAATAATCCAGCGGTGTTAGGTCAGGTGACCTTGCTGGCCAATGCACTGGACCATTTCTCCCTATCCACCTTTCAGGAAACTCGTTGTTGAGGTGCTCAGTTACTTGCCGGGAAAAATGCGGAGGGGCGCCATCTTGCTGAAACCACAACTGACGTCTTTCAGCCAATGGAAGGTCGTCGATTGCGTCACTCAGTTCGTTCTGTAGAAAATGTAAATACCTTTGGCCGTTGAGGTTCGTCGGCAGGAAAAAGGGACCAATCAAACGGTTTCCAACAAGTCCAACCCAAACATTGACCCGTTCAAATTGAACCTGGTGATGATATTCAAAACCCCAATGTGGGTTGATGTCAGACCAAAGATGGCTGTTTTGATGATTAAAGGGCCCATCTCTAGAAAATGACGTTTCGTCGGAGAACAAAACATGGCGCAAAAATTGTCTATCTTCTTGGGCAGCATTTAGTAACCAGTTGCTAAATTCATAACGTCTTTGATGGTCTCCGTCAATTAGTCCTTGGTGGAGCGTAGCTCTGTATGGGTGATAGCGATTCTTACGAAGAATTTTCCACACACGATTTGCAGAACAACCCAAATCAGCAGCGGCGTTAGCGCAACTGTGACGAGGATATGCCACAAAGTACGCGAGTACATTGTTCTCGAAGTCTAAATCCGGTTGACCCAATCCGCGAAACCTAGGTTGCAAGTTACCAAATTGATTGAAATCGTGAATTGCTCGTCTTACTGTATTTACAGATGGTGCTCCATTTGGATGTCTTTCTGCGAAGATTTCAGTCACTCTTCTAAGGTTTTGCGCTGCTTCTCCATAGTAAATGGCAACTATCTCGGTACGCTCAGCTACTGAATAACGAGGCATTGTTCGAAATATTATCAAACACTGATAATAATCTCCCAAAGTTTTCCTTTAAATACCCAATGCATGTTTAGGATTGACCTATAGCCTCGTGTTTTTTAAATCCGGTCGTTTTTTTAACCAAAGTTTCAACTGGATTAGGTAATTCGGTTTCAATTATCGTTTCAAACAATCGTAATTAGGCTTCACCAACTTGTAAATTTTTCAAGCTCGAATTTTCACTGATAAATAAATGGTTTTTCGTCGAGTGAACAATTTTTAAGGGTTTTCGATGACGGCCTACAACTTTATAATAGAAATTTTTTATCTCGCACCTAGTGGTCGAAAAATAATTTTTCAAAATTGGTGAAAAACATTACCGAAAACGCTCAAATTTCTCAAACTGATGTCCCCCGGTATAGAGAATTGACCTTCCAAATTTGAAATCGGTACTATAAATAGTTTTTGAAAAAAAACACTTTTCCGAGCAAAAAAAAAGACCCTGTATACCCTGGTTTATAATGAAAATACCAGGAAAGGGCTTTATCCATCAGAACTATCCACTGTAATTTTATGGATTGCTCACTAATGTAAAGTAAATAGTAGCGAAAAAACTTTCATCGACGAGGTTGGACATTTTCGTTGGGAAAACGATTTGTATTTCTAATTAGCTAAAGGTTTTTCAAATTATGTTATGCTTTCATTGAAATTTTATAAACAAATCCAATTCTTGGTAAACCAAAAAGGCACGCAACTCAATTTCGGCGCCCCTCTCAAACCAGCGCCCCTGTTAGACTACTGTAAATTGGCGTTTTAGCGGACAAAATTTCGTAAAAACAGTACCGTTCTCTCATGATTCGTTGAACCATTATTTACGAAAGACAGTTTCTAGAATATAGAGATTTTCAAATAAATATTTCGTCCATAAACCTAAGGATCGCGCCACGTTTACGCTATTTCGAGCTGGCCGTCATGAGAGCCTGTTCATACTGCTAGGTATGAACTTCCATATTTATTGTGGATCAATCAATTTTGCATTGCAATCCAAATCTTTTTCAAAATTTAGGGTAGTAATTGTGGACCCAGCAATTAAATTTCCAATCCCCATTTCACACTCAGCCAAATCTGCATTCCGTTCCAAGAGAAATTTTTTACACTATTTTTCCCAAGTTTACGACTTGTTTTGTTAAATCTTCTTTGAATGAAACATTACTAGGCTAGGAGGCTGACCCCAGTAAAGGCGCACCCGTCTGAATTTTGCATAAGACGGTATGAATCGCCGCTTCAATAAAACATCTTCAAGAAAATCGCCAAGAAGAATAATTTCCGAGAGCTAGAACCTGCAAGTTACTGTTTATACAGGGTGATTCAAAACTCAGTACCAATCTTTTAGGGTGTTGTCGGAGTTGAGCTGAGATGCATGCCTGTCTTAGGCTAGGCGCCCACTGGCTCTCCGTATCCGTCCTGCCTTCCACAAGGCATTGTCTCCGTTACGAAGCAAAGGTTTGTGGAAGCTAAGACGAAGACTTTACGAAGAGCAGTGCTAGAGAGTTTCAAAGTTAGGCCTAAAAACCCCTTTAGGTACGCTACGCACGGACGCAACCCCCCAGCTGGGAAAACCGATTTCAGAAGTACGAGGAGGTTGCGAGTTCGTAGCAAATGTGTTCAAAACACTGCCAAACGATAAGTAAATTTAATTTTGTTTAAAGCAAATTTTTCTCTTCAACTCTCGTGCAAAGGCGGCAGCGACGAAGAAGAGATTCGCGTACCTGTTGGAATACCCTTTCCTACTCAAATCTTTAGCCAACGCTTTTACCCTCCCTCTCTATTTAATTATATCTCGTTCCTTTTCCCAATGTGAGTTCCCCTCTGCTTGGATGGAAGCTAACATTACCCCAATTCATAAATCTGGCTCTCGATCCGATCCTGCCACATTTCGCTCAATTAGTAACTTAAACCACACTCCAAAATTGTCTGAATCCCTAGCCCACGATCAACTACGGTCATTTCTTTTTACCATAAATTTCTTTTCGCCCTTTCAACACGGATTTTTAACTAATCGCTCTTGTTTGACAAATTTTCTCCACGCTACTAACACCTGGTCCAGATGGCTTGACGAGGGTTACACCGTAGACGTCGTTTACTTGGACTTCTCCAAGGCATTTGACTCTATCCCTCTCTCTTGCCTTCTGGATGCTCTTCACTCTGCAGGTGTCGTGGGGGATGCATTAGCGTGGATTGAGAACTACTTGCATAACCGCGGTCAACGGGTTGTCCTTCAGGGCGAAGCATCCTCCTGGTGTCCTATTGGCAAGGGTGTCCCCCAAGGAGGGATCCTGGCGCCCCTCCTTTTCAACGTCCTAATAAACTCATTGCCAGAGGGAGTCGTCTTCGGGCTCTTATTGTTATTTGCGGACGACTCCAAACTATCGGCCAAATTAAAGTCGCTCTCTGATTGTATGCGTTTTCAGGCGGACCTTGATTCGGTTACAGTCTGGGAGACTAAACACGGGTTATCCTTTAACAGTTCTAAGTGTTCGGTGTTCCATTTTGGATCCCAAAATCTTAACCACACTTATTACGTCGCCGGGGTACCACTAAAAACTACTCTCTCAGAGCGTCACAACCTCTACTTTCGCTCCCCACATATTATTCGCACGCTATACAATATTCTGGTTCTCCCAATTTATGATTATTGTTCCCCTATCTGGACCCCCCACCTTGCATCTGATCAATTGGCACTTCAAAAGGCCCAGAACTGCTTTTCTAAATTAACCACCAAATATCAATATCTTCCCGCACCCTCTCGACTTAAATCTCTTAAAATACAATCAGTTACAATTCGACATAAAATTAACAACCTTAGTTTGCTGCATAATTTTTTTTATAACAACCTGGTTCTTGACTTCAATGAATTCTTCACTGTACCTGTTGGTTAGCGCGCAAGAGATCATTCCTTAAAACTAAATAAGCCACTCGACTTAATTCATTTGCTCACACCGTTATAAACGACTGGAACTCTTTGCCCCAAGAAATTATTTGCTTTAAAAAATATTCAAAATTTCGGACCTCTTTAATAGACCACTTCAATAAGTATTATATTTTTTTCTTTTTTGTATTTAATAACCTGTTTATTACTGTTCACTATTAATTTATAACTAAACAATTTTGCCCCCTTTTTTCTGTTTCTCTAGTCCCTACCGGGCATTCTCTCACTCATGTGATCTCATTTGTGGTACATTATATTCTGGAAACACACTACTTTTGAATCTATTCCGAAGTCTGTATACAAGTCGGCAACGGCTTCACAGATGTTTATTGTTCAAATAAATAAATAAATAGGGCGCTTTCTATTCGCGTCCGAAACGAGTCTAGGTGGCGTAACGGCGCTAGCTTCTCCGAGGTAGCGCCTGCTAGAGACCAATTAAAAAGTCATAAGAACGCTTTTTCTTAAATAAACTTTCGAAAATATACGCAAACGATGCAAAAATTATATTAAAATGTAAGTATCATTATTTATGAAGTCAAATTTACGAATAACGATGAGGAAAAACCAACAGCGTCTGCTTTAGCCGCTATCCATCTATGTTTCAATGGCGAACCAAAGGGGGCGTAGCGATTGTTTTTGGTCGCGAATAGTGTGTTACCATGGTAACTATGGATAAAATATTTTCGGAGTTCTAGATGTTCGTCTATGTTCACACAACGCAGCGGCTGTTCAGACGGTGAAAACTGATAGACATGCGAACCATTAATATTAGGCGACCTTCTTTAAAAAATCATTAATATAAAGCAAAGATAATTTAAACTCGTACCCTAGATTCGAATACTGAGAGCTTTCCCATTGACGGTTTCGTTACGAGGCGTTTACCCTTTTCCGGCACGTGACCTCAGAAAAATCGGGCTCCATCGGTTGTGGCACGGCCAACTTCGATCACGCGCTGCCGCGGTATATATAGCGTGGCAGCGCGTGATCGAAGTTGGCCGTGGTTGCGGTAAGGCGCAAACCATGGAGCGAATTTTTTCTGAGTCCCGGCGGGAAGTGGGTAAACGCTATCGGCAACGCGCGAGAGAGAGTGATTTCGAATCTAGGGTACGAGTTTAAATTATCTTTGTATAAAGCAAGAGCTTTTTAGAGATAGAAACTGTGGTGCCATCTACCTGGCTTTCCCTTTTTTCAATAATTAGTGGAAACGATCTATTTGTTTTTAATAAAATCTAAATTGATTTCAGCTATGTGATAATGAGTAATACACAAGCGAATTATAATAAAATAATCCGTTTGGTAAGATTATTATTTTAAACGTTCGTTTCATGGCTTTATCTTAAATTCCTGAAAATCTCCAAATTGATTGTAGACATATGTAACCGAGTGAAGCCTTTGATAATGCTAAATCAATAATTAGTTACGTATTCACTTAGGTACAGACCATAAAATTTAATACTTTTTATTATAAAACAAACAATAACGGATAGATATGATGCTATTAATTATTACAAGGAAACAATACTAATTCATGAAATCTGAATCGTAATTATCCGTAGCTATGGATTCCTGAATAATATCATCTTCTATTATAGCTTCCGCAATCACATCAGTATCATTAATTATCGATTCCTGACCAATATCCTTATCGTTAGCTACAACTTCCTTAATAACAGATTTATCGTTAACAGTTGATTCTACAATAACATCTTTATTTTTGTCCGATTCCTCCGCGAACTCTTTTAGTATCGCATCCTTATGCAAAAGTTGGGCCTCAACCTTAGCCAAGCGCGTTGCCAAACTTTTCCTGGCTTGGTTGACACTTTCGTATCGAATTTGCAGCTGTTCTTTAGTTAGGTTCTTAATTGGATAATTGCTATCAATTTTGGTTCTTTTGGCAGCTTGCTCTGGCGTTTCTTTTCCTTTTCTTTGTTTAACAACGTACAGGGCTGTAGTAGCCTTGCGGCAATGTTCGCACTGCACTTTCATGCCTCTTTTGCTAGATTTATACCACACTTGACAAAAAACTGATTGCACTCTCGGAAACGGAATTGTGAATTTTTCGTAATGCTGCCCATCAGCGAATTCCACATTCGCTTTCATACCAGGACAGTAGGAAAAATCTTTCCCTGTCAACATGTCTATAGTTTCCTCTAAATTACCCAAAAACACCGTCTCTTGCCCCGGCATTGCCACGAAAAACTGTTTAACTTGAGTTTCGCGAAATGGAATGTTAATAGTGCACTTTCCGTTTTCTGAAAATTGAACTTCTACAATTTCCAAATCCTCCTCCATCAAACCCACAAAACTCGACTGCGTGACTGAAATCATTTTTTCATAACGAGTGTTTTTCATAAACTTAAAAAAAAATAAAATACATCTTTTTGTAGCTTTTATAGTTTTATGGGTTAAAAATTAGGGGTTATTCGCTTACCTTTACATTAAGATGTTTTGAACGACAATCATTGACTATTTTTTGAAGAGCTTTACATCCTTCAGTTGGGCTGTTCATGATTTCATTTTCCAGGGGATTGGTCAAAATTTTTACAATGCTGTTCGTCAGTTTATTATTTGGGGGATTCCAAGGAGGCCACGTCTGTGACATTGTCTCTTATAATTGAATATCAAACTTAGAAATTATCACCAAATCAAATATTTTAATAATTTAAATATACTGACCTTTGGTTTTCTTTACATAACATTCTCCCAATAAACACTGGGTACCAACATTTTTCCCTTTCAGTTTGATTTTAAGAGGTCTCAGGGTATTATTTGAAAGATCTTGGGTTCCCAAGTTGGAAACTGGAACCGAACTAGCAAATGGGGCTGTATTTACTTGAATGTAACTTCCAACGGTGCAAGGTTTCGCAGTTAACAAAGTTTGGGTGCTAATAGCTTTGGCAATTTTCTTCATCATCAACGTTTGTGTTACTTTAGTTTTCTGTTTTTTCGCTTTACTTTGTAATAAACTCACTAAATTAAAATTAACTTGGGTGCCAATATTTCTATTCTTACTATACATTGTAAATTTGTTAGGGGTCTCTGAGGCAATTGATTGCACATTTGTTATAACTGGTTGAACGTTTGTTCCAGTGGGTTGAATATTTCTAACAACTGATTGCACGTTGGTAGAGCTGGGTTGAATGTTTGACACAACTGATGGATAATTGGTAACAACTGGCTGAATATTTGTAATGACATAGGTTCGAATTGGAGGATTGACCTTGGGAGCAAAAGTACGCTGAGCAACAGCTCCACCTGCACTGTGATATTTCATACCACCAGCCGTATTCTCAAGAGTTTCCCTAAATTTCATGTCAACAAATGATGTTGGTGCAGACTCTGATTCAGCCGCTGTACTGTCAGTATCACTCTCAATTTTCACAATATTCATATCAACTGATTCCTCGGTATAATTCTATACAGTGAAAATTAAACTTGAAAAACTATTAAATGAATAAATATTAAGAAAAGTACTTACAGAATTTTGGGATTCCATTTTGACAATAGTCGTGTCAATTAAAAGACTACCATCGAGTCTATTCTCCTCCATTTTTGTAATTTTGCGATTAAAAATAATGGCGCTAGACAGGGTTGCCAATTCGTTGCCATTGTTTTGTTGCCATTTTATAAATATGGATCTGGTTGTTGGTTAGTAAGAGTGGCTTCTGATTGGGTATGTAGGAAACTTTCGCCCATAGTAATATCATAGGTAACTTGCAAGGATTATGTACTATACGCTAATAAAACTAGTAAGTTGCTTCTAAGGCGGGGCCGAAGGAAGTAGGTCTTAGACCTTTCAAACATGGACTAGCTAATGTTACAGGGACTGAGGGATAGAATAAACATTTAGCAGGGACCCTGCTAAATGTTTGGTCGGGGTCGACATCACAACGCCGAATTCTCCTTTCTCCGAATTCCCATTTCTCCGAATTGATATAATTCCGTATTGCTTTTACTCCGAAAGTTCATATCTCCGAAGTCCCATTTCTCCGAAATGTATTTAGTGACCTCACATCTCCGCATTCTCGTTTCTCCGAATTCCCATTTCTCCGAATTCCCATTTCTCCGAATTCCCATATCACCGAATTCCCCTTTCTCCGAATTCCCATATCACCGAATTGACATATTCTTGCTTTTACTCCGAAAGCTCATATCACCGAAGTCCCATTTCTCCGAAATATATTTAGCTACACTATGCAGAGATAAACCTCCTACGTGTCACGCCCGCTTGTGGCTAAAGCAAGATTATTTAAATTAAATAATCTTGACTAAAGTTTTCCCTTTATTTTAATTTTTGGTCGTAATTAAATATGATGTTTTATTACAGTATAAGAAAATTGTTTGGTAGCATATTTTATTGTTACAATACAAATTCTATAATGTAGATGGCGTTGTGTTTTCCGTCCTCTGTCAGAAGGGGACAGAAGAATGAATTTTTAATATAAAAACACATATTAAGCTTTCAATATCCATGTCAGCTACATAATTAAATAACAGCAGGAGCCGCGGAATTGGGGGGCAGGTAGGGCCAAATGCACCCCCATTTTGCATGGTAATGTAGGGTTCTTTATGCTTTAGTCGTAGGAGGAGCTATATAGTCATGGAGTACTTCCGCGGTTACTGAATAAAACAGCTTTCAAAAAAAAATGCTTACAAAAAATGTCAACGTTTTGTAAGTAGAATATGTTAAGACAATATAAATTGCGGAAGATAAATAATTTTAAATAAAAAACACTAATATCAGGACCCTAAAAACTACGACTTTTTAAAATCGCGCGGGCAGACTGCCGTGGCTCCTGACAATCGTACCTTTATAGAGTCAGAGAGAAAGAGTAGTAGCACTCTGTAGCTTTGGCCATGGCCGCCATTGTGGGCGCGAATTTTTTATGAAGAGGAAAAAGCATGGATGACGTCGTGTGACGTAGCACTGCCGTTACTCTATAGTACAGGCAAACCGGAAGGTGGGAAACATCGATAAATTTCGTGAAATCCAAAGTTTCCAAATACTATAATTAAATAATTTGTTAAAATTTCACTGTTTAAATAGTATGAAGCGCTCTTCTACGAATTCTTGTCTTTCATACGTTTAAAGAAGAGAAAAAATCGCCATTTTGGTAAATGGCGACTTAAATTATGAAAAAGCCGAGCGAAAAAAGCTACATTTTAACATAACGAGTAATACTTTAGAACGTATTGTATAGTTATCTACCATATTATTATTAGCCTTAAAAAAACGTAACATAATTTTAGTTTATAATTATAATTGCAATTTTATATTAATACATAATAACTATAAGTATGACACGTCCTATTCTCCCAATGCTACGTTAGTTAATGATAGTCTGTCTCGGCAATTAACATTCATCCTATGGACGAACAGATTTTTGCAAATTAAATCGGGACAAATTTTAAACATTACCCTGGTGTTTGAAGGAAGTGCTTTGGCTGGTATATAATACGTAGGTGTCATTTTTTCTAATCCTCCGATTACGCAATCACCCCGCGACAGATCATCATTAATATCATTAACCGACGTCGTTCAGGGAGACTTATGATTATTATGTTAAATATGATATTATATTAAATGATATATTTTATTCAGTTGAGTGGTAATCAGCTTATTTTAATAACAAGTTTTTAACAATAAAAATATTTTGGTACAAGCTAGAGCAGTACAAATAGAATAATTAAGTGGCGAATTGAACTAGCGACGAAATAGAACTTAATCGGCGATAATTAGGTTCCATCTCGCCGCTAGTTCATTCCGCACCTAAGTAATTATCCCAATATAAGAGTCTCTAATAAGGGTACAAACTGGCCACTTACAAGGAGAGTCCCCGATGTGTTATTGCCGATTTTGTTCAAAGTCGGGCGTATATAATCAAAGATTAACCGACGTCTTTCAGTGTCATAATAATGGTTATTATGTTAGTTATTATATTATATATTATAAGGTATATTTTATTTTTAATAATAAAAATATTTTGGTACGCCCTTAAAGCAAAGAGTGTTTATGTAGTCTCAGGGGATTTTAGCTTATTTTACAATTGTTCTCTTTCTGTAAAATGAATAGCATCGCTCTTCGATTAGGAAAGCCCCAAAATTTGTCATAATTGAGAAAAAAGGCTCCGTTGAAAATTCGTAGTTTTTAGGTTTGGCCCGAGGGGCAGTTCACTCCCATGATTAAATCTGCACTCTTGGTTGATTAAATCTGATTAAATTTGATGTCTGTAGCTTTGGCTATATTGAATTTAATCCGATTAAATTTAATGTCTGTAGCTTTGGCTGTATTAAATTTAATCCAATTAAATTTTTAACCTTGATTACTTCTGCACTCTACGAACTGCCCCTCGGTTTGGCCTCGGGTTTGGCCCCGTTTGGCGCATTTCATTTCGCCGTCTAGCTTACCTGCAAAAAGTTCCGATTCCTCGTATGCTTTTATTTTTTGTTGACGTGCTTCGGTAAAACTAAATTGTATCCAGAAAATTCCAAATTCGATTTCAAAGAACAAAATGAGCAGAAATGTTTAAAAAAATTAAAACTCGATGCAATGAAGTTAATAAACGACTACAGGCTCTTATTTTCCAGGAGTCGGATTCTACCTAACCTAACGTTCATAATCTCAGAATGTTATAGAATTTTAGGAACGTGTGAAAAGTATGGGAGACGTCACACTGATACTACTCTTTTTCTCATTTTCTGTATTTCTGCTTGAAATACTTTAACACAGTAATAATAATCTAAACTACTAACGCCCCCATTCCAAGTGAAAATGGACTGCAATTTCTTGAAAACAATATAATAACTTACGAAAGTTAGTTCCGCTATTTAAATCCCCAGATTTAATTTTCATAAACCATGGTACGGATACTAACAAGGAGAGTACCCGAGGTGTTTTTTTCTGATTTTGTTCAAAGTCGGGCGTAATGTAGACCAATATGAAATTTGAAATTTCACAAAATGAAACGGTGCACTATCCATTGGTTTTGCCATGGCAACCGAAAATGTTTTTGACCACTTAAAACAGAAATGAGTTTTTTTCCTTATTTTACCCAAAAATATTTACAACTTTAACCCAAAAATGTTAAAATTTACCCAAAAATGTTCCAATTTACCTAAACGTGGTCGAAATTACCTATTTCGTGATTTTAATTTTTTTTTTAAATTTTCGTAGGTAAAACCGAAAACATTCCATGCTTTTTAAAATGGAGATTTTTTGTTTAAAGTGATCAGAACCATTTTCGGTTGCCATGGCAAATCGAAAGGGAAGTGCAACGTCTCCTTTTGGGAAATTTCATATCTCAGATAGGTCTACATTATATGAAAGATAATTTAAACTCGTACCCTAGATTCGAATACTGAGAGCTTTCCCATTGACGGTTTTGTTACGAAGCGTTTACCCTTTTCCGGCACGTGACCTCAGAAAAATCGGGCTCCATCGGTTGCGATAAGGCGCAAACCATGGAGCGAATTTTTTCTGAGTTCCAGCGGGAAGTGGGTAAACGCTATCGGCAACGCGCGAGTGAGTGATTGCGAATCTAGGGTACGAGTTTAAATTATCTTTGATTATATACGCCCGACTTTGAACAATATCGGCAATAACACATCGGGGACTCTCCTTGTAAGTGGCCAGTTTGTACCCTTATTAGAGACTCTTATATTGGGATAATTACTTAGGTGCGGAATGAACTAGCGGCGACATGGAACCTAATCATCGCCGATTAAGTTCTATTTCGTCGCTAGTTCAATTCGCCACGTAATTATTCTATTTGTACTGCTCTAGCTTGTACCAAAATATTTTTATTGTTAAAAACTTGTTATTAAAATAAGCTGATTACCACTCAACTGAATAAAATATATCATTTAATATAATATCATATTTAACATAATAATCATAAGTCTCCCTGAACGACGTCGGTTAATGATATTAATGATGATCTGTCGCGGGGTGATTGCGTAATCGGAGGATTAGAAAAAATGACACCTACGTATTATATACCAGCCAAAGCACTTCCTTCAAACACCAGGGTAATGTTTAAAATTTGTCCCGATTTAATTTGCAAAAATCTGTTCGTCCATAGGATGAATGTTAATTGCCGAGACAGACTATCATTAACTAACGTAGCATTGGGAGAATAGGACGTGTCATACTTATAGTTATTATGTATTAATATAAAATTGCAATTATAATTATAAACTAAAATTATGTTACGTTTTTTTAAGGCTAATAATAATATGGTAGATAACTATACAATACGTTCTAAAGTATTACTCGTTATGTTAAAATGTAGCTTTTTTCGCTCGGCTTTTTCATAATTTAAGTCGCCATTTACCAAAATGGCGATTTTTTCTCTTCTTTAAACGTATGAAAGACAAGAATTCGTAGAAGAGCGCTTCATACTATTTAAACAGTGAAATTTTAACAAATTATTTAAT
This sequence comes from Leiobunum rupestre, assembly GCF_980474605.1. Lineage (NCBI taxonomy): Eukaryota > Metazoa > Arthropoda > Arachnida > Opiliones > Sclerosomatidae > Leiobunum > Leiobunum rupestre. The sequence goes on along the minus strand of NC_143392.1, from coordinate 25,804,547 downwards.
TATAGTATTTGGAAACTTTGGATTTCACGAAATTTATCGATTGACCCTGTTTCAATGCATGTTTCCCACCTTCCGGTTTGCCTGTACTATAGAGTAACGGCAGTGCTACGTCACACGACGTCATCCATGCTTTTTCCTATTCATAAAAAATTCGCGCCCACAATGGCGGCCATGGCCAAAGCTACAGAGTGCTACTACTCTTTCTCTCTGACTCTATAAAGGTACGATTGTCAGGAGCCACGGCAGTCTGCCCGCGCGATTTTAAAAAGTCGTAGTTTTTAGGGTCCTGATATTAGCGTTTTTTATTTAAAATTATTTATCTTCCGCAATTTATATTGTCTTAACATATTCTACTTACAAAACGTTGACATTTTTTGTAAGCATTTTTTTTTTGAAAGCTGTTTTATTCAGTAACCGCGGAAGTACTCCATGACTATATAGCTCCTCCTACGACTAAAGCATAAAATTCTTAGGTGGGCCCATACTTCAGGAAATAATAGGGGGTAAGGGAGGAAATTGTATGGAAGTTTATATAAGTAAAGAGACCAAGAAGTGGGGGAGAAAACTAAGCTTTAATGGGTAAAAAATATGCGGTACTTCGGCCGATAGGCCTTCAAGGCGAAAAACTTTATAACGACTAGTTTATATAAATGATAAATTTGGGGGGGGGGGGGCACGGGCCCATTGGGCCACCCCCTAGAACCGCGCCTGAAGTATGCCACTACACCTTTATTCCATTAAAAAATCTTCTACTAACGAGTAAAAAGGTGGACTACGTTAGATTTTAACCTTTTTATTCATCCTAGTAATTTTGGGAGTCACAACCAGGCTTGGAAATAAGGTTTATTTATAAACTGTTCTATTTCGCCAGTGACTCCCAACTCTGGAATTATTTAATTGGTCACGTTGACAAGTTGGTTAATAACGGTAGATAATGGACGCTTCAATAAAAGATACTCGGTTTTATGGCACGCCAAAAAGGACAAAATTCGACTTTGCTCTCTCTCGGTCTCAGAATGCGAAAACATCGAAAAACAGCCCTCACTCGGACATCGTTCACCCTCTCTCTGTCTTAGATTGCGATAATGCGATCACATCGTATTCCCTCTCTCTGACGTCGTTATACACCCTCGCACTGACGTCGTCTAGCGGTCTCTCTCTGACTTCTTGTTTCACCCTCGCTCTGACTTCGTGTTTGACCCTCGCTCGGACGTCGTCTAGCGGTCTCTCTCTGACTTCGTGTTTAACCCTCGCACGTCGTCTAGCGGACTTGTGTAATTTGTAGGAAGATATTTACCCTTCCCCCTCTGCTGGCAGCGAGATGAGGGTTTTAGTACTATAGTAGCCCCTATCACAGCTTTTGGTAGTATTCTACGGAAGTGTAGTAGTCTTCAACGAATTTATCACTAGGTTCGTGATTCAACTCTTCGGCATTTTATAACCCTAACTAAAATTTTAGATCTCTTTTTTAATTAAACTGCTACACCTAAATATTGGTTTATTTTATTTAGGTATGTTGACGTAAAATATTTTTAAGGTGGCTTGATTTGTAGTGCATTTTGAGTAAGATTGTTTTAAAAACCAACAACATTTATTTATTCGAAGGGAAAAGTAGTGTAAATGTCAAGGATTTTTCTGAGGAAAACCGCGGAAAAATGGTCATCTCGTATTAGAAACTGCATAAATCTGATTCTCTAGTTTTGAACTTCTAACATTATATTATGTCGGTGAAAAGTTGGAAGCTGTTGAAATAATTAATAATAAATTCTATATTAAACGATTATAATATTTTTAAATATGGTTAATTTTTATTTACGCAAAGAAAACAAGAAATTAAGAATATGTTAAGATGAAATTGCACTTAATATTTAAAAATATCTTAATTAATCAATGATTGTGTTCGTGCGCCTTATGCGAATGCGAAATAATTAACCTCAATTGATTAAAACTAACTTTATAACTTTATTTAATATATTCTAGACAAAATACAATGGCTGTGTTCAGCCCACTACATTCCGAAAAACCCGACTGAAAAACACCTCGTCTCTTAAAAATAAATTTGTCCGGGTGAAGGCTCCTCTCCCACGTGACAGTCTACTTCTCTCTCATTTTTGGGGAAGGAATAATTGGGTTCAAGGTTCTCGTGAATGTTTTGAATTGTTTTCGTTTTCTAACGCTGTAGTACAGGGTGTTGATTTCAAAGGCAGGGGAATAATTATTTGACGGAACAGAATGTTTCGTCGACTCTTTTTATAATTAGTGCGTTTAAACACTTTCTTCTATATATAAATGCTAAAACATTTACAAACCTTAAACGAAAGTCTTGAGAAGTTCTAGTGTTTTTTTAAAGGAAAGGTTAAAAACATCTTTTGTCATTACAGTGCTGATTGATACTGTGTCACATTTTTAACTAGAAGTCCATTTTTTTAAATTCACTAAAATTCACTTTTTTTTTAAATTTGGTCAGTAAAAGTCACTTTTTATCAAATTTGGTAGGTTTTCTTTACAAAATATTTTTCAGAGTTACTTTTCGTAGATAACATTACTAATAATCTAGCATTATTTGTAAGTTTAACTCAAAAATATGACAACTTTTTAGTTAGAACATTTTCCTTTCAAGTTCGATTCTCTTATTTATCTCCCTATAATTGGAAATATTTTTGCTTCGCAGTCTCGTTATATCTCTACTCTGCAAAAAAGTTACTGTTGTGGTTTTTACTTTACTGAACTATCTTTAGTGACGTTTCGATTACTATTCCGTCTCATTTTGGTCACTATTTTCAAAGTGGCTAGTCACTATTTACACTAAAATTTAGGCAAACTTTGAGTATCAACACTGGACACTGGCATTAAAGACCTTGAAAAAAAAAATCTCAATGCAATTAGAATTATGTTTATATCCAAGGTTGGTAAAATCGTTTACGCAATATCTATCTATTTACACTCTTAAAACGATTGGGTTATTTTAAAGAAAATTTAAGTAGATTTGGCATTCTAATTAAATATTGGGTTGTTAATAATTTAACCAAATATTGGGTTACACCTTTCTTAACACAAAATTTAGTTATACTGAATTGTCTCTTAACCACCAACTAATTTTTGGTCAACTGGCATACTTCAACCCAAACCTCCCTTTTAGGTAAAATCGTCCAAGTCTTTTTTGGTTCCATAAATACCAAAGGAACCAAATCCCTTCAGTTGTTAATTGCCTTACACCATGCGAAAATCAGAAGGGCAGATGATTCAGTTACAGGGAATCCTAATAATCATATTTCAAATTGCAATCATGATTTAATTATTTGCAATCTTCATACAGCCAAGTTAATTTAATCATACACCGGTATCCTGACAATCAAGGAAATGATCTGCCCTCCCTAAAAACCATTCATAACTTTAAAAAATCGGTTGTAATTACTGTTCAACCATTTGAATAATACTAAACTAATTTATGCATTTCTGTGAAATATTTGGCCCAGGTAGTTTAAATACAAAATGTAAAATAAATAATTTAACCTCAAGTCTTTTTTAAGGTTTTTGTTTTTATTTTAACAACTTTGGCCTGAAAAATATCTAAAGCCATAGGAGGGAGTGGGAAATGGCCGAAGTGTTGGTGTTCCACACCAAAAAACTTGAGGTTATCTTCCCTTTAAATCATGTATTACCAGTTTTCAGGTATGAGCTTTGGGGGAAAAAAGCTTTCAACAACGATGAAGCATATATGGGTTGAGTCTAAAATTGCCTGTTCCCATTTCCGTCTAACTTTTTCATTTTGAGGAAATTTGTGAAAACTAACTTTAGTTTGATGTTTAGTCGACAAGCAATTTTTGATCAAACAATAATGAACTGTGGTGGTACTAAATAAAAACAGACAATTATTTCATGTCAATTGCATTCAGGGTTGGCAATTTTTGGATTTTTTAAAAAAAAATCAAATAAATCGATTTTTTTTATTTAAATCGGATTTTTATTGATTTTTTTGATTTTAATTAAAATTTCAAAGTTTTATATAATTTAGTATAATAATTTTACCTAAATCAAATATGTTTTCATTTTTAAAGACTAATATGTATAATGAATTTGTTAAATTTAAGCTAATAATCATATAGAAGTTTTTTTTTAAACCTATTTTGGTACTTCACAAAACAAATTTGGCGTAATCCCCAGCCACTGGTAGAATCCAATGCAACATTAGGGGGGAAATACAAGAAAGATTATAATTAAACCTAAATTATAACAATTGGCGAGGCTTTTTCTTTTTCAAAAATACTATATAAAATTGATTTAAGTCAATAATTATTTAAAAAAAAATCATTGATTAAAATCGTGATTAAAATCAAGTTGATTTAAATCAGCCAACCCTGATTGCATTACATGTGAAACGTTATCATAGAAAGTAAACAAATGAGCCTTAGCTTGATGTATTAAAACGTTTAAAAAATCACACACGCCCCCGTTTAAATGCAGCAAGCTGACGTCACACGGGTGGTTTTTCCTCCATATTACCGACATCTGACGGATATCAAATGCGGAAGCTAAGAGCCAGATTTAAAAAAATTAATGTATATATTATGGCCTGTATTACAGATTAAACAAAATTAATGAATATATTATGGCCTGTATTACAGATTTAAAAAAATTAATGTATATATTATGGCCTGTATTACAGAAGGCTATGATTCGGCCGATGGCTCGTTTGTCTGACTGCTCGTTTTGCCGTCTGCTTACCAGGCTTGGAAATAAGGTTTATTTCTAAACTGGTCTATTTGGCCAGTGACTCCCAACTCTTGAATTATTTAAGTGGTCACGTAGACCAGTTGGTTAATAATACGGTAGATAGTTTTGAATTAATAAACTGGACACTGGACCAGTGAACCCCTAGCTTTTGAATAAAAAAACTGGTCCGAGAAATTAATAAACTGGTCTTTGACCCAGTGACCACCGCTTATATCCAAGCCTGCTGCTTACTGCAATTTTCTTGTTTTCTTTGCGTGAATAAAAATTAACCATATTTAAAAATATTAGAGACGTTTAATATAGAATTAATTATAAATTATTTCAATAGCTTCCAATAAATGTTGTTGGTTTTTAAAACTAAGTATAAGAAGATAATATTATTATTATTATCATCCTCTTATGTTATAAATAATTAAAATTTTATGTAATATTTTTATAATACCAGGCAATTTTAAAGCTTCTCATGGAGTTAATTCATTTCGTATAAAATTATCTTTTGGAAAAAGATGAAAACTCATTCCTTTAGAACTAAACATATTACTTTTGCAGTACGGTATGCAACAAGTGTTTCCTTTTAACCAGGTAACTTTTTTGGCATGTTAAGGCTTAGCAAAAAACGGTAAAATGGAACAATAGCCCCGCCACCCCTTTGCCCCCCTTTCTCAACCCCCCTTAAAGTACTTTTTAAGGAGATTCCAATGGTGCGAAAATTATTCCCCGCAAAGCATTATTTAAAAAGTTAATTAAAAAATGCCCAAAGACTATACCTTGGCGGCTGACGGCGCTGCGCATTCGTGTTGGATGAGGTAGGACTGATGACGTGGACGATTCTTTTAATTCCTAGATTTTAATACTTTTTGGATAACGTAGGACTGATGACGAAAAAGAAGAAGGCAAAACTGTAATAACTTTAAAGGGTTGGGATTTTTCCCCGTATTTCAACGCATGTCATATTATATGTCTTCTGCGTGATGTTGACTTATACAACGTCGAATGTATTCAAAGTAATGGAGCCTGACGGCGCCGCGCACTCACTTCGCTCGAGCGCTGGGGGCGCGCGGCGCCTCCCCAACCCCATACTAAAAAAAGCTATGGGCCATCTATAACGCAACCTAGAGGACAGCACCAAGCCTGACGCATCAAGTAACGTCAACCCGATATTAATACAACTAACCTAATAGAATAAATAACCTAGCCTATTTTCCCCACCAAAATCCCTAAAATTCGTTGAAATACCGCGAAAATACCGAAAATAGTAAGTTAGTAATGTTTTGCATGTCCCCATTTTTCTTTATCGTCATCAGCCCCACGTTATCCAAAACGCATTAAAATCTAGGAATTTAAAGAGTCGTCCTAGGGAAAATTCACTGCAAAAGGCCAATGTTCAAAAATTCATATCTCTGTAAATATTCATTTCCGGCAAAAAGTTATTTAACATTAAAATAACTACCTACTTGCCGTCTATAAAATATATATATATATATATATATATATATATATATAAGAATCGGGGGGGGGGGCAGCTATTCTACACTTTACCCAAAATTTCTGAGTTAAATAACGCTTTAAATCACTAACCTCGTCGCCAGAATTAACAGAATTAGAATATTCCGAACTTGCGGAACTACGCGAAGACCCGGTATCGGACATGGTTAGTGAAAAAAGAATACGGTTGGGAAATGATTCTTTCCTACCTATATAGTAGCCCACGGTCATTTTAATCCTTTAACAAAAGCTTTGTTTCGGGCACCGTCATTTTAATCCTTAGACCCCACGTCTACTACAGCAGCATATTTCGAAAATATTGTGGTCCTACTGGCGCCATCAGCATATTTCGCGAATATTGTAGTCCTACTGGCTCCATTACCACTCCCAATAAATAAAGAAAGGCTGATTTTCGACCGGGAAAAACGGCGCGACGACGGTGAGCTCTCTTCGCCGCGGAGTGAATTCTACGCCCCGAACCGTTCGGTTCGTACATCTTTAAATTAGAATATCTTTAAAATTAATTATTTGCGGCTTATAATTTTTGCACCATTAGATTCCCCTTAATAATTACGTTATTATGGTGTAACTAAAGAGTGGAAACTAGGTGGCGGTGCTATTGTTCAAAATAGCCCAAAAAACTGATGTTACGTTCGAGAAAGTTTCCAGCTTTCTAATATTTCACCAAGCACTATATAAATAATATTTTTTAAGTCCTGGCTGTCGGAAATATTACTTCTTGGCAATTTCTGGGAAGATGTTTTATTTAAGCGCCTATTTTGAAAATAAACTGGACACTGGACCAGTGAACCCCTAGCTTTTGAATAATAAAACTGGTCCAAGCAATTAATAAACTGGTCTTTGACCCAGTGACCACCGCTTATTTCGTCTGGGCGGCGTAAAAATTCTAAGAAAGAATTTTTATCTTGAGAAGAGTTCTTCGTGAGAATTTTTCTCCCCGTGAGAACCATATAAATAGAAATGAGACTAGAACCACTGCGCTTTCCGCCAATCCCAAAGGAAACCGGCAACCTAGAAGGCTGCCATTAGGGTAGAATCGGGCTATCCGCGCCATCTGACAGGCAGAAATTTTGAAGGTTGCGAGCCACTGCGCATCACGTCGTGCGCAGTGAGGGTACTTTTGTGTTTGCGTTTTTCGCGTCTATAAGCATAACCGCGGAAAATAGAAAATGGTAAAAATTGCGTATTTGATTGGTCTGTACTAACCGATTTGGGAAAGAAATACAATCCTAATTTCATAAGTATGTAATATTATAGGAATTATTTTATACTAAACTCGGAATATAAGTATTTTTCATTTTCAGCGAATTTAAGACCATATGTTTGACGTTGAGTTTTGGAGTTGCCATCATCACAATAGTTTAATCAGAAAACTAATTATGTTAAATGCCAAAGTTCACCTGATTAAAATTTCTAGCGACAAAAACTTGGAAATGAAAGGGAAAGCAATTAGAGATAAGCTTTCAAAGCTTATTTTATTTCAAGGTCAGTAAATTTAAAACGTTTATAAAACTGTAATTTACGGTAATGCATTGTGAACGTAATGATTTTCATAGTTGTTTAAATAACTTATAATATAATAAATCTGTATTTTTTACAACTCTACAATGCCGAAAACCGATCGAAGAAATGATAAACAAACCAGACAACGTTGCAAACGACGTTATGCCACGTGATCATATTTAGTTTAATTTTTTTTTATTAGATGGCGCAGATATGCGCAATTCCACTCTAATGGCGGCCTTCTAGCTGGTACATCTCTCCCCAATCCAATCGTGGTTCTAGTCTCATTTCTATTTCTATGGTGAGAACTCGCTAAAAGGCGTCAAATGTAAAAAGACTATTCTAAAGATGGCGGATTACGAAGTTACGATAATCCCACGAACGTAGTAAACTAAGCCTTTGACAATAAATATTATTTTTACACGATTTCACGACAATATATGAAGGAAGGAAATATTTTATTTATAATTTAAAAGGAAAGGAAAACTTGTAACGTCACAACTATAGTGTTAATAGTGGCCACCGTGACAGCAAAGATAATTTAAACTCGTACCCTAGATTCGACGGTTTCGTTACGAAGCGTTTACCCTTTTCCGGCACGTGACCTCAGAAAAATCGGGCTCCATCGGTTGTGGCACGGCCAACTTCGATCACGCGCTGCCGCGCTATATATAGCGTGGCAGCGCGTGATCGAAGTTGGCCGTGGTTGCGGTAAGGCGCAAACCATGGAGCGAATTTTTTCTGAGTTCCGGCGGGAAGTGGGTAAACGCTATCGGCAACGCGCGAGAGAGTGATTTCGAATCTAGGGTACGAGTTTAAATTATCTTTGGTGACAGTTACCGTTTTTTATCAACAGGCAAATTACATTGGTGACGTCGTGAGTTTCGAATTGAAAGCACTCTATTGGCTAAGTTAGAAGAAACCACCTATAGACTGTTAGAAGGATGATAAAATACGCGAAAAAGTAGATAAGTCCATAATTAAAAGGGATAATATAGCTAAATCCTAAACAAATTTGAAGAAATTTAAAAACTTACTAATAACTAATATATATATATATATTATATATATATATATATTATATTATATATATATATATATATATATATCCCTTTTAATTATGGACTTATCTACTTTTTCGCGTATTTTATCATCCTTCTCACAGTCCATAGGTGGTTTCTTCTAACTTAACTTATCGTATATACTATTCTCCACCACACTCCCCCCTTTTCGGCTTTCCGTTGCTATATGCAACGCGTTTTGAAATTTTTAATGTTTAGGCTTAGTTTCTCTTTTCAATTTGATAGTCGCCAGCCAGATTTCCCGCACGGTACTGACGAGTTCCAAATAGAACGAAACCGGTCTACCGTTGGAATTTCTGGCTATTTTATTTGTTTTTAATTTAGTTTATTACTCGAAGATCTATTTGATCCGAGTTTCGCGTTGCTCGAAGACCTATCGGTACGAGTTATTACTAAGTTTTTAAATTTCTTCAAATTTGTTTAGGATTTAGCTATATTATCCCTTTTAATTATGGACTTATCTACTTTTTCGCGTATTTTATCACTCTATTGGCTACCCAATAAGGCAGCGCTTTCTTAAAATCAGTCTCGCGCAAAATTACCATTCTGGCCAATTGCGATAAAATAAAAGCGAGTATCAAAATTATTGAAGTTGGCTCTACTTGTGGAATTTGAAAATACCTTTACATTTTTGAAACTGGTGAATTTTTACATGTTTTCCGCAAATACTTACGAGGGTTTAAGTATACAATAAACCTATTGCCGGGAGTAGTGGCTCACTCCTGTAATCCCAGGCGTGCGGGAGGCAGAGTTTGTGGATGGCCGTGTGAGGGCGACCACCAATCCCCCAACGGGTGGTCGGAATACTTCCGCCACGGGTGTCCCCACGTATCCCCCCTTTGGCGTGGCCGTCACACATATCTCGCCCTGATTAATCAGATGGTGTCTTCGCCGGGCTCGCGGTCTTCTCAGACTCAAATTCAGCCCTTTCTTCTTTGAATAAAAAAAAAATAAATAAACCTATTCCTCAAAAGGATAACCATAATTATGATAATTAAACAAGTAAATTATTAAAACATTATTATTTATAATTTCATTGGAATAAGCGGTTAAATAAAACTTGCAGGTTACTGTCTATACAGTGCTTGTTGAAATAATGGACACTTTTTACCTGTAAAAAGAACGCCTTGTTTGTGCTAAGCCTTAATACGTCAAAAAAAGGTTACCTGGTTAAAAGGAAACACTTGTTGCATATCATCAGATGTGAATAATTATCCACATCTGATATCATACAGGTTAAAAGTTTTTCGCTCTACGCGGGGCATAGTGTTTCCCCTTGCGAAGCTCTACGCCATCTTTCTGGCAACACAAATCAACGTCCCTCGCACGGATACTGACGTTTCATTTCTACTGACTTTCTAAGTGCCCTCGCTATGCTCCTCTCGCATACTTTACGGGATCCTGTGATAAACTATAGATCATCCACGCCGTTCGAACTGCCCACGTTACCTTTCATTTCGTCTCGTGACCGGGGCACTGAGGCGTCCCTCCAAACGAAGCAGCAAACAAACCCGTTCAAGAAGTCTGCCTGGGCTCAGCCCGAACATAAGCGCAGTCTTCGGTTTGACCCCTCAACGAATTTTTAAATTCAACCACTTACAAACTTATCAACACGCTCATTCTGCCATCACGGACGACTTTCAACAATTCTTCCGAAACCAGCCTCCCATTAACTATATCACTCCTCTACGCCTTCAGCGTCGAAGGAAAACTTTGATAGCTCTGCCGACTCCCCACTAAAGAAGTTCTCCTAAATTATACATCCTTGTCGCCACGCTTTTCGCTCACACTTTCAACGGGAACTATCAACATCAACATGTTCTCTATGCTCACTCAGACATTGAGAGGCTCTCTTTCTATCATTTAACTGCTCTGTTTCATCTGGAAGAAGGTTTTCCTGAGCTATCTAGTTTTCAATAGCGAAGCAAAGGAGGCGTAGCGGTAGTTTTTGGTCGCGAATAATCTTAACAGCCAAGCTAGACTTTCCCAACTATGGTCATACTCCTAATACATTTAAAAACTGTCTTCTAATGTGTGGTTAGACACAGCTGGTGCCACCTGGTGGTCGATATGTGAAATTCCAATGACCACCATTAACATAGCTCAACTCCCTTTTTAAAAGCAAACCAGTTCTTACACATGTTTCAAGTAAACACAAGATTTCATACCAAATATACTGTTGCCATTGACTACAGAATAGACCAAGCTAATCATACTAACACTTCTGAATTATTGTGTAATAAGTTATGCTACTAATGTTAAAAACAAATATTTAAATCAATGTACTTCATTTTAATTACAACAATGTTATTTTCTTAAAATTGATATTATCAGACAAGTGATTAAAGAGTAATAAGTTTATTGTATAAGAAACACAAACACCAATTATAAAAACATCTATTTTTAATCATCTTTATCTTTTTTATTTGTTCCTCTTAAATCAGGTACTACATTATCTAGAGTGGTTTTACTCTAAAAGAGAAGATAAATTAAAAATAAAGTAAAGAAGTTAACAAAATTTTTTCACCATTTACCGAAAAAGGCATTAGATCCCTTTTCATTGCATAAGCATCTTCACCATCAGCGTAATATTTTGGTTCTATTTCACTTATCCTGTAAAAACAAAATCCCCTTTGGTCTTAAAAAAATTATAATAAGATGTATAATAGACAGGGTAAGCTGGTGATAGAAAACATGTAGGGAGAAAGTGTAGGATAAACCGTCTGTGCACAATAAAGCTACATCTATACTCTTACTCGTTTTTTAGCGCGTGCTTAACCTGTCTAATATCTAGAACTTACGTAAACCCAAGAGTATTAGTATACAAATGAAGGGCAGCTCTATTACTCTTCCTAACATGCAAAGACACGTATTTTGCTTTAAAACATTCAACCATGGCTCTTGAAGATTGATCCATCAATTTCTGAGCCAATCCTAGTCGTCTGTGGGATCGTTTGACTGCGAGGGATGTAATATGGCCATGAGGATCATCATCCGAATCCTCTTCCCTGAAAATTACTTAGCTTTATTCAATTATTAAGTAAATACATTGTGAACTTTGGAGAAATTACATCTTTGCTAAGACATATCCCACAATATTTCCTTTGGTATCTTCCGCAACATAGGAAAGTTGGGGCCAGGAAAGTCCGTGATAAAAATAGTATTTCATTTGATAGTTTTCTGGCAAGCAAAGTAAATTACAATGCTGCATGTTCATCAAATCTTCAGGCTAGAATATTTACAGTAATGTAGGTGATAAAGTAAATAGAGTAATTATCCATATCAAACCTAGGGCAAAATAAATCATAGTACCTTTGCACAACGTATATTCATTTTTGAGGGATAAAAACTACTGAAGTTCCAGTAACTTAAATTACGAATACAATCATTAAATTTTAAAAAAATTAGGTTCGTCCTCTCGAGAGAGCGTGCTTCTACAATTAACTTTAGCAGACTACAAACACCAAAGATTCGTCTGCAGCAAAATATATGTTGCCCAAGACATAAGTGAATACAATAATAATTCACGGATTACCTTAATGCCATTTGAAATTATATAATAGACCTGTTAATCCTACGTTAGGAAACGCGAAAGGAAAATTTTTATGGTAAAAACACTCTGCTAAATCTACACTCCAACCCTTTTCTAGCGCAGCCCTATTCCATGGACACTAAATTTAAGCAAAAGCGACATAAAATCCAAAAGTGTGTCATCTCTAGCTTTGCACCTTTTAATATATTTACTGAGAGCTAGTCTTGCAATAGACTAGATAACCTACAAGTAAGAATAGTACTAGCAACCATATATTCAGTCTATGATCTGGCACGATTTCCTCTCTTTGACATACGTTCTGAAACGCCTCACCGGCAGGCTTGGAAATCAGGTTTATTTTTAAACTGGTCTATTTGGCCAGTGACTCCCAACTCTTGAATTATTTAAGTGGTCACGTAGACCAGTTGGTTAATAATACGGTAGATAATTTTGAATTAATAAACTGGTCTTTGACCCAGTGACCACCGCTTATTTCCAAGCCTGCTCACCGGTTCGAGCGACTCGGCAGGTGTATACCATTGAGTTGAGAATATAACTAGAGATACATATACGGGTTCAGAAATCAGGGTTTTGTGGGACAAATTTTTCACAGACTGAAAGTTTTATCATTCGGCGGTAACGCCTTCTATCTTTTCCAAAAATATAATTTTTTGAAATTTCGCCTGCTTATATTCTTTTTTCACGTGTATCTTAGTGGTAATTTGTATTTAGATTTTTAAATTACTGGGAAGAAACTCAAAATAATGTTTAATATTGTGATAATAATAAAAAAGTAAATATTGTATTATTCTAACATAGTAACATAACTCCAAACTGTTAGAATTAACATAACTATTGGCCTTTGAACCATATCAATTCAGTATTTTCCTAATGCATTCCCTTTTCAACAACTCATTAATATTCTTCGTAATTTTACTATCTTAAGTCGTTGTAAAAGTTAATTACTTTAGGGAAGGGGAAATTTAAATTATAAAGTTCAAACCAACCTCTTGGTCAAACTTGGGAGGATAAGGGAGTCGTAAATTACCCGCTAATTGTGTCCAAGCTGGGGTACTGAGACTCCGGGGACGATTTGAGCGCCATCTACACGAATAAAGATTTGAAATGACTGAATGCAGAGGGTAGGCTGAGAGCAGGGAGGATAGATGACGCTTAAATCGTACTTGGTCCGTTATGGGACTCGGTTTTCCTGCTTGGACATATTGAAGCCGTAATTTAGCACTCCCTTTGCCTCCTTGGTCAAACATCCCTAGTAGCACAAACCTGGCGTTTTAGAGTCGGCAGTGAGTCGCGGAGTCCATTTAGTGTCGGCATCGTTTTAAAGTCCATATTTTTCAGTTGCCCGCCAGTTGAGACGATTAAGCTGGTTTCACACTCGACGGAAAATATGCCGGAAAGACGATAATAAACGCCGAGCTGAAAATTGATTCCCATTCGATATACCGCTAACGTTCAACTTTACGCTGCTAATTTTCCGTCGAGTGTGAAACCAGCTTTATATTTTTTAGCCGACGGTAAAACACCCGATTAGCCGCCACCTGCATATTTTAATTATAACGCTGATGCAGTTTTTAATATTTTATGATATTTTAACTACTAAACGATTACGCCAGGCGCTATAAGAAAAATTAATCGTTAGAAATTAAATATGTCTTATATTTAAACAATCATAAATTAAATAAAAAATTTAAAATTTATAATTTACCGTCGGTTAAAACGAGATCGAGCCAACAGCTCCCTACACTAACTATTACCGTTATATATTCAGGATCCCTAAGGATTTTTAGCAATAATCATGTTGGCGATATTTAGCCCTTCTTCCTGCACCAGCTCAAGCAACATTACCAATGCCAAAATATATGCTTAAAAATAAGCTTAATTTAGAAATTTAGTTTTAATTTTTTATAGTGAAAAATACTTTGCACCGTATTGCCAATGTTTGACAGTAGAAATTCCCTCTATTTTCTTAAATTTTGAGCATGTAAGTTTGGGAATAGTTCTTTTTATAATGTAACCTGGTCTTCTTGTTTAAATGTTGCTCTTACGTCACAGTCTTTTACTTTCAAAAGTCTACGAGCGCACGCTACAGTCGCGAGGAATATAGGTTTTTCTACTGCACGTGCAAATTGCTCGTGCGAAGAATATACTAAGAATTACGTACAAGAAACATTTTAACAAGTTTAGCAAGACCACTTTTTATTTTATAAAATCAACTATTGCGTTTAATAGAAATTTTTTTGATGCCCCCAATTCTCTTGTTGCCCTAAGCAATTGCTTGTCTCATTTAATGGTTAATCCAACCCTGTATGTTACATATGGTGGCACCAAGCGACGCGAAGCAGTTCCTGCCCATCTCCACTTCTCACATGCGTTTGGGGAAGAGGATAAAGTTTCCCTGCCAAAAACATTGCACCTTTACGCGGTAATCTACCCTCTACTTCTTTTATATCTCTATGATTGTACCTCTATATTAAAGGAATCCCTCACTCACAACAGGGGAAGGCATAGGGGTCACAAAAAACTGGTTTTGAAGCACACTGCAAGTCTGGATTTTATGTTACCCCTATGCCTCCCCCTGTTGTGAGTGATGGATCCCTTTAAGGTTTTAAGGTTTTATTGATGCCGTATTCGACACCCTTTTGGAACCGGGCGGCTCACAAAGAGCACAGCAAAAACAAATGTCAATATCCAACACAAATATAGAGAGAAAAAAATACATGAAAAAGTACCATTAAAATAACAGATTTGGTAAGAAAATATAAAAGTCCACGAGATTAAGTGCAATGAGATGGAAAGTCAGTTAGGCCTTATATCCGTTAAATTACATAGTAGGGAAATACAATGCAATATAATAATTAATTATAATAATGAAATGAAATACAATGCAATAGTTGTAGACGAGGAGATATTGTGTACAAAAACTAGTGAAATACTGAAGTGCAACCGAGTTAATCTCAATATCACAGAATTCATCGCCATATCACAGAGTTAATCGCAATATCACAGAGTTAATCTCAATATCACACAATTCATCGCCATATCACAGAGTTAATCGCAAAATCACAATTAATCGCAAAATCACAATTAATCGCAGAATCACATAAGTAATCGCAGTATCACAGATATTCTTTATAACAATTTCGTATAGCCCTTATAACAAGGTCATTTACAATAAGAGGGATTACTTTTGTAGTCGAAACTCCCTCTTTTTGGATTGCCAGAAGGTGATAATTTCTATTATAACACCAGGTTCCCAACCGACCATTGGGTTTAGCCCTAATAAGCAGTGGCGGACTGGGTCTAATATTTTGGGCTGCCAGAAGACAAAGGGCCCCAGCTTTAACAACTATAACGCTATCATATTTGAAGGGCCCACTTTATGAACGGTCCGTGTGGCCCACCTGCCATCGGGCATATTCACTCTATGGCCAGTCCACCACTGCTTATAAGTCCTGCAATGGCGTAGATATGTTCTTTAGTCGCCATTCTCTGAAGTCGTCTTTATATGTTCCCGGACATTCTAGTTGTATATGTCGTGTATCTTCCACACTAGCTACACACAAGCGACACTGACGGGAGAAATCCACTAACTCAGACTGTCTAGCGCCGGTCAAGAGAGAGCCTGTCCTTGCTTGGAAGAGAAGTACTCCGCTGAGTCCACTAGCAGTCTTCATACTTTGGCTTATTTTGTTTCTATAAAAACAGATACTCTTTTTCTTTTTGACTTCGACTATCCATTTGGCCTCAGCGTGGGTATTGGCCTCACTGGTCACAGTTTTTGCCCAGTCTTTATACGTAGTGCTTTTAGCTCTCTCCGTCTTAATGCCATACTCTCTATCCAATTGGGCCATTCATCCGCATATATTCAAAGATCATTCTAGGTAGGCTTGCAGTAGGTAGAAATTTCAGCCGTCCCAGATAACATATAGCTTGCTACGTGCTTCTCACTGGACCATTAGAGACTATCATAACTCCCCCTGAACGGCCACCTTTGCTGCGAAGGGACCTGCATTTATGGCAGTTTTGCCCACCTCGTATTGCGTCCTTTCCAATACCTCAGGGGTCCGTGACGAAAAACATAGAACCTCATTTCCATAGGTTAATGCTGGGATGGCTATAGATTCCCACAACAGACGGCCAACTGAATATGTATTAAATGACCGGTGAGCAAGGTGTCTTACTGCCCACCGTAGCTTATTGCACCGTTGGAGTACTAATGATTCCATTTCCAACAGATAATGGCCGGAAGAGGTAAATATAACACCTAAATATTTGAAACTTGTGACTAATGCAATGGGAGCCTATTGGAGAGTCAGTGTAGTAGATGTCTCTGCGCCATTCAGTATCATACGAACCGATTTTTCAGCACTAAATGATAAACCAGATTTTTTTGAATAAGCTGTGCATACATCTAGCATCTTTTGCATATTGCGTTTAGTATTTGGAAACAGCGGGATATCGTCCGCATAGAATAAACATGAGACAGAAAAAGTCACTCCAGGTCCATAGATATTATAATCCAAATTCGCTCCAAATTCGCCCCAACTCCTAGATCAGTGAAGTATCTTGTTAGATCGTCGATAAACATTATAAAAAGAACCGGAGATAAGGGACATCCTTGCCTTAGTCCCACTCGGCTCTCCACTAAAGGTGTAATTATTGAATCAATTTTATAGGTGTAGAGACAAGATTCATATAGTGCCGAAATATTGTTTACCAAGCGTTCTGGAATATCCCTCCGTCGAATGCAGTCCCATAATTTAGTTCTGTCTACACTGTCATACGCTTTGTTTATATCTAGAAATGCCATCTCCAGCCTCTTGTTCATAGTGGCAGAAATTCAGTTGCGTTATTATGAACAGATGATCGCCTATGCGTCAATTAGGACGAAACCCACTCTGGACCTCATTGAGAATCTTATTTTCTTCCAAAAAATTTGAGTTTTAATTTCTATAACAGAGTGTATAGCTTATATACCACAGAAGTAACTGCTATAGGTCTATACGCTGACATATCCCTCTCATCTTTTTTTCCCCTTTAAATACCAAGGTTACCCGGGCTTCTTTCCATGAGTCGGAGATATTACCCGATACTCTAATTTCGTTCAATATTTCACATAGCGTAGACCTGGCCTTTGAACCCAAAGCCTTCAGATACTCGGCATGTATTCCGTCGCTACCAGCTGCTTTACCTCTCTTTAGTTCGTCAATACTGGCAATTACATCTTTGTATTCAAAAACATCCATTAAGTTTCGTACTAGAGAGCTGCAGAGCAGCGAAAAAACCATACCGTTTCCGCTCCGTTTTGTTTCCCGGAATGGTACATATATCCGTTTCCGGTCCGCTTTGTTTCTTTTCAGTTGTTTCCGTCCGTTTCCGCTCCATTTCATTTATCGTCAATATTTTCCGTCCGTTTCCGCTCCGTTTCATTTATCGTCAATATTTTCCGTCCGTTTCCGCTCCGTTTCATTTATCGTCAATATTTTCCGTCCGTTTCCGCTCCGTTTCATTTATCGTCAATATTTTCCGTCCGTTTCCGCTCCGTTTCATTTATCGTCAATATTTTCCGTCCGTTTCCGCTCCGTTTCATTTATCGTCAATATTTTCCGTCCGTTTCCGCTCCGTTTCATTTATCGTCAATATTTTCCGTCCGTTTCCGCTCCGTTTCATTTATCGTCAATATTTTCCGTCCGTTTCCGCTCCGTTTCATTTATCGTCAATATTTTCCGTCCGTTTCCGCTCCGTTTCATTTATCGTCAATAATTTCCGTCCGTTTCCGCTCGGTTTCATTTATCGTCAATATTTTCCGTCCGTTTCCGCTCCGTTTGTTTCTCCGATATTATTTCCGTTCGTGTTCCGCTCAGTTTCATTAATCGTCTATATTACTTAATATTTATGCTCAGTTTCCGCTTCCGTTTTACATTTTGCTTTCCCTCAGTATACACTCTTTTTAGAAAAGTTTACTGGGCGCTGCCATTATCGTACAGGCAACCGAGGGGTAAGACAGTCTCAGATATTCTGTACACCGAGTTCGTGCCTTTAACACTGTTAAAGGTAAATATTTTCCAGAGTTCGCGAGTTCCATTTAGCACTGTCAAAGGTACGGCAGTGTACACCGAGTTCGCAGAGTGTCTTACCCCTCGCAGGCAACCAACGAGCCAGAAATTTCATCCCCTCAAAACCGGTTTTATCATCAGCCTCCCCGTAGACTGTATGGTAATGGGGGTCAATTGGGAAGGCGCGTTTAAGAGCCTATAGTCTTGAAAAATGAGGAAAAATTATTTTATTTTTCTGAATACAGAAATTAACAGAAACATTTATTATTTCTATTGAACTATATGTAAAACTAACACTTTACCGCAATCCGGGTCACCCCGCCAATTTATTCCCCCTTTTCGCTAAACGGCCTTTGTACCTTTTGCGATTCTGCACATTGATGTATGCAACGTAGTCGTAGAGAAAAAGGCTTCAGTTGCAGTTATGTTTCCCACGAGCCGGTGAAGAAGGGGGATTATGATCTCACTGTCTGTAAAAGTGGGAGACCCAATCAGCAGCCAAGAGAGAAATGAAAACAGTGTCCATGCTTCAATATACGACGTTTTTTTCGGAAATTTGCTCCGCTCCCGTTCCATTACAAAGGTTTTGGAAAAATTTACTCCGATCACGTTCCGTTACAACGATTTTTCGGAAATTTGCTCCGATCCCGTTCCGTTACAACGATTTTTCGGAAATTTGCTCCGATTCCGTTCCGTTACAACGATTTTTCGGAAATTTGCTCCGATTCCGTTCCGTTAAAACAAATTTTCGGAAATTTGCTCCGATTCCATTCCATTCCTCTACTTTCTTATAAATTAGCTCCGATTCCGTTCCAGCGCCGCGGAACGGAACGGAGTCTGCGGAAACGGAATAATTTCCGCTCCGTTGCAGCTCTCTATTTCGTACTACAGCATTGCATGGTCAATGCCCGATATTATTTTTATCAGTTTTATTTTCCAAATCATCTCGAGATATTAGCATATTTTCAGTTGGCTCTATGGTATGATCTATCGACTGTGGATCCTCTACACTTCTCGTAGCTTCTGTGGTATGACATAGGAGGTTATCTTCCAATTCCTTAATGTATTCAGTTATTCTATCTGAAACTTCTTGACTCCTATACAGAATGGAGCCTTCCCGGGACTTAATACCACCGAACCGACGTTTCATTTGCTCATTTGATTTCCTCAGTTTTTTCAGGAACTTCCAGAATTTTCTACCCTTCTCTTTGCCGGACTTTTCAATCGCCCGTTCGATCTTTCTATTGTATCCTGCGATTTTCCTGGAAATGATTGATTTAGCCTCTGTTCTCACTTTCTGGTATACTTTCCACTTTTCTCGGATTAATTCTACCGGCAGTCCCTGAGCTAACGCATTTCTGTGATCTTTGTTGGCAAGCTTACGTTTCTTGATGCATGCATCGACCTCACAGTCCCACCACGGTTTGGGATTGATTCCTCCCTTTAGTACGCCTCCTACCCGCTTTTTCTTTAACGTCTAATTCATAGAATGTCTTATAGCGTCTACAAAATCATCATATGTATCAATTCCATTATCCACTTCATTTTCCATGTGTGAGGTAAAGTCTTTCACTGCCTGCTCATCTTCTAAGTCTCAGAATACTGTACGGGTCAGCGAGCTGTTGTCCATTTCTCCCTCCTGTTGTAGTTTTTGTACTGCTGTTGTGTTAACCGTAGTGAAAATACTATGATGATCACTCGCCTTACTATTCAGACCCAATTCAATCGATTTCTATCTTCGTCTACACACGCTTTCTGTTTGCATGGTCTCTGCGATCTAACTCTGTCAGGATGCATCGATGCCAAACTTTTTTCAAAGGTGTTAAATCTGCTGCCAATAAGCTTATCTATATTGGCAAGAAAACTTTCCAAACCATTCGTTCCCGGGTTTTTATGCTGTCTTGTTATTTGACTATCATTAAGCGTGACCAGATTCGTGGTGGTCTATGAACGATTAGGAGCGATTGCTTCATCAGTGGGTTGACTAGAGGTAAGATCTTTGGTGTTCAGTTGGTTGCGAAACCTTGTCTGGTAATGTTGACTTGCAGCAGCCACCTACCCAAGACTCCTGAATAGTGCTCACTTCTCCAGGGGGTACATCCCGTCGGTACACCCACATATTCCGCATGATACCATTTTCTACATGCTACACATTTTATCCAAGTATTGTTTTTGCCCAAACCCCTATTTATCAGAGTATCCTCCGCTTGGCATTGCTCACATACTGTTTTTTCCCTGGCATATTAACGCAGTCTCCAGCGAAATGAAACCTTACCCTAGCCGCTATAAGATGGCGCCTCTTAACCCGTTATAATAGCGACTCCGCTAAGCCTAATACCTAAGTTTACAAAATATAAACAAACTACTCACTAAAACTCTAAAATAAAGAGGAGAGTAAATAACTGCTACGTTTAATTAAACAATTATGTACTATTGAGCCCAAGTAATAATGTCCAGACTATCAGAACCATTAAAAGGACGGAGCGAGTGTTATGGCGATTTGGCAATCAAATGAAATGAAAATTATTATATATTATTCCCAAATCAATGGAGTATACCAAGGTCATTTGTACCATGTGACCACAAAAAATCATAATGGAGATGCTGTAAGCCGGCTTTTTCATTCATTTGCTCATTTACTAATATTTAACCCTATATTTCAATTACCCCGTAAAGTTTTATCGATATTTGCTTAAAATTAGCGCGTAATACATCGGTTATTACTACTATGCCCAAAAGTAAGCAGTGTATGTATTATCTGTGCCAAAATACTACATATTATTCTAAGCTTCGGACTGTGGCTACCAAATTCATACCTTTTCCACGCCCTCGAAAAGTATCTGACAAGTGTATGCAATGGATTTCTGACTGCGGTAGATTTGATGATCGCTTAAAGGGAATATAACATCTGGTATTTCTGTCGCCCTCAGAGGGTTCCAATATTGCCCGCTGCCTCCCGTGGCTTTTCATACCTGCGGCGCTGATAATCACTGATTGTGAAGGAAATAAAGGAAATTGATGGGGTCTTCCATAAAGACCGCGTTGGAGGTTCTATTCCCTTTAAACATTGAAAAACTGGCCAAAACATCATACTATATATGTGAAGAACATTTTGTGGGACGTAAATGTCCAACTGCTGAAAACCCAAATCCGATACCTTTTAAATCTTATGGTATGATTTAAATGTTTTCTTTTTTAAAGTTAGATATTTGACATGGATTATTTTAAAATAGAACCATTCGTTGTCTTCATCGCAGTCATTTAGTCTTGAGGATAACGCATCGGAGACGATATTAGACATTTCTGAAATTTTGCCAGTTACTTCATTGGTTTTTGACAATCTACACATAAAAAGTGCAGAATCGGATCACGTGTTTTGTATATCTGAAGTTGAATTAAACACATTTGAAGAACTAAATAATAAGGCCAAAGCACGTGTGAATAGTACAACTAACGGTGTTACTGAAAATCTCTTTGAGCAAGATAGATCAACAATAGTTTCAAACGGGAACTCAAACAATGCAATTGCCAAGACTGGTTTTAGTAAACAAGTTTATGTTCAAACACTCGCTGAGAAACCTATACCCCATAATTGGACTCTGATAGTTATGGAAGAAGAAATTGCGCTAACAAAACCACATATTGAGAATAGCGTAAATTTAGACTCCATGCTTAATCCGTTAAATACAAAAAGCTTACAGTTACTGGTTACCATTCTAGCTTTATTTCGTCTCTTAACCAGTGGGAAAGTGGGGTAAATCCTAATGGGATGCGGGGAAGGGGGAGTGGTCAGAATAATAAATATTGTGGAGTTTCTTCAAAGATAATTTAAACCTCGAACCCTAGATTAAAAATAACTGCCTCAAGGGTAGTCAATAGCGTTTACCTACTTCCTGCCGGAACTCCAAAAAAAAAATTGGTTCCATAGTTACCTTGGTAACCAACTATAGATAAGACCACGGCCAACTTTGATAACATGCTGTTCCCCCAACAGCGCGTTATCAAAGCTGGCCCTAATAGGACAATACAGCGACCGATAGAGGCTGATATTTCGGAGGTCACGTGCCGGAAGTGAATAAGTGCTTCATTCTAAAAACCCTCAATCAGAAAGCTATCAGAATTCGAATCTAGGGTAAGAAGCAGGGTGAGTAATAAGGATTTTTTTTAAACTGGACCTGTGACCAGTAGAGCCTAGCTAGTTTAATTAAAAAACTGGCCACTGGCCACTTACCATTTTTACCTCTCCGAGTGTGTGAGTGTGAGTGTGAGTGTGTGAGTGAGTGTGTGTGTGTTTTTGATAAAATAATTATATCAGAGGACGACGTAAAAATTTGGTCCTTATGAATGCCATGAATTTAAATATTTAGATTTTTTGCTTTGAATGAAAACGACTACTACACTGAATTACAGATTTCTTATAATCGG
Source organism: Leiobunum rupestre (assembly GCF_980474605.1). NCBI lineage: Eukaryota > Metazoa > Arthropoda > Arachnida > Opiliones > Sclerosomatidae > Leiobunum > Leiobunum rupestre. The sequence goes on along the minus strand of NC_143392.1, from coordinate 25,781,688 downwards.
CCATCATTAAAATATAATAGTAAAACGGAAACTTTTTCATATTTGTCAAAATTTAAGGGTGACGGTGTGCAAGAACGAATTTGCAGTACTTATTCGATTTTGAAATGCACTTTTTTGACACACGTGTGTCTCTGGGAGGAAATTTCGAAGTTGCATGAGATTTATTTCACTTTATAAATAAAGATGTGTGGAATGTTATTTCAGCATCATTTTCAACAATTTATAAAGTTTTAACCCCCAATAAGGCCATTGGTGTTTGATACTACAACCATAATTTTTGAAATTCCCGAAAATCTTAATTGTAAATGTAAAAATATTTGAAAAAGAAAACGAAAATATTTGAGAAATATAGGAAGTATTTGAGAAATATCGGTTATATTTGGGAAATATCGGTTATATTTGAGAAATATCGAGAATAGTTGAGAAATATCGGGAATAGTTGAGAAACATCGGAATTATTCAGAAATTTTAAGAAATATTTTGAAATAACGGGAAATCTAAAAATATCTAATATTATATAAATCATAAATATGTCTGTAAATTTTTACGAAGTGGCTAGCCTGTCAAGTTGATCACTTGTTTTTAATAAAAGAAACGTCCATTACCGTTCCCTTCTACTAAGAGTCAATGCGTAGAGAATGAACGTAGTGAACATTATTTAACTAAAGGGCCACAGGTTGTTTGAGCTTTGAGGGTGGAGCTACATAATCACGGGTTTTGGGAAGCGGTTAGGTATGACTGAGTCACGTGACGGAAGAGGAGGAGCTACATAATCACAGGTTTCGGAAGCGATTAGGTATGACTGAGTCACGTGACGGAAGAGGAGGAGCTACATAAAATTCGGCCTGAAGTTTCCGAAATTTATGTTTGTTTTAAAACGCATAAGCAAAATTTTTAGTAGCTCAGGAAACCCTTCCAACTTAATCCCATTCGATATCAGTGGCGTTCGGACCGAGGAAGAGTGCAGTGCTCAATATACCCTACAGCGTTGCCTGGTCGTCAAATTAAAATTTTAGAACATAGACCAGATAATTATAGATTTCAGAAACAATTATCGTAGCAGGTAGTCGATGTGGATTTTATGGAAAGAAGTATTGGTTTGAAATGAGATCGAGAATTATATTTGTAAAATGGGAGATTTCCGGGTTATTGGTTCGCATATTTCGATTGCATCTAATTATAGCCAAACAAACCCATTTCCTACTATTTTTGGTACTTCCCAATTTGTCAATCAGTAGGTTGAAAATTTGGTGTATAGCTAAAGTGACGTACGAGAATAGAGTATATATTAAAATATAACAATATTATGTAAGGAATATTAACACAACTAGTGAAATATCGTCCTTTCAGTGTATACCTTGCTTCGTTTAAAAATTTAGCCAAAAAGGCAAACCTATGGGGGAAATCATCCAAAATCGCCACCTACAAGCTACAATCACTTTTAGGCGATGGAGAATGGCGAACATAGTGAAGAGAAATAACGTCAATTTCAATTTCGCTAAATGAATTTTATTTTATCAACTAAAAAGTGGTTGAAGTAGGCGGGGCTTTACACCTCAAAGTGACTAAAGAATGTAATATAATGTAATAGATTTTATTTATTGGAATACAAAAGAGCTCGAGTGCTTATTGGGTCCACATCGTGTACCACAATATGCAATCCAAAGATTCACTGCTCGTTGAGGGAAGTGACACCGCAAGGAAGTCGAGCACCTGATTTGGAAAATTTTGGGAGCATTTCGTCCTAACCAATTTTAATATTAATATCGTCGAAACAATGTACCAGGCGAAACGTCTAAAGCCGGTAAAGTAAGTTTTATTATTACTTTCGAAAGTCTTTCAGTTTGATAAACGTCTTATATTAATTAAAATTATTAAAATTGGGCTATCGATTAAACATTCAACGGGATTGATTTTCATAATTTACAGACATTTCGAAAATTAGTTTCGTGTAGTTCACAGTTTTGCTTAATGCAACGTAAGAAGTGTAACAACTTTTAATACTCAGTTAGAAACTTATAACACATTTTATTAACCTTGAAAAAGCAAGAAAACAGTTGGCACAAAAATTCTACTTACCGCTACCTGATACGCTGCACACTTCGATATTTATAACGAATACTCGTATTGTATAGCTTATATGTTGAAATTTCTTGTGTGAACTGGGCAGCTGATACGCATCAAGCGTAATAGCGAATGGGCAAGTTGGTACCACCATCGTTTAATTGACTATCGATTTCTATTTACACTGCGAGTCAATAGAAGAATAGACTTGATGAACATGGCTACTTAGGTACTTAGAATTTCGAATAAGAATTAATTATCTTGGGACCTTGAAAAATATAGATCGCTACGGAGGAAATGCAATCGCCGCCACAGATTTCACTTATCAAGCGAACAACATCAACATGGACCCCAGACGGAACACCGTTCTTAAAGGTAAGTTTGACTATCTTCTACTTTTCATTAGCAGTCGCGTTAAGTAATGTAAAAAAGACAAGGTTGAAAATTCCCTTATTTATTAAAATTCACAGTTCAAAAAATTTGTTATTCATTTCCTTAGGTCTGAATAAAGAATCGCACATGTTCTTGAAAATCATGAACACCCTACAAAAAACCAAAATTAGAAAACTTGTAATCAAACTTGAAAAACACAAAAGCTGGGTGAAAATCAGTAAAAAATCTCAAAATCAGCATCGTAATGCGGAAATTGACATGATAATTTTACTAAAATATGAAAACCAGTTTTGGATCTTCGAAATCCCTTCAAACTTTGTTCACAATTCTCGGGCTTGATCTGGTACTTGTGGAAACCTTTAGATTGTTAGATTGTGAATAGATTATTTTTCTTATTCGGGATTTGGACCTTCATAATGTAACTCAGATCGAAAAGACCGAAAAGAAATGCACAATTGCAAAATTATTGTTAAATTAAAAAAAATAGTTATCTTGAATTATATTATATTTCTATGTGAGATTTAAAGTTAATGCACAAGCATATTTTTTCTCGTTGCTTCATATTTAGTATAAATTTAATAATGTGCACGCGCTCCGATCTTTAACAGCATTCCTAAATATCATAAACACCAGAAGTGTAAAATACATCGCTTACCTAACGTCCTTCTTAAATACCGCTAATATTATAGGTTATTATTTACTTGTTATACCGTTTCGGACTGTTTATTTGGGAGTTTTACGAATATTGTCCGATAATATTTTCCGGAATAAATTTTTAGGAAAACTGTTTATCGTCCATGGACTAAATTCACAGAAAATGAAAACCGGCCAGTTTTAGTGGATAGTTTTCACTAGAACTGTTTACTAAAATTTCCGCTAATACCTGTGGCGGATTATTTTCCTCTCCAGCCCTAAGCGCAATTTTGCTATAAGGCCTTTTATTTAATGAATGTGTTGTAATTTTTATTATTTTTTACTGCACATTTTTTAGGCCCTTCGATAAGAGATGTCCTTGGACGTGCGCTTATTGGACAATCCGCAACTAACTGCTCATTAAAAACAAAATTAAAACTGTCCATGTATTTTTGTTCTATACACGATAGCAGGAATCCATAACACTACTTGGAATGAATAACGGCTTTGATTCCCCGCCGTTGTGGCGGACCATAGTAGGCGGAGTTTATAAACCGAGAGTGTTAGCTCCTCCTCTCATAAAACCACATGACTAATGTGTCGTTTGCTCTGTCGTCTGCTTGCTAATTAGGGTCTTTGGTCAAGGTCATTGGAGATACGATAATATGGTATTTGGTAGAGTTGATTATAATGTTATAAAGTTCTGATAGACCAAAATTTGAATAAGAAAAAAGTTATAAAAGAACTTAAACAAGACGTACGACGGTCAGAATACACACAATCCTTCTAATGTTTTAAGTTTGTTTGAGCTATTCACAGCAACCTGCAACGCCGGTATCGCAACCAAAATATATCCACGGTCACACATATATACATATTTACACTTATTTGTTACTTCTAGTCATACTTTGAAAGCATCGAAGATTCCTTCGATCAGTGTCACTTTTATTTTTTACTTTTGATCACACTTATATGTTACTACTAGTCAGCCGTTGAGTGTCACACTTATTTCTTCGTATACTTATTAGTTACTTCTGATCACACTTATTTGTTACTTCTGGTCATACGCCGAAGACTAGGCCGATCAGTGTCATACTTAATTGTTACTTCTGCTCATACGTTGAAAGCGCGGCCCACTCTGAACGGCCTTGAAAAACGCCAGAGGGAAACGGGCGCGTAGACCTCTATAAACACGCGGATTTACAATGTTGGAAATTGCGGGGGTCCGTATACGCTGCCCAAAAAACCTTACTTAGACTATAAATTTAAGGAAAGTATTTGCAATTCTAGGTTAAATGTAAACCACAGCTATTCAAAAATATAACTTTCATGAAAATCGGACTTAAATTAAGGAACGTTATGTCGACTTTCAGGCGGAAATA